>NC_133404.1:358333-706666 GCF_047511655.1 Castor canadensis
GATCCCAAGGGTGGGACTTTAGAAAAGAAGTAATGTTCAAGAAATAAACTCAAAACTAGGATCAAATCTCCATTCCTCCCTGGGCATCAAAACCCCTGTAGGAAATCTCTTGTCCTCACCCCTCCTTCTGACACTCCAAGCTGTCCCTCCTGCACGGGGGCCTACTTCTGTATTTCTTGACAGGGTCTGGGTGACTTTCCTGTGTGACATTCTACACTGCCACACACTGAATTCATATCTTCATGCCACACCGTCCCCACAAACATGCACAATTACTATAGGTCAATAAATAAAAGCAGTCTTTTAAAAACTTTCTACTTCCTCTACTTCCTCTTCATTCCTTCAGCCACAGTTCACTGACCATCTGCTTTAGGCCACACACTTGTCTGTGCTGGGGACTTGTCCCCACCTCTACAGGGTTCATAGACACTAAACACACACTCAGATAAACAGGTAGCTGCAAACTGTGATAATGCAACCAGGGAAAGGGGGTTGGAGCAGCTTTGTGCAAAGGCCCTGGGGCTGCAGAGAGGTCAGGCCCTTTCCTGAAAGCTGAGTGTTGAATGAGGGGAAGAGCAGCTCCAGATTAGGTTGGACAGATAAACCAGGGCCGTATCAGTGACGGCTAACACTCTGAGAAACATATTTCTCAGGGTTTGCAGAGCCTTGATCTACCCCCCAGGTGCAGGACAGGTGTATGCTACAATGCCTGGGCAGGAAGACAGGAAACCAACTCCGTGCTCACTTCTTGAGGACTGGGTTCCTCTCCCTGGGCCACCAGCACCCTGCCCATCCTCCGCACAAACTATCCATATTACTGGTGGGCACAGGAAGGCAAGCAGGACATGAAAAGAGGAGAAAGGTACCAAAGGCCAAGGGTACAAGGAGGGCGCTGGAATGGGGTGAGGGCCACTTTGGTAATTGGGGGTGGGGCTGCTGGACTGTGCTCCAGCTTTGGACATTTGAGCACAAGCAGGAAAGTCACCTTTCTGTCCTACTGAGCTCTCCACGAAGCCGGTCGGTTGACTGGGTTCAAGGCTCCTCTGTGGCTTTAGAGTCAGGTTGACCTTTTTGCCCAAGGGTGGAAACTGGACCGACTGTGCAGATGGCGTGTTTGCTACTATAAATAAGCTGGCTGTGCAGTTGAGGTGTGGCTGTGTTTACCGTCGTACTTTCTAATTCCCTTCTCTGTCTCTACTCCAGCTTCAGCCTGGGAGGCTCTGCCAGTACCTGGCCAGGACCGGGGCCAGGGACTCAAATGCTCACCATCCATAGTCACTGTCAACACTCCTCACATGTGGGATGCTCCCGATTCTCTGTGGGGTACTTTCTCATCCAGCCACCCATTTGGGCCCACAAAAGCCCTGCAAGGGGACAGACTGCACTTGACAGTAGGCAGCTGAAGTTCAGAAAGGGGGAAGGGGCTTACCCAAGGTCACACAGCAACTCAGAGGCAGGGCTGGGTCTTTGACAGCGGAGGGGGGTGGGGTAGAGGAGAAAAAAACCTAGGAGTTCACTAAAGTTTCCAGTTTTCCACCTGAGCCCTCTCAGGGAGAGTGCAATATTTTGGGCTCCACCTTCCTTTCTTCAGTCCTCTGCCCACTGAGCCCAAGTCCACAGGGCTCCTCGCTTCATGTAGAGAGCTTTGAAGATGAATGTTTGGCTTTGCAGATGGCAGAAATCTGGACGATGCACTGAGCAGGGCAGTTCTTTCCAGGTACCTGGGGTCCCTCTGGGAGACCCCTCAGCTGGCTTTCCCTGTGTGGAGTTTGGGTATTCCATCAGGACTTCTAGGTCTGGCAGGTCTGGGCCTGGGATCGCCTGTGATTGTAACACAGCAGCAGCTGGGCTTTGGGCCCACTTGTCGCAAGTCCTGAGAGCAGACTGTTGGAGCAAGAGTGCCTCACCAAGGACAGGGACAGTGAGCTGGGCATGTGAGGTCACCAAAGCAAACCTCAGTGAGTCACAATCTTCTCCAGCTGGGGGACCCCAAACATTTTCAGTTGGAACAAATCTGAAGGGTCCACATTAAAAAAAAAAAAAAAAACAGGCCAGAGCCCAGAGGGGAAGCTGGGTGTGGGGTCCAGTTGGGGCACAACAGTGGGACATTCCAGGGACAAGCAGTGTCCCAAGCTCTGCAGCCTTGTATGGGTCCCCTGATTTATGGCATCCCAGCTACCCTAGATTTATGGGGTAACTAAACTCCCAAGAGATATACCCAGAGGGGACGGAGGTGGCCTAACTGGATGGTCTTTCCAGTAGCACAGTGAGGACAGGAGGCACAGGTCATTGGCTGTCATAAGGTCTGAGGCTTGGCAGCACCTCTTTGAGGACACTGGCTGGAGGTGCTGGCACTCAGCTCAGAGGTCCCTCTGCCCTGGCTTCTGCACCAGGCGTGCCTTCCTAGCCAACCTGGACGTTCCCTGCATGGTGATTACAGCTCCCAAAACTGTGTCCCTGCCAGTCCTACAAGTCAGGCACAGGCAGCATAGTTCTCTCCTGGGGCTGGTCCACCCTCAGTGACACTTGTCAATGCCTGGAGATGTTCTTGGTTGTCGCAGCTTGGGGTGGGTGTTGTGGGGGGGGTGCTATAGGATCCAGGGGGTGAAGGCTGCGATGGTGCTGGGGGGGCGTCTTCTGATGCACAGGACAGCTTCCCATTGTAAGGTCAAAGGCAGGACAGGACCATTGTACTGTCAGCTCATTATCCAGCCCAGAGTGTCACCAGGGCTGACACTGAGGCTGAGGCTCTTCGGCCTAGTGGTTGGAGAATGGGCTCTGGGGTGTTGCAGCTTCAACTCACAACCTCTGGCCATGTGACCACGAGCAAGTGTCTCTCTCTCCCCTCTCTCTGAGAGTGGGTGCATGCTGGGGTTAGACAAGGATTTTAAGAAATTCCAAAGTCTCAAAATGAGCGTTTCAATTCCAAGCTTCAAAATTCATTTCCACAAATACTTCTCAGACGTCTACTCAGAGACGGAAGTTCAGAGAGGTTAATGATTTGTCTGAGCCACACAGCCAGGCTAAGTGGAATTACGATGAAATGCCAGAAATTCCTTCTAGCTTCTCTTGGCAGCATGACCTTGGCGCCAGGTGGAGGGAGCCACTGACTGTCCTATGCAGTTGCCCTGAGAAACCTCCAGAGGGCACTGTGTCCCCCTCCCCCAGCCGCTCCCATAGATAAAGGGACAGTCTTAATTGCTGCCCAAGCCGTCAGGTGGAAAAGTCCACTCGTAGGGCTCTGAGTGCTCAGGAGGGGTGACAGCCTCTGGATTCAACCTCTCACTTCATCACGATGGATCAGCATCTCTCTCTTTTTAATCATATACATAAACCAAGTGCAAACTCATCGGAAAGATTGCACTAAGGCTTCTACCACCAAGACTTAGGTAGCATCAGGTAACCTTAGCTGACCTCATCTGGGAGGCACGAGGGTGTCTAGCGAACACAAGGATCTCCCTGATCTGGCCTAATCCTACTCGTTCTGGTGTCCAGGCTGGTTGCGCTGGACCATCACTCGCAGGATAAAACAGACCTTTCCGGTAGGCTACTATCTTGGTGAGAGGCCAAGGTTTTTGTGTAGACCAGGTGCACCCTAATAGAGCTGTACATTCTGTGAACTTCTGGTGGTAGGGCTGATTTGTGGGCTCCAGGATAGGAGGATGGGAGCCCTGCTCCGTCACCGTGGGCATCAGTGTTTACAGTCCTCCTCCTCCCTCCATATCTTCCCTTGAGCCCCTGTCCCTTTGGGTAGGGTGTTCTGCTAGGAGAGTGCTGCAGATTACCGTGCTCCCCAGGGCACTCATCCTGAGTAGGCAGCCAGCCCACTCCTGGCCTCCTGATTCATTTCCAAATGTTACTGGAACCACTGGCTTCTAGATCTGTTCTGAAATTTGACCAGGAATCCACAGCTAGCCTTCTTGATGGTACTTTCTGGAATATTCTCCCATCTTCTGCAAACCAAGACTAGAGTTTCCTTCTCTGGGCTTTTCTTGTGGCTCCAGCCTTCTGTCAGCAGCCTGGGATGCAGTGGCTTGTGTCCTGGGACTGTGGCCTCTGTGAGGGTCCCCACTGTAACCTGGGTTGTGTTTTGTTACCTGGTTTGCTGGTCCTCAGAACAGCTGACCCGAGAGCTGAGGGGCTGGGCTCCCGGGGCAGGGTGGCTGTGGCCAACCACCATGGCATCCATGGCCTGGCACTGAAAAACCTCTGTGCTCTAAAATAGCAGCCTAGTGGCCAGACCCAGTGCCAGATAGCCCTCCATTGTACCATTGCATTGGATTTGGAAGGGTTTTGTCTTTGTTTTTATAGGATACTAAAGAGTCTCAGATTCAACTGTAATTACTATCTCTTTAGACATCTGAGCAGATGAAAACTTCCAGGTGACTGTCACATAACACCAAGACCCAGGCAGTCAGGACTGATGGAGGCATTAGGGTATGTGGGGAGAGGTAGCTGGGTTCCTCGCACTGAGATAACAGGAAGGTTGAGGAACATACATGGAGACCACACAGAATGGTCATGACCTTGATTGACCCAAGTAACAGGGTGGGGATCTGATTTCCTGGGACTCCGTCCATCTCCATGGTGCCAGACAGCTGGGGAGCCCACTGGTCCTGCAAAAGCTGGACACCTTGAGCCTTTGGGCCATTTCTAAGGCCAAGGTACCCAAGGTTCATCTTAGCCTCACTTCTCTTTGGGTTCCTGGTTCCTGGACGTACATAGATCAAATTTGGATGCAGGTGAATGACTCGCTATTGACAAGTGTCTCTCCAAATGGGCTGTGAGCTGCTGTCGGTGGAAACAGCACCTTAGGTCTATCCCCAGACACACAGGCAGATGCTCAGAAGGAGGTTGCAGAGTGGACAAAGGAAACCATTCGTTCTCTCTCTGCTCTGTGTTCAGATTTCTCCCAATCTTGTGATGTAATTCTCTCTGCTCCCCTGCTCCACTCATGGCTGCTGAAATCCTTGTCCTTCAGGGCCTGCTCAGGTGTCACCCTCACAGATCCTTCCATGACCATCTGCCTAGCGGAGGCCAGGCCTTTCCTCCTGTGAGCCCCTGGCACGCACCTCCCTGGTTGGCATCAGATGTGGGTGTCTGCACCCATCAAGTGAGGGTCTTCACAGGACCTCTGTGCCTGGGCCTCCTGGGGTGGCACACATTTTCCCAGAAAACAGCTACAGTGTCCCTCGTCCTGCTCTCAAAGCTGAGGACTGCCATCGGGGCTGTCTAAAGTTGATTCTTGATGGCAAGAGTCAATTCTGCTTCCTTTTGCTGCTTCAGCTGCACCTGACAAATGTGGGGTGCATTTAATTGGATTGCATTTCTTTATGTTTTCTAATCAGCTCTGACCCCAGAGTCAAGAGACCAGGGCTGGTCCTGTTGGAGCATGAGACTCACTGCCTGACCTCACGAAAATGGGTGCTCTGGCCTCTCTGTGCAGGTCAGGGCTCCACCTCAGCACTGTGTAGCACAGAGATGGAGCCAACCACCTAAAACAGGGTCACTGTTACCACCTGTGGATCTGGCCAGGCTCCTCTGTTCTCTGAGCAGGGAATGAGGTGCAGGAACCCCCAGGGCACACATGGACTGGGCAGCTACACTCCCATCTTGCTGTATTCAAGACAATGGGTGTAAGATGGCCCAGACGTGGCTTGGCTCAGGAAAATCTGAGTGAGTCGAGTGCCCGTCCATCTGGCCAGCTGTCTGGTATGCATGTGCCCCTCCTGCCGATTTGGGAATTCTGACTCAGACCCCCTGAGAGTCCCTGCTTTCTGCAGAGCAGCTGCTGGGTGTAGAGGGAAGAGCAGGACACCTGAGTTTTTTCTCATTAGTTTCACTTCAGTGGGTCATTAAACCTCTCTGTGACTAGATTTCTGTAAACTAGAACAGGGGATCTGCCCTACCGCAGAAGAGCTGGGAGGTTCCTGGGGCACCAGCATGGACTAGCAGGCCCTTTCTGCTAATTAGCAGCAGGTATGGTTTCCACGGTGCCAGCCAAGGTAGTCTGTGCACGCAAGTATACACACACACACGCACACACGGGACACCTGTCTCTCCAAAGCATGCCTGGGAGCAGGCACTGATACAGACACAGACAGTGGGTTTATTTCCCCACGTGGGACTCCAGGCAGGCATCACATTTATGAGGAGTTTCAGCCAACACCAACTCTCTGCCCCTCTGACAGTCCTGGGAGGCTTCTGACCCCCTTACCAACCAGCTCCAGGTGAAGACCACAGAAGGTGAGACATGGCCTTGACACCACGAACTGCTTGGGACACCTATGCCTCTCTCTCTGGGGGCAAGGCCCTGCTGGGACCTCTATGACTGCAGCAGAGTCTGCACAGAGAGGGGCCAGGCAGGCCAGCTGCAGGAGTTGGAACCTCTGGATGCCTTCCCAGCCAGGACACACAGACTCGCCTGGCCCCACAGGCTACTCAGGCACCAGTGCTGTCAGGGGTTCATGGGATCAGCTTTGGCACTGGACCTACTTTCCACACAAGGCTCTAAGGATGGACTGGACCCTGGTCCTGGGGGAAAATGTCCCCACTGGCATTCAGCACCTTGCAGGTGGAGATGTGCATTTGTTATGTGTAGTGAAGTCTATTTTGAAGAGGGCCAGAGACACAGGAAATAAGTTGATGAACTTGGCTTCCCAATTCCAGCCCCCTGAAGCATCTGGGAGATAGACCCCCAAGAAAGAGAGGAAATGGGGAAGGGTATGAAGAGGATGTACTTGAGAGACAGAGCAAGCAGCTGCATACCCTACCTCCACCACGTGGGAAGAGAAGCCCGTCTGTGACATCTCCAGCCCAAAGGACGTCTCATTCTTGTTGGTGCCTAAAACAAGGACAGAAAATGTCAGTCAACTCCATCCATGCCTCTTGATTCCTTTTCTGAAGGCACTTGTGGAGCTGTTTTTCCTTTTTCTTTTTTTTTTTTTTTGAGAGACATCAGTGTTGCTGGCAGTCATCAGAGCCCACAGTGAGCTGTGCTGGACTGATTCACATCTGGAAAGGGCTTGGACCAGTCGTGTTATAGGGCACGCATGACTGCTAAAGTAGGGGAGAAATGAAGAAAAAGTACACGACAGTAGCATCGATTTTTGGCAAGAAGTGGAATCTCCCACTTTCTTCACAGCTATCTGTCGACACAGATTTGGTGCCAGATAAATCTGGCTGCTTTCTGAGTAAGCATCAAACCAACCCTTGTGAGGGAGGCTTATCACCTGCCGAGCAGCTTTGCACAGGAAAGGCTGGGGGTGCTGATGGCCCTCCACAGAGGGCACCCTGAACAGAACGATGTGCTCATTGCCCGAGGTGACCATTTCAAGGGGAAGCCCGCTGGTTTGGATATTCCAGTGCTGGTGTGGAGTGAAGGCTCACAGTGAAGACTTGCATGCATCTGTCTGTGGGAGGACCGCCTGGTCTCTTTTTGTGTCTGTGGCTCATAATTTCCACCGCACTGCAGATTTTGCAGAGTTGGGGACACGGCCTTCTTTTTCTTTTTTTAACTGACCCATATGCCCAGAGCCCACCAAAGCAGTATACCATGCATTCGAGATCACACAGCTGGAGGTCCATGCAGGGCTCCCCAACACCTCCCTTCTGATGATGTTGGTTTTGATTTGCACAGAAGAGGTGAAGGAGAGGCAGTGATGTCTGGGGACTGAGTGCTTGAGCACAGAGTCAGGTCCATGGGCTCACACTAGGGTTGCTGGATAAAATCTAGGGCATCCAGTTGAATTTGAACCTCAAACTGCTTAAGACTGTCACAAGTGTTGTGCTTTATGCTTGCCGAATCTGGCAACCCTAGCTCACACCTCGCTGTCTCCCCAAGGGTGGGGATCTGGTGGTCACATAGCTCCTCCGGTTTCCGTAGCAGTCATACGAGTGGAACATCGGCAAAGACACCTCTGGTTGTCCCTAAAGTGCACAGCCTCACAGCCAGCAGGGAGCAGCACCTGTCGCTGGTGGGTTTTGTTAAGCAGGGACTCTGGCTAAGCCACTGTGTTTTGTGGGATTGGTTCCCTCTGTGGAGTTTGCCTGATGTGAGCCCTCTCGACAGGCTGACTCACCTTCCAGGCTGAAGATGCGCTCTCCTAGGGCATCAACAATGTCCTTCAAGGCCGCCTCGTCAGTGACATTGAAGAAGTGCTTATCATCCGGGTCACTGGCGATGTATTTGATCTCATTGAGGAAAGTTTCTGGATTGATCCCCCTGCGGTTGTAGTAACCCAGGACCTGTCGGGGGACAGGGTAGACAACAAACCAGGACATGGGACAGACTTCCCATGCCCAGCCCCATGGTCCCCAAGGTAGGCAGGAACCAGACTGTCTAACAACCATGAGCCATTTGTGTTTTGATACAGATTAGACTTGTGGGGGCAAGATAAGGACCCTGCACTAAGCTGGGCTTCAGGGACTAGGATATGTGGGGCATTTTCTGGGTTTTGAGGTTTCTGAACCTCCCAGGCAGAGGAAGGAAAAGCCAAACAGGCCTGAAGTGTTAAGAACATTTTCAACTTTCTTTAGAAACTCTTTAGAAGGGGACAGAAGAGAGGACCTTCAGGAGCCTAGATGCTGCCCCACTACTTCTCTGAAAGCAGACCCCAGGGTCCCCAGGGGTTTGGAGGCAAAGCCTCTGAGAGGGGTCTGAAGCCCTCATACAGGGCAGGACTTACAGCCACAGCATATCTGGTTACGTTGTCTTTCTCGCTTTGCTGGATCACCTTCTCCAGGTCAGGGCTGTCGTGGGACTCCCCATCTGTGATGACAATCATCACTTTCTTGGCTCCTTTCCTTCCACCCTTCTGAAAAGCCTCCGAGCTGGAAGTGGGCACAGGGGTAGGCAGTGAGGTACGTGCCAGGGCACAGTAGCCTCAGACTGAGGGGCAGCCACAGGAGCCAGGGCTGAGCTGGGCACAGGGATGGTCATGGGAACCAGGGCTGCGTCCCCTTGGCAACCCAAAAGACCAACACCTTTGGACATCATACCAAATTAGCTAACCATCCTGGCCAGACTTCCCGTCCACCAGTGCACAGTCGTTCTTGCATCGCTGTGTTTTTACCAAGCAATGTTACAGCCTCCCCCTTTGGAATCCTGACCTTGCTGTCTGGGGCAGGAGGAGGGGTGAGGAGAAGTGTTGTTCAGTGGGGTGCACTTAGGAGAGCCACTGGTTTTTCAAAAGTTCTACCGAACACCAGAACTTCACACCTCTTCCCCAAGGACTGACAAGGCACAGTGGTGGGGTAATTCAACATCCAACCGCTGACTCCACTGACTCACAAATCATGTGACAAAAGCTTGACAGGTTTCTGTTCTCTTCCTCAAGGACTGCTTCTATTTGGGCGAATATTAAACATCAAATCCCATAGAAAATATTTTTCTTGCTAATTTTTATTTTGTTTTCAATAGGTCGAAAATGAACTTGGCCCACCTTTTGGGCCACCAGGGGGTAGCAGGGCTGGCCAGCCGGGATCAATGTGGCAAGGGGGTCCTTAGTACTGGCAATTGCTCTACAAAGCTGGAAACTGGCTCTTGCTGCCTCTGTGACCAACCCTCCTTTAGACCATGGGGTTCTGAGAAGTACAGACATGGTCTCACCCTGAGCTGGGCCTGGCAGGTAGAATTTTCCAATAAGGGTTTAAAAAAAATAAACATCACTCTTGGACTCTGGTGTTTCCTCATGGGCCTGACGCACGTAGGGCAGGAAGGACAGCTGTCAGATTGAAGCTCTACTGACAGGTCGAAGGACACGGTTTGGTTAGCAGAGTCATCTCTCGTTGTATGGCAAACTGATGCATGTGAGTCAGAGGTTGAGGACTGGGGAAAACCTGGACTAAGTTAGTTCCGAACTTCAAGTTACCCATGCAGAGGAAAAGCCATCTGCTCTCCGCATAGCAGCTGTATGACACACTGGGTATGTTTAGTAAGAGCTCTGGACTGAGGGGTGACGGTCAGCACAGATTTGGGGCTTAAGCCCGACTCAGTGCAGGCAGATGCTAGGTGCTTCCATGACCTCATGGAAGGACCAGGCCCAGGAGTAAAACTCCATGCAAAAATAGTATGGTGGGGGGAGAAACAGGTTTCTATTGTATGTGGAGCCAAGCAAAATTTCAGGATCGTGTTTCTTTCCATAAGCAGAATGGTGCAAACGTGTGCAGCAATCTGTAGAGTGTGACTGTCAGCATGACCGTCAGACTTTGAACTGTGATTGTGTGTTGGGTAAAGGGACTTGGATGTGTTCCTTTGTAAATTAGATTATAAATTCCTTGAGTGCAGTGAGAACTTTATACTCATAACAGGTTCTGCCAAGCTAGAAACCAGATGACCCATGGAAACTGAGCCCATGTTTCACTACTCTTTGCGTGTAACGGGCTGGCGTTTCTCTCAGGGAGAGCCCAGGTCCAGACAGATGCTCACCAGGCCCTATGTCATCTGGCCCCATTATTTCTCCACACACTGGTTCTCTTAACACCTGGCATGTCCAGAGCCTTTGAACTGTACCTCCACCCCCAGTACCTGTGGTCAGTTCCTGTGTGTCCACTCCAAGGTCACCATTCATTGAAACCCTTCTGAGCGGACAGGCCTCCCTGGGGACCCTTTCTCTTGCATCCAAGTTAGAATTAGGGCTAACACTTGTCAGAGCTCCTTTACTGGGCTGAGAGTCTCTAAGACCAGGGGCCACAGGTTATCATCTTTGTAACCTAGGGTCCTTGGCCTGGACCTTTGCTGTTTGGTAGGTGCACAGAGAAAACAAACAAACCAATAACAAACAACCCCTCCCCCCCCCCACACACCAAATAACAACGCATTCTGAATAAGCAATCAAGAAGAGAAAACCCTCACCTTAAAAGGCAGCAGCTGTGGTTTGGGGCCTGAGCATGGCAGGCTGGGAGGCCAGAGTTTCCACAGTGTTGAGTCACAAGTGGCTAAAACCACCTGGTGAGTCACACGTGTGAAATTGACCTGAGGCTGGTGGGCTGCAAAAAGAGACCAGAGCCATGGGTTTCACCCTCCGTGAGTTGGCCAGCTTCACACTGGGAATGTGACAGCGTGGTCACTGGCTCCCTCTGTTGCCCAGCCTGCCGGGAGTCTCAGGTCTCATCAAAGTGGCCTGTTCCTTGTGAGGATGAATAAGAGAACCATCTTCACGGGGAGAGACACTCATTTAGGGAAAGCTGAGCAGTTTTACCATGCACAGAAATCCACCAGCTGAGAGTCGACTTAGTCACAGAGCTGTGAGGTTGGAAGACTCTTAATTGTTTGGCTTCATGAAGCCATGGTACAACTATGGAGTGCTTACTCCGTGGGATTCTGTTAAACACATTGACTAAGGCTGATGAGGTGGGAATGCAGGGTAATGGGACCGCAGTTTCAATGAACGTAACAGAGCGCACATCCTTGCCATGAAACTTAGACATTTAATAATTTATATGCCTTTCACATAGTCAGTTTAGAAGTCTGGGCCTTGGCTCAAGAGATCTTGGGGAATTGCCTTTAAAATTGGTGCTTTCAGGCCGGGTGCTGGTGGCTCACACCTGTAATCCTAGCTACGTGGGAGGCTGAGATCTGGAGCATAGCAATTCCAGTTTGTTAGAGGCCCCATCTCACCCAAAAGCTGGACATGGTAGCGTCCACCTGTCATCCCAAGCTACTTGGAAGGTGAAGATTGGGAGGATGGCGGTTGCAGATCAGCCTGGACAAAAGTTTTTGAGATCTCATCTCAATGGGAAAAAACTGGGCCTACCGGCACACCCCTGTCATCCCAGCAGAGGCAGGAAGCCTAACATAGGAGGATCATGTTCCAGGCTGTCCTAGACAAAAAGCGAGACCCTATCTCCAAAATAACCAGAGCAAAAGGGCTGGAGGTGTGGTTCAAGTGGCAGAGTGCCTGCCTAGCAAACGCAAAACCCTGAGTCCAAGCCCCAGTCCACACACACACAATTGGAACTTTCAATGTGGCCTTCTAGGTAGACGATGTCTAGCAGTGACATTCAACTGGATGACTGGGTTCTGGTGTGATTTCAGGCAAGGAGGCTCATTACTCCACAGTGTCTGATGACAGAGTAACTGTGTTCGTCACACCCCATTAGTGACAGGCACTCCACAGAGGGGTCTGCTCTCTTAGAACTCATCCTGTCCGTGACAGAACATTTTCCAACGCTGGCTGCAACAACATCCCTATTCTGAATGCCCTCTGCCAGGTGACCTTGCCACTCCTCCATCAAGAGGCAGACTCAGACCCCTTCCTCTTGAATCTGGGCTTATTAACTTGCTTGACCCACACAATGGTGGAGTCACATCTGGGAATTTGAGGCTAGGCCCCACTTCTGCCGGGTCCTTTTTTAGGGAAGATTGCTCTTGGGATAGTCCCTCTTAGGACCCAGATGCCAGATGTGGGAAAACCAGGTCACATGGCCATAGGTGAGTGCTTATGTCACCAGCCCCAATAGCCAGCAAAGACAGCCAGTCACGTGAGTGGGTGCCAGTGGGGCCTTAGGTGGCAACAGTCCCAGCTAACACCAGGTTGTAACCACACCAGAGAAACCAAGAGAGGACCTCCCAGTTGGACCCAGTCCATCTACAGAGGAGTTGACAAACCATTGCTTCAAGGCACCAAATTTTGTGGTAGTTTTGTGCACCACAACAATAAGTAGAATATTAACTGAGCTCTCAAACATTTAACACCCTAGGTGCCTTTCACTTGTACGTATGTATGAATGCATGTGTTTTTGTTGTTGTTGTTACCGAGCAAATTCAATGCCAAATGCTGTCCGAGTCTCTGTTCCTCCTCTCTGCTCGATGTGGCTGGCGGCCTCTACCACGTCTTTGACAGACCTGTAGTCATTGAGGTGAAACTCGTGCACTGCGTCTTCTCCGTACTGAACCACTCCGACCTGCAAGTCAGAGGAGAAGGCAAGAGACGGCTCCACCCTGGAACTTAGACCTCTGGCAGCGAGGGCCCGGACTGGTCTCTGTCTACAGCACTTCAGGTGGGGAGTCACCCTTCCCAGAAGTAACTACAGCCCATGGACACAGGCTCTGCAGAACTCTGGGAATGAACCACGGCTCAGGGAGGACGAACACAGAGAAAGGGGACTTAGTGATATGAGGAATCCCAACAGATTTTGTGTCTTCCTTAGGACGGGGAAGTTTAAGCAAGCCTGGTCTACACTGTCAGGAGCAGTGTAGGTGGGGGCCGTGGTGGTGTTCACAAAACTCAAACTAGGGCTGCTCAAAACTTGGGAGAGAGGCTCTTTCATTTCCAAGGTAAATGAGGTATTGACAATACTACTAGCTTCAAAATAAAAATCTCTTTAGCGGGGATCCAATGATAACACTGGGAAGAGTAGCCAAGCTTGCTAGGTACAAGTGCCCCTTGACTGTGGTACACTCACCCCTGGGCCCTAAAACTTGGTCATCTGGAGAGGGGAACAGGTTACTGCATGAGAAAGTCCACTCCCCTTTCAACAGCCCACTCCTCAGATAATTCCTTAGAACTTGCTGTTTGCCACTTTAGGACTTGTATCCACTGGTCCTCATTCAGCCAGATAAGAGGGAATAAATATTCCTGTTAGCCAGGCAGCTCCTCAAATATATGCTGGCAGCAACCTCTTCTCAGTTGTCTCCTCTCCAGGGTCTCTATGCCTGGTTCTCCTGGATCTCCCTCCATACCCTTTCCTGCCTCCTGCTCTCTCTCTATCTGGTCTAAGCCCTCATAGGTGGCTTACCATGGGGTAGCATAGATCCAACCCCAAAAGATAGCATTTGACCCTTCATCTGAGGCCTCCCTGGACTGACCCTTGATGTGCCCACAGGAGATGGGTATCCAGGCTTCATGTCTCAGTGCTTGTGTACTTGTACCTCCTCAGTACACGCAAACATGCTTCCCAACACCCCAGCACAGCACAGGCTATGGGTTTAGGGGTCCTTTCAGAGGAGGAAGGAGCCCCAGAGTTGCTCACCTGGATCTGCCCTGGGCCGATGTAAAACTTCTTCAGGATGTTGATGAGGAAGTGTTGAACCTCCACCCATGGGTAGATGCTGTTGGAGCCATCCAGGACAATGATGATGTCCATGTAGGTCTGGCACCCTGGAAAGTGGGGACACGGTCACAGCTACCTGAGGAGCCAGTGTCTGCAAAAGTCTCTGATTTCCTGGATGATTGTTAAAGAATGACAGTAAAATGATTGCAACATTCATGTCCTTCCTGAGGCTGGGAGCTGTCCCCGGGCTGGACATTTATTTGGGTGACATGAATGGTAAGGCTGGGAAGTCAGGTTCTGTTCCACCTACTCTGAAGGCCATTTGAACAAAGCTTCAATTGAGCATGACAATTGGGTGACTGACCATCACTGATTGGTCAGTGCTCCTGAGGTCAATGGCCCTGCCCAATCAGGTCCAAGCCACCATTTACTACGCTGTCCCAGGCAGGTGGCATTTGCAGCCTGAATGAACAGATTTCACTTTCATGACAGAGAGGGGTCGTGGCATAAGGGCTAGGAGCGTGGACACCGGCATCAGCGTGGTCAAGTCCTGGCCTTGCCACTCACAGGCAGTGCGACCTGGAGGCAGTCACACAACCTCTGTGGCTATAAAAGACGTGTAATGACAAGTGTGTGTTGCTGAGAGGAATTAATGAGAAGGTTCTTCTAAAAGCCTACGTCAAAGCAAGTGCTTAATAAATCTTAGTTGATTCTACTTTTATTTTTAAAGCAAACCACTGAACTAATCCGGAAGTGACTTCATTTGGTCACACGATTATCCTTCATCACCGCCTCTGAACATAAAGCTCTTTTTCTTGTCGTGATGAATACCAGCTTCCACACTGTCATAAAATACGCCTTACGACAATGTGGCTTGCCCTGCGTCTGTTAGCCGTTCATTCCCATCGCCTTGCATCTGTAGGTGTTCCCTGTGCTCCCTGCCTGGCCAGAGGGAGGTGGAGGCTTTGTGGGTTTTTTATTTTATTTTATTTTATTTTTGAGACAGTCTTGCTGTGTAACCCAGGGTGGCCTTGAACTTTTGATCCTCTTGTTTCCACCTCCTGAGTAGCTGGGATAACAGGTGTGTTTTGAGTTTGATGGAGCATTTTAGAAGCATTTGGGTGACTTGGACGCTCAGCTCCTTCTTGCCCCTGCATGTTGCGTGCAGCAGGTGGCCACCTGAACTTCTGGCCTGAACTGATGGGCTGCATGGGGTAGATGTGACCTTTGTCACTTTGGCTTAGCACCTTTGGACTAAGCACCTGCTAGGCACCAGAGCTCTCATGGAGTGAGTGGTGAGTGACTGTGAGGGTAGGGACCAGGTTTCTTTTATTTTTAAACCAGTTTTGTTATTATAATGTATTTATTATTTTGATGTCTTTCTTATAACTCTGATTTTTAAAAAAGATACCTTGGGAATCTGGCTTTGGGTCTGTGGTCCTAAACAGAGCTGAATACTCCCTGGGGGACTGTGAAGTCTCTCTCTCTCTCTCTTTCTCTCTCTTTCTCGCTCTTTCTCTCTCTCTCTCTACCTCTCCTGGGGCCTAGCCCAGACCTTCTGAGTTCGAACCCTCACAGAGTGCCCTGGAACCAAGTCTGATGAGCTGCAGGGCAGTCCTGCTCGCCAGGTTGAAGGACTCCCCTGAGGGAGGGTGAGGGAGTTGTGGGGGGGGTCACTTGTGCCTTGCTGAGAGCAGCTGCTCTTGGGATGGGATGTCCCAGTGGGAACCCACATGCCTTGCCCTCGGCCTCTCCCTTTCCTGTCATGTTGGGAAACGCCCACACTTTCCCAGCCCCCACTGGACCCATTGGGGAGTATGGGGAGGCTGCCGGCAGACAGGCCAGAGCTGCTAATCCCCTCACCCTCCATAAATGGCAGCACCTGCCCTCGGAGGGCATTTAGCCCAGAGAGAGTGAGGCTCAGAGCCAAGAAGTCTGGGCTTTCACCAGTGAGGTCTGAGCACTAAGTCCCTGGGTTTTCTTGGCGGTTGGGGAGTGAGGGGGAGGTTCATGACCCATGAGGATCTAGGAGAGCTGGGTTGAATCCCATGATGTCTAGGACTTGCTACAAGGGTGCCCCTCCACCCTCAGGGCTACTGTATTGTACGACACCAGTGAGCACCATTTACACTGTAGTCTAAGTGAATGATGCCTCAGAAATGTGCAGTGTGTGGCTTTCCTGCTGTATGTGCTGGCCTGGCCTCCTCCATGCTCAGAGCTTTGCAGTGACAACACTCTCTGGATGCCAGAACACATTTCAGATGCTCAACTCATGCCACACTGTGGGAGAGGGCAGGCTGGGGTTACCCCCCTCTACACACACAAAGAGGTCCAGCCAGGTAAAGTGACTTCTCCTAAGTCATGCAGAGGACCGGAGCAGGGTGATTCTAGAGCCCCGTGCTGCTTTGTAGCCCCAGGACAGCAGTGATCCGAGCCCAAGGCCTCTCTGGACGACCACTACTAGCCCAGCCAGCAGACTGGAAAGACTTACTTTGGAGAGCTGGAGCCACAGTCTTGGAGAACCTGAAGTTGGAGTTGACTCGTGAGCACATCCCTGTGGTGTAGTAAGAGCTTCCACACTCGTGAGACCAGAGGGGACTGCAGGCCTGTGGAGCAGCACAAAGCACGCCCTGGTCATTCGGTTCACGGCGGGCCCGGCCCCAAACGCCACCACCAGCACAGACAGGATCCTAAGGGGGGTGAGGGTCTTCTTTGGGTCTAACCCAACTCTCTGGCTACAGCGTGCAACAATTCTTTGTTTGAGATGTAACAGGGAACAACAAATCTCGTGTTGTGGTTTTTCCGGACCCCATTCTCCATGCTGTCATTCAGAGTGGTGACTTTTCCTCCCTTAGCTGCCCACCCCACACATCCCACAGGATCTTGGGAGTGGGCCTTCCAAGGGTCACTAGAATAACTCAGATTCACCCGAAGTCTCTTCCTGTGAAAACTTGCAGGACTGGGGCTTAACATGGTGGCTCTTACCAGGGAAAGGAAAAAGAATGCCTACTTTCTGTGAAATTTGCTACCAAAAACATTGACAGCAGGCTCTCAGTGAAGGCTCGATCCTTTTTCCTGCCTGGACTGTTTCCCCAAAATGTAGGCTCGGTCACCCAGAAAGGCATGAGCCGGTGGAGGAGCAGTGTCCTAACATGCACAGGGACAGCCTGGGAGGTAGAGGTTGTATGCGTGAGGAGGGCACAGGAGCCTGAGTGAGGAGTCAGCCACACCTGCCTCTCCCCACCCCATGCAGCAGTGCTGTGTGGCGGGAAGGCTGGGGAGAGCAGGGGCAGTGGCTCTTACCAGGAAGCTGTTGTCCTTGGGGTTGGTGGCAAGGCTCAGGCCAAGACGCATGTTGTCCTTCCGCTCAGACACATTGGACAGGGTGACCCTCCCTGGAAAGAAGGGGAGAAGCTCAACCTGCAGCCCGTCCTGGTCACGGAGCTGCCCGGGCCCCTTGCTCACCCACCTTCCCCAGGCCTTCCCCAGACCTGGGCTCCTTCCTTCCTCACAGCTCCCTGGGAGACAAGGCTCAGAGACACTGAGCCATCTTACAAGGTCACACAGCAAGCCCACGGCACAGCCTCCCATCCTCAGTCCAGAGCTTTCCCTCTTCCAACCATCTGACTGCACCCTAACATCCCCTCTGTGCCCCACCCTAAACACAGGACAGTTCCCTCAAGGCAGGTCCCTCTGCAGGAACTTTCTTCCACCTCTTACCAACAGACACCGCCCGGGGTCCTGCTCTTTCAGGACTCTTGCTCATCCGCCAAACTCCCCTTCTCTAACAGGAAAGGAATAGACAACTTGACCAGTCTTTCAGAGGTCAAGGCCTGGCCCAGGAGCCTCTTGCAGCTGGAGTAGCAAGTCTTCCCAAGGCCATCCCCGCCTGGGCACACTGTCGGGTAGGGGGCTTTCTGAATAGAATGAGTTTCAGGAGCATATCCCACACGGACCCTTGGAGGCCCATACTTCCCATCAGACACGGCCACAGGCATCCTCGGGGACAGCTATCCCATGCATTTTCTAGAAACTCCCTCACCGGGTGGAGCTCGCAGGCCCAGCCCAGGGCCGGAGCCCAGGCCTTCTTCCTGGTCCCGTCAGCTGCTCACAGCTGGAGCAACATTCAGGAGCAGCAGGACCAGCTGACTGTGTCGGGAAGGGGATGGCTTTGGGGAAGATCAGAGTCACAAAATAATGAGATCTCTTAAGCTGTTCTGGATCATTCTGTCAGGTCACTGAAGGAAATGAATTTGACTTCCCCAGAGCATGAACACCTAGGGCAAAGGGGGGGAGAATGTCAGCACCTCCCAGCTTGTGGGCTCTGGGAGGCCTCAGCCCAGGATGGTTTGCAATCTGCTGTCGGTGACTAGAGGTGCTCAGCAAGGCCAGGGACAGGCCTTGGAGGTGGGGTGGGAGGTCGGGGTGGGGAGTCAGCTGCCGGAGAGCCGAGCAGCAGGTGTGTGACTGCTCTGAGGCTGGGCAGTGTGCCTGTCACATCTTTTCTCAGTTTCCCCAGCTTTTAGTAAGGCTCCTTTTGCAATCAAGTTCACCTCTCTGTAATGGATGGGGATCGTTTTGTTCTGTCCGTCTAGACTGGCCAAAGAAAAAGCAAGAGCAATAGCCCTGGGGTCTAAGGCACCAGTCACTTGCAAAGCACTGTACACAATGCCCACCTAGACCCTCTTGGCCTGAGCGGCCAGGAGGCACCACGCCACGTCCAACTTGCAGGTGAGTTAGGCAAGTGTAAATTCCACGGGTAAATCTGATGTGTCCTGAGCTTGTGCTGTCTGATGGCATCACAGGGGCACTGGGACTGCAGAGGAGGCCCCGAGCCTTCACTGGGGAACCTCTGCCCCCGGCTGGCCAGCTCTCTGCCCCCTCTTAGTTGAGGGGCTGTATCTCACACCACCCTGCGCCCCCTTTCCTTCCTCTTCCCCACCTGCTGCCCAGGGAGGCGAGGTAAGAAAGACCCTGTGGGAGACTGAGACAGGCTCAGGTCCTGTTGTGCCCTGCCCTCTGTGACCAGCAGAGACCCATACTTCCTCAGCATGTCTGTGCGAGAGTCCAGGGGCACAGGCTCTCCTCACACAGGGTCTGCCTTCTAGCGTCTGTCACCTTCCTGGATCCTCATGAGTACACGCGTAGACAAATTACAAAGCAGGGTCACTGCAGGTGGGGATAAACCCTGAGCTAGAAAGGAGCCCAGGGACACTCCACAACACTTTCCCTTCCCTAGAGAGAGAAGAGGTCATTCCTGGCCCGTGCGCCCAGCACCTGGAGAGGCCATAGGGAGCTGGGGACCCAGGTTTCCGGGCAGTAGTTTCCCCCTGTGGGAATAACTGACGAGGCTTCCTGCCCCACACTTTCTTCTCAGTGGGAAGGAGAGAGCCATGCCTCAAGTGGAGGTCATTTTCCTCTGTCCTGACTTACACTGTCTCCTGGGCTTACACGTTTTCCAGGGCTTTCCACCTCCTCCGTCCTCAAATGAGAGCAGTGGTAAAAGCACCATGACTGATTCCATGTCCTCGCCCCACCAGCACCAGGAGCTTCTCTCAGTTGCTTGAGCTCTGAGCCTAGCGCCTGCCTCTGTATACCTCCCTCACTCCCTCTGCCCCAACTATACACATGTTCCTTAGTTCCCCAACAGAGCAAACTTGTTCCCACCCCAGGGCCTTTGCACTTGCTTCCCCTCAGCCTGGAATGCTTGTCCCCAGCTGCCTCCTCCTTACATCAGGCTTTTGCTGGCTGAAAGTGGCCTGTGCTGACTGTCTTGCTAAGGTTTCTCCATCCTCAGCTTCCTGACTCAGTGCACAGGGTTTATCCCTACCTGCAATGACCCTGCTTTGTAATTTGTCTACTCGTGTACTCATGTACTCATCCCCTTCACCAGAGCCCCGATTTCCTGTCCCCTCTGTATCCCAAAACCTAGCATAGTGCTTGGTACCTGTGCTCACTAAAGGTTGGGGACCTGGAATGGAGCTTAGGGATTGTCGAGTCTACCCTCCTCACCATGCATGGGCAACCGAGGCTCAGAGAGACGATGAGCTCCCAGTGGACACCCAGGAGGAGGCTCAACACCTGGAAGGAGGGGAAGCCCAGCCGGCCTGTTTCTGAAGCCTGTGCCTCAGGGTGGGGGTGACAGACCCTTAAGCTACCAGGAAGGCCAGAGCCTGGCTGGTAGTATTTACTCATTTAAGCTCAGGCCCTGGCATTCTGGGGTTTTGAACTTCCCACCCATGGCGCTGATGCAGCTGTGGACAGCAGGAGCCTCCAGTGCCATGTGACAGACAGCTGGCTGCCCTGGGAATCTGGCTCCTGGGGTTTTATACATGGCCTTTGCAGCCATCTGCTCATCTCTGGAGCCTTAGACATCTCCTTTTGCACCCACTCCCTGCTGTCCCTCCCCACCTGGAGATGCCAGTGGTGCTCTAGGCCGAGGTGTGCATGACACCTGCTTGGGGGACAGGGAGGCCTAGCCCTGAACCTGGAGCAGAGGCCGGTTCTCCAGGGAAGGACTGAGAAACGCAGCTTTGCAGCCCACACGGGCCTTTGCTCCCTTTGGCGGGCCGGAGCAATGCCCACCACCACCTGCCTTAGAGGACAAGGCAGAAGCTCTTCAGTGGGCACGTGTGTGCACGCAGGCACACAGGATTTCCCAAGGGCTTGGGGGGCTGGGGGCTGCTCCCAGCATCTCCCCTGCTCTCTGCTCCAGGTGCGCTGAGGGCTCTGGGTGAGGAAAAGCCTACGTTCAGAGAGGCCACCGTGCAGTGGTTACAGAGTGGCCAAAGCCTTGGTGGCATGGAATCCCAGTCTGGCTACTTACTAGTGGGGTGGCCCTGGCAGAACCCCTGCCCTACACACACTCACTGCCTTGTCTGTTAGATGGTTAAATCTCATGGATGTGACAGGATTAAATGAGTCCAAATAACTCAAAGTGCTCAGGCCAGGCCTTGGCACCTGCTGGGCATTACCTAAGACCCACAAATGTGAGCTGTTGCTGTTATTATTTCAAAGGCAGGAATAGTAAGACAGCGATGTTCTTTGTTACTGGCATCCCAGTGCCGCGTGGTGGCTGAGATGAACAGGGCTGCAGCCTCAACGCTGGATGGCTTTGAATCCTGGGACCCCACCGTGCTGTGTGACCATGAGAAGACCACTTCCTCTCTCTGACTTCAGCTTCCCTGTCTGAACCTGATGGCAGCTATAGAAGCTGAGCCACCCATAGGGCCTCTGGGACCGACCTGGCTGTCCTGGCCACTTACCCAGATTGAGCTTGGTGCAGTTGCCCTGGGTGACCGGACACTTGTACACATCTCCTGTCTTCTGGTGGCCGTTGGTTTCCAGCGGGGCGCCCACTACCAGCCTGCCAGGGAAGAGAGGACAGTGGAGACACTGGGGAGGAATGACTTCTGGCAGAGGGTGGGCCTGCTGAGCAGTGTGGGTGGGGAGCAAGGGTAGGAAGAGGGAATCTTGGAGAGGTGACCACAAGCAGACCCTTGGGACCTGGGATGCTGGGCTTTCAGCCTGGGGTCTGTTGGTTCCTGGGGTCTGGAACAGAGGTGAAGACTACTCTGATCCTGCAACAAACAGGACAGAGGAAGGGTGTGTCTGTGACAGGGTCTTAATTGATGCATAGGAGTCTGGCAAGTGGTAAGGGCAACCATGACTATGGGCAGAGGAAGGGTGTTCTTGGATCCAAGGAGTCTTGGTCACCAGCCATTATTTCAGGCCTCATTCACCTTACAGGGAAAGCTTTCATCCTGATGGGGTTTTGAGGGGAGTTGCTCAGGGACCACTGAGTCTTGCTCAGGTAGGCAGGACAGCTAGTGGGCTGAGGAACAGCCACCTGGCTGGACTCCCATCTTGAGCCTACATCTTTGTGACCTGACATGGAGATGGGGTCTTTAAAGATGGAACAAGGTCAGGATCTGGGGTTGGGGTCATCGTGGATTATCCAGGTGGGCCCTGAATCCAACGAGTGGGTTTGTGAAGGACATGCAGAGATAGGGAGAAGAGGAGACCACATGGACATGGAGGCAGATGGCCCTGGAGGACCAGGGTACCTGGGACCCTGCATGTGAAAGAACCAAAGAAGGGCCCTTCTGTAGTCTAGGAGGGAGGAAGACCTGTGCCATATGGCTTTGGCCTCTGTGTCTGTGAGGGAGCAGACAAAGGTTTCTGCTGTTAAGTCACCTGCTTTGTGATAATTTATTCTTGCAGCCACAGGAAGTGAGCACAGCTTGTGCACAGCTCACAGATCTAAGGAAATGCACAGACACTGGCACCCTGGAACCCCAACACCATACGTGGGTTGTGGACTCACTTCCCTTGGGGCCAGGGGCATTTCTACCTCTGACTGGAGGACATAGGAGCTACAGTGTGACCTGAAGGGAAGCCTTTGTCCCTGGCTGCTCCCATCAGCCGTGTGTCACCTGGCACACCTGGAGCCCTCTGTGCCCTGGACTACTGTTTGGCTCTCTGCTCAGGCCTAATGGCTAATGGCTAAGAATGGCTCTTCCTGGGGACAGCGGTGCTGTGATGGGAGCCCTGGAGGCTTTGGTGACCCTATAGTGAAAGTAGATGATGTGGATTGAGGGTACAAGGGCAAGAGAGAGGGCTGGGAGCCCCCTGGATTCTGCTCTTTCAGTAGCTGCCCGCCACCAAGCCATATGGCCCAGAGAACAAACCTCTTCTCATCCTCCACCTTACGATGTCTGTGAGGAGGCGGCTGCAGGCTCGGGCTGCCCAGGTGCAGCCTTCCTAAATGGAACATTGTGCTGACCCCTGCCCCGGCCTGGCCCACCTCAGTGCCATCAGAAAAGGAAGCCAGGTCCAAAGTGGGGCTTGACAGAGCTGTTTGAAATTAAGTGTCTGTGAAATAAGAGCTGAGGTTTCTCCCCTGGGAGCCAGAGAATGACAGGTTCTAAATATAGCCCTCATTAAGCATGCCTGTTTTTGACTGGCAGGAATTAATTGGACCTATAAAATGTTTGTCTAGACGACCGTGACTTTTGGCTACTTAATTCTGTGAATGATTGTGTGGCCAAGGCTGCTCCATTCTGTGTGTGTGTGTGTGTGTGTGTGTGTGTGAGAGAGAGAGAGAGAGAGAGAGAGAGAGAAGAAAGCAGGGCCTGCAAGCTGGCCTTTCTAGCTGCTTTGGCTCTCAAGGCTCACCTGACCACCTGACATGTGACCAAGTCTTCCTGAGGTTGTCCCAACCTGGGCACAATGCCAGGAGGCAGGGTGAGGGGCCTTTCTGGCCAGAGTATCTTCATGGGGCATGGCCCACATGGACCCTTCGAGGCCCATAGCTCTCATCAGGACATGGGCAGGACCATCCTCTGGAACAGCATCCCCACGTGCTTTCTAGAAAACGCCACCGGCTCCTCACAACTCTCTCCTTCACAAAGCAGAGCTCACTGGGCCCAGGCTGGGGTCCCGAAAACTTGGGCTGAGAACTCGGAGCTCAGCCTTCTTCCTGGGCCTGTCAGCAGCTCACTGTGCAGCCTTGGAAATCACTGAACGTTCCAGAGCTTGGTTTTCTGGCTGTGAAATGGTTAACACTCCTGACGATGCCGACCTCCCAGGGCTGCTGTGGGAAGCCACAAGAGGCCTGGAGAAGAGGAAGGAGCCTATCTGGGTTAGCTGTGCATGGATGGTAGCTACCTGGATATGGCCAAGATGGGGTAGTGTGGCAGTCACCAGACCCCAAATTCCAATACGACTGCATTTGGTCCTTCTTGGAGACTCCCAGACTTCATTTCCCTGCAGGTCCTTGGCACTTTCGGGGGACGAGAGGCAGGGCTGGGCTTCTGTTCCCATAATAAGATGCAGAAACTGAGGCCCTGAGGAGCTGCAGGGGCCCCACAGTTGGTGGCAGGACTGGGACTGCCTAGGCTTCCCCTATGTTGCCCCCAAATGCCTCTTTGCCAGGACGGGAGGCTGGAGTCTGGGCCTGACATGTGCCTGGCGGGCTTGAGGTTTGGAGGATATGATTCAGGCTCGCTCTGAGGGGCTGACTGCCCCACGTCACCACCCAGAGCAGCCAAATTGCTCCTGGGGTCTGGCAGCCCCTGCCACCCCCTGTGGCCTCAGCCTTATATAGCCATCCACAGCCTTGGGGCCTGCAGGGCCTCTCAGAAGCTGGATACCCAATATCTTCTGGTGTGGGCACAGACAGCATGGGAAACCCCAAGGTCTCGGCATGCCTTCCATGGCAGTGTGCGTCACCCACTGCCTGTGGTCTCCCAGCATTCTTCCTGGGGAGGTGGAGGGGAGAGTGACCTTGGCTGATGGGACCTGGCAGTAGGCATTTCAGCTGCAGCCCTGTAGGACGCCTTCTCTGGCAGTCACCAGCTAAGCAGGGCCTTGCCAAGGTAGGACGCTGTCGGTGGAGAAGAGGCCTGTGAAGGCTGGACTGGTCCTGCCAGGTGCCAGGTCCATAGCTCCACTCGCAGCAGGACACGGGTAAGGGGAGGGGCTTATGTCCTGGGCCTCCTTCCTGACTTCCTGCCTCACATCTTTTCCCACAGGCTCTGTGGAACTCACTCTGAATTCTGCTTAGGCTTAGCTCCATCCTTCAAGGCAGTTGGGGCCCCAAAGTTTTAAAACTGAGACTGGGACATTTACCCCACACCATGTTTAAACATACACACATGTTACAGGGCCCAACTGTGTATTAAATGACAGAGATCCCTTTTTCAGATAAAATATAAACCTAGGAGTCTCGCACAGGCCCTGTGGTGCACACTCACCCTGAGACCATCCCTTTAAGATGTGCACGCATCCCCAGTTGGTCAGGAAGCCCTTCCAGGTTGACCTGCTCTCTCACATAAATCAGTGTGGCTCTGGCTGCCTGCCGAGGTTCATGTGGCCATGTTGTAACCTGTCCAAGCCCAAGAAGTCTTGGTCTGCCCTGCCGCCCATTGTGGGTAGCATTGGAGGTGCGTGGTAAAGGGGTGACTGCTGCCCGATCCAGCCTCTATCTGAAGCCTGCTGCAGCAGTGGCTCTGGGAGCTGTTCGTTTTGTGAGGGCCTAAGAGGAACCCCAACAGGGTACCTGGAAAAAGTATTTTCCAAGCATAGAGGTTCACTGGGGGTCCCAGGCTCCTTTCTGAAGCTGGCAACAAGCGCTCCTGCTTTCCACTTTCCTCTTCCTGTCTCAACTGTTCCCACTCCCTCCCTCCCTCTCCCTCCCTCCATTCCTTCCTTCTTTCCTCCCTCCCTTCCTCCTTTCCTCCCTCTCTCTCTCCCCTACTCTCTCTCCCTCCCTCCCTCTCCCTCTCCCTCCCTCCATTCTTTCCTTCCTCCCTCCCTTCCTCCTTTCCTCCCTCCCTCCCTCTCTCGCCATCCTGGGAATCAAACCCAGGGCCTTGGGCATGCAGGCACATGCTCTACTACTTGTACTGTGCTTCCCTCAGCCCTCTCTCCTTTTATTTTGCTTTTGGGACAGGGTCTCATGCCACCTTCTGCTTGGGCTGGCTTCTAACTAGTGATCCTCCTGCCTTGATGACCTGAGAAGCTGGGGTGACAGGTGCAATGGTCCTCATTTCTTTTGGGGGATCCGACTGTGTTCTCAGGGACACGGATGCAGCTGAAGCTTCAACTCCAGCTACAGGGACTGAGTCATGTCTCCCCAACCAGAGTGGTCTCAGGACATCTGCTTGGGACATGGGGACCATGCTGATCTCTTTTCTCTGCATGCCATTGTGAGGGATGCAAAGCCTGGAAATGATGGCTGACACTTTATGATGAAGAGGGACGTGGTGCAATGACGGGACTAGGAGGAGCTGCTGAGGTTCTGGTGGCATGAAGGAGCAGCAGGTACCTCTGTGCCAGCTTCCGCTCCAGCTGGGCCTGCAGTCACTGAGCGGCTGTGGGCAGAACCACCAACACTGCGCACAGCATTTCTTACCGTTGTTTAACTGACTTGGTAAAACTGTCCCGGGCCTAGTCTACCAGAACAGAAACCCCTTTGTCCTAAGTGCATTCCACTTACAACAGCCACTCGAAGTCCTGAACTGCAGACGTGCCTGGTTATCTGTCACGGGCATGGAGACCGCGAGCTGGAGGGATGCCCCTGGGCCAGCCTTAGAAGAGGCTCCAGGGCCCTGAGCAAGGGAGGCTTGGATGCCAGGTCTCTGGGTAGCAGAGTTTTACTGGGGCCAGTGTCTTGACACACAGATAGGGCTTCCCCCAAGCCATGGAGGGTGGGACGTCCACAGGCCAGGGCTGGGGTTTTGGGCCCAACCAGGCCTTTTATTAGCTGTGTCTGGTGAGGCAGGTGTGAGCAGCTTAGCCATGAGCACAAACAAAGGAGCCTCCAAAGGAGGTTGCCTCTGGGGGAGGTCTCGAGCCCAGAGGCTGGCAGAGAGTGTCTAGAAAGGACAGGATGAGGACTCAGACCTCTCTCTGGCCAGCCTGGTGGCCCCTGTCTGCAAGGCCTGTGCCTCACATCCTGGGGAATCCAATGATCCCCGATTATTTTATTTACTTTTTACAGTGCTGAGGGTGGAACGCAGAGGGGCTGCATTGCTAGGCAAGTGCTCTACCACCCAAGCCATATCCACAGCCTCTGCATTTTGTTTCAGTGAGTCCTGTGAGGTTTTGGTCACCAGGACAACTTTGAGGTTGCAGGGAAGTTCCTATCAGAGCTCGGAGTGTGGGTGTCACATGCTTGCTTGCCTGGACGCAGTTTCAGAGCCAGGACTCCAAGCCCCCTGGGCTCTTTTCATCAAGGTGAAAAACTGGGAAGCTCAGAAAATCCAGACTGGAATGAGTCTGCTCTCTGCAGAGCCAGCAAGCCGTCCCCATGAGATCCTTCTCCTGTCCTCCCTCACCCTGCTCCCTCCTCACCTGTTCCCCTCTCCCAGGGACCCCTTGACTCAAAACCCTGCCAGCCTTCTGTCCTGTGTTTCTCTGCCTTCATTTCCCCTTTTCTGACATCAGCTAGGGGAATGGGGAGACATTTCCTCAACTTGAGGGAACAAAAGAGACGCTTCCTTTCCAGAGGCGCTCTCTCTCTCTCTCTCTCTCTCTCTCTCTCTCTCTCTCCTCTCATGGAAAATGTGATCTCCTCCAGCCAGCAGGAGCTGGTAGCTAATGTGTTCAAGATGAGGCCAGGGAAGGGCTGCAGACTGCAAGTGGGGCATCTGCTATGGGCCCAGGGCATCACGGCCAGGGTGGTACCCAGCGCGAGGGGAGAAGGGGGCACCTCCAGGTAAACTTGGGCTGGCCGCAGAGGCTTGTGGCTCACCTTGGCTCACACACCTGGCAAGGCCTGGATTCCTGGTGGCTGGGAAAACAAGACTCCTCTGCTTGCCACTGCGTCCCTCACTCTCCCTGCTCCATGAAACCCTCATCAGAGATAGGCTCCTTTCTCTCTCTCTCTCTCTGTGTGTGTGTGTGTCTAACTGACTGTCTGTCTGTCTGTCTCTTGGTTAATTTTGTGTTGACCGGGCCACAGGGTACCTGGATATCTGGTCGACCATTATCTGGGTGTTTCCGTGAGGGTGTTTTAAATCTGTAGACTGAACAGAACTGATTGCCCTCTGTACTGTGGGAGGGTCTTGTCCAATCAGCTGAAGGCCTGGATTGAATGGACTCTTCCTGCTGTCCTGTCTTTGGATGGGACAGTAGATATTTCCTTCCTTCAGATTTGAACAGAAAGGGTGCTTCCTGGATCTTGACCTTGCCAGCCTCTGCTCTAGAATTCTACCTTGCTCTCCTGGTTTCCAACTTGCCCACTCGCCCTGCTGGTCTCAGAACTTGCTAGCCTCCATCATCACCAGAGCCAATTCCTTACGCTAAATCTGTTTTTGTGCACACACAGTTTCCACAGCCAGTCTGACTAGGAAATGCGCCTCGCTTCCTGTGGTCGCTGGTCACGCCTCATTCAGAGATCTACGGAATTACCACGAACGTACCCAGGGCTGGCACTACAGCAACGGTGACATTGTCCCTGCCTTCAGGAGCCTCTAGTTTGAAAAAGGGGACAGGCAGGCCAGCAGGTAGCAAGCACAGAGTGGCCGTCAAAGTGGTGACCAGACCAGCATGGACTGGGGAGTGGGAGATGGGCCCAGCACCTCCAGGGATGACGATGAGTTTGAGAAGTGTGGGTGCACACAAGGGCAGGCAGAGGCGTGGTGGCCCTAAATCCATTCTGCAATGTCTGCTCTCTGCCCTGGTGTCCAAGGCTCCCTCCTTCATCTCTCTGCCTCACTTCCACCGGGCTGTTGTGAACACCGTGACCACAGGGCCCTTCTCAGTTATCATTCACAGCTCCTCTCCAAGGCCACCTCCCCAAAGAGGCCTTTCCTGGCACTGTGTCTTGCCAGCCTGACTTGCCTTCCCCTGCACTTTGCACAAACTGGTGGCAGCTTCTTTCTCTGCTTGTCCATGGTCCTTTGTCACCCTGTAGAAGTTGGGCTACAGGGCACCAGGACCCTGCAGGCCAGCTTTGCAGCTGCAGGGATCCCACACCCAGAACAGTGTGAGGCTCAGAATGTCCCCCAGTGCAGCTGTTCAAGGAGCTGGAAGTCATGTGCCTTTGTGAGACGGCTAATTGACTGGCCAAAGTTTGTCTACCCAGCACAGCAGGAGGAACCAGGACTGACTCCAAGTGTGGCCCAAAGCAGGGCTCTGCGCTGCCAGGCGAGCTGCTTACCCTCCAGGGCCCTTGGCTCCCAACCTTGCCAGTTGGAATTCCCTGGGGAGTCACAAAAGCAGGTTCCCTGGCCTCCAGGTCCCCATTCTGCAATGGCCCAGGAATCTGTTATTTGTGGGAACTCCTAACATGCAGGTGGGACTGGGAGCTTCTGGTTGAACTATCCACTGAGCAAAAGCAAGTCCTCTGGACAGCTGAAGTACTTCTGCCTGGGACTTCCACTAGCCCTGGGCTCAGAACCACAGCTGCCTCCTTGATCACCCAGGAATGGTCCTCGATTAGTTTTGTTTGTCTATTTTTAAAATATTTTCTTTTGGTCATAAAGAAAAAAATGTTCCCCCAAAGAGCCTACTTTAGCTGGGTGTGGCTGTAATCCCAGCTATTGGGAACTAGAGGAAGGAGAATCATGGGTTTGAGGACAGCCTGGGCTACTTAGTGAGACCTTGTTTCAAAGACGACGAAAGCAAACCAAAAGCCAAAACACACACCCACTTCAGGTGATCTAAAAAAGCACTAACGTATTTAAAACTATGACTCCATCGTTTTTAGATTATAAAGGTAATCGCGTCTGCCGCGCAGTGCTCGCGCTGCAGATCTCTATGAGGTCCAGCAGCCAGCAGCCAGCGACCTCTCCAGACAATGGCCACAAGACACCACGAGAGCGGGACTTGTTCTGGGCCCATGGTCCTGTCCCCGGCCTCCCTACATGACTGCTCTGCGTACAGACTCCTCTCTGTGCCAGTTTATGTCAGACCCTGAGCCGTGCCCCACTCCAGTGAGAAGTCCCGGGGTGAAGAGGACAGGACACGGACGGCCCACGTCCCCACTCTGGGGATTCCTTGCCCAAACAGCCCAGGCATCTTCCCACGCTCTTTCTGACAGAGGCACATCCTCCATTAGAGGTCGGTAGCCAAGGAAGACTGTTTGTTTGCCAGGGTGTGACAGGGCTTGTACATGTAAGCTCGGGTGCCCATGCTTGTGAGGCCTTTCAGCTATGGAGAGGGGACTGAATGTGGGGAGAAAGGACAGTGGCTGTGGGACAGAACCTCCCTTTGGTGACTTGTTCTTGTTTCAGGCCCCTCAGACACCAGTGGTGGGCCTGGTGTGGTCAGGTAATGTAGTCTTGCCAAGTGTACTTTCACCCTCTCTGCTACTGATAGGTACTTTCACATGCTCTCTGCCCTTTTCCTGTTGAAGATGCTTTAAAGGAATTTCCCCATTGCACCCCCCTTTCAACCCTAATCAATAAAATGCTTCCATGCACCAGTGGCCAGAATAGGGAAGAGAGAGAGAGAGAGAGAGAGAGAGAGAGAGAGCGCTTTGTCCACTTTTGAATTGCCCCTCAGCCTTGGATCGGGCACTTTGAACACAGTCATTGTTGAATGAGGGAAAGTCCCCACTTTGTTTCTTGGGGTGCAGCTATGTGCTGAGCTTGTCTGAGCTCTACTGGGTCCCCTTTGCAGATGGACCCTGTCCTTTGCGTACCTGGTCCCGCTTGCCCTGGTGTCCGAGGTCTGTTCTGCCCCCAAGAGGGGCTGAGCACAGGGTGAAATCTTGCCTTCTCTTTCCAAAATGCCGGATAAACCCTGGCTTGTTTTTCCAAGTCACACTCAGAGGCTTTTTCTTTCCATTTTATAACAGCTCTGTGCTCTGAACACCAAACGTACATGCAGCCGTAGTTTGGGCAGATGTTTCTTGGTGGAATGTGTTCTTCTCATTTCTTGATAGATCTGGTGGCTCCCTGCCATTGCTTGGTAGCAAGAAAGGGGCCTCAGAGTCCCTGCTGCCTTTTGCGTGGGCGCATTTCCACGGCTCACAGTTGGGGTGGGAGCCGAGGACACCCCGCGACTCTTCCTACGAGGCCCAGAGTGGGGATGTGCTGGGCAAGGAAGGCCGTTCCACAGGACTGGGGGAGAAAGCCAGGCTTTCCCCAAACCACACACAGAGTTGTCTGAGGCACAATGGGACACTTGTGTCTCACACTCTTTCAACCAGCACAGGGATGTGGGCAGTGGAGAAAGGACAGGCGAGGCACAGGTCAGACATCTCCCTCCCAAGCCTGTCGGTGTACTCATGATTCACTTTGTTCTATCGTAGATGGCCTGAACAGCCAGGGGTGAGTCACTTGCCTTCTCTGGGCCTCAGTTTCCTCATCTGCAACACGAGGGACCTTGAACTGTGTGTTCCCAGTCACAGTCAATGCGCCCATCCTGCAAGCCAGGCCCTGTGGGCCTGAGGGAGTGAGAAGCACTGTCTGGTGAGCAGAGAGGGAGCCACACCAACCATGGATGGAGCCATGGGGAGGACAATGCTGCAAGAGGCCTGGACGGGGGTGCAGGGGAATGACCTGCTCGGCCAGCTCCTGGTAGAGACTCACATGTGTCACTCGGGGAAGACAGCTGGGGCCACAGGGTGGTGAGTGCTGGGTCTGGATGGACCAGAGGGATAGTAAAGTCCCCGCCTCCACGGAGCTGGGATGATCATGTTTGTCCTCCCTGATCCTCCTCCCACCCTACCTGGATCTGACGTCCACCTCCTCCCTTCCTCCCTCACTTGTGCAGAGAACTACTTACAGGAAATCTGTGTGGAGACAGTGTCCACAGGCATTGATAGATGTCATGTCCCCTGACTAGGTTATCCCCGCCTGCTGCTGGGGTGCCTAAATTCCTCCCACTAGCTACCTTCCTGGTTCAGACATTGATAGTCCCTCTCTGTGTTAGCCCAGAAAAGTGGACCTGTGAATCTGTCAGACCTCCAGACACTCACAAAGGAGGGGCCAAGGGTCCAGAGCGGGTTGGGGGCATCAGACTACAGGGGATGACTGAAAATAAACTCCCAGACACCCCTCTAAGGGTCAGGCTTTGGTGATCTTGGCCTTGGCAGAGAAATCTGAATGCTTGGATCCCTCTGAGAGGAGATTATGTCTTCAGCCTGTGTTGGGAGCCCCTGGACTGCAGGAGCAGCTGATGACCAGGCTCTGAGCCTATGGAAAACATGTCACCTGGGGATAGGGGCAGGCTGCCCAGCCAAGAAACAGTGAGCTGGGTGCCAGTGGCTCATGCCTGTAATCCTAGCTACTTAGGAGGCAGAGATCAAGAGGATCATAGTTCAAAGCCAGCCCGGTTAAATAGGTCATGAGATCCTGTCTCAAAAATACCCATCACAAAAAAGGACTGGTGGAGTGGCTCAAGTGGTAGAGCACCTGTCTAGGAAGCTCTGATTTCAAACACCAGTACCACCAAATTAAATAAATACATAAATAGAAAGAAATAGTGAACAGGGGTCAGGTGCCAGTGGTCCACACCTGTAATCCCAGCTACTTGGAGACCAAGATAGAGAGGATCAAGGTTTGAGGCCAGTCTTGGCAAAAAGTTATCAAGACCCCATCTCAACTAACAAGCCGGATATGGTGGTTCTTGCTTGTCATCGCAGCTACACATAGGCATAAGTAGGAGAATCTGAATCCAGATCAGCTAGGGCATAACTTGAGACTCTGTCCCCAAAATAGCTACAGCAAAAAGGGCTGGCGGTGGTGGGGGTGGGGAGGGAGGGTACAACTCTAGAGGTAGAGGGCCTGACTAGCAAGTCCAAGGGCCTGAGTTCAAATTCCAGTACTCTCCACCCCAAAAGAAATAGTAGACAGGGTTTGGGACTGATGCCCAGTGGTAGAGCCCTTGACTAGCCCGTTTGAGGCCCTGGGTCCTAACCCAACACAGCACCACAAAAAAAGGAAAAAAAAATGTGTTCCTCTAGTTTCAAAGCACTTTATTTATTCTTTGTGGTACTGAGGCTTGAACTCAATGCCTACACCTTGAGCCACTCCACTAGTGCCCTCCTTTTTATTGTGATGGGTTTTTTTTTGAGATAGGGTTTCGTGAACTATTTGCCCAGGCTGGTTTCGAACTTCGAACCTTCTGATCTCTGCCTCCTGAGTAGTTAGGATTATGGGTGTGAGCCACAGGCACCTGACCTCAAAGCACTTTATAGCAATAAGTAAATCATCCTATGCATGACTGAATGCCTCTGGGGGGAGTTCACTGGGTGCCAGGGCCCCTCACATTGGCTCACCCCTCACAGTGACCCATGAGGGAGACAGCACTCCCATGTTGGAACTGAGGAAGACATACCACAGAGCTGGCCAGGGTCAGCTCTGTCCTCCCTGTCCCCAGCCCTGCACCACAGCAGGGGATCATGGTTCAGACTCCTTCGAAGTACTTTCCATCTGGTCCAAACCTCAGACTTCTTCTTCCTCTCCCCCCCTGGATTATCACTAATGGTGATTCTTACAGAATTGTTCTTATTTTGAGAACCCTTAACGGAACAGAAAGGCTGGGGACAAACTTGAACGGTTGGCAAGTGAAGTCTGCCATTATGTATTTGGAAATGGCTCCTCTTAGTTCACAGGCATCGGCTAGGTGGTGAGGAAGTGGTAGAGGAGGCTGCAGAGGGGAAGCTGCAGCCATGGGGTGAGCTGTCGGGGGGCTGGGCCAGGCCACCCCGCCACCTGCCTGCCATTTTGGCCTTGGCTGCTTTGCAAAGGAAAGAAAAGGACAGAAGTGTCAATCTCTCCTGCATAGGGGCTACAGTCCCCATGCCCTGTGTAACAAAAATGTCCATTGTTGGGCTTCCCTGAGATTTAGTTTGGGTCACATCTAGTGTCCTAGAACTGTCTTCTCCCTTTCTTTCTCCTCCATGGGCCTGTGTCAAGCAACAAAGATGCAAAGCTGAATAAGAAAGACCAACCCTTCCTCACATCCTCTCTGCCTCTCTCCTTCTTTTCTGTCTCTCAGTGGCTCCCCTCCAGCCCTCTCTCCACATCTCTGAGTAGTCTTCAGCTAAACCAGAAGACAACCTTTGAGACAGAAAGAGAGGAAGATCTAAGAATTCAACTGTCTCAGATCAGTAACAAACACCTCCCCATGGGCCACGAGCGGGTCACAGAGTGTGCAGAAGACCATCTGAAGGAGTTCCTAACACCAACAAGCTCTTCCTGGAGGAGGTGGACTAAGTTAAAAGGAAGCATTCCATCCAGGCCTGGGGAAAACCAGGGTTAGGGTAAGCAGTGCTTGTTCACAGTTAAGATTAATGAGAAAGGCATTTGTAGCACATTGATTTCTTTTCCTCATTGTATGTCATCTTAAAACATGCATATTGCACTGGGGTGGGGGTTGCCAATGAGGTTTTTTGGCATTGTATAACCTAACCAAATGAAGGCCATGCTGCTCCAAGTTGGTGACATCTGTGGGAAGCCAGCGTGATGGGTAGAGGAGCCATTACCAGGCCGCCTTGTGCTCTCTGGTGCCCATCATGGAAATTGTAGGCAAAGTGCTAAGGAGCTTTTAATTTTTGGTATGAGCATGGTGGTGCACACTGTAATCTCAGCTACTTAGGAGGTGGAGATAGGAGGATTGTCATTTGAGGCAGCCCAGGCAAAAGTTATGGAGACCCTATCTCAAAAACAAGTAGTGTGTGGTGGCACAGGCTGAAATCCCAGCTACGTGGGAGGCCAAGGTGTGAGGATTGTGGTCCAAGGCCGGACCCCATCTGAAAAACTAAAAGCAAAAAGACTGGGAGTGTGGCTCAAGTGGTAGAACGCTTGCCTGGCATGTGTGAAGTCCTAAATTCAAACCCCACTACCACAGACAAACTAACAAGCACAGAACTGAGTGCTGTAATCCCTCAGTACCTGTGGGGCACTGGTTCCAGGACCTCCATGGACACCACAATTCACAGATGCTCAAGTCCCTGTGTGAAGTGGTGGACGTTTGCACCCAAGCGACCACCCATTGCCATATACTTTAAATCAGTCTAGGTCACTTGTAATTTCTGATAGGTACAATGTAAATAGTTTGAGGATGGTTGTTACAATGTATCCTTTAGGGAATCATGGCAAGAACACAGTCTGTACTGTTCAGCACAGACACGCATTTGTTCCAGAATATTTCCAGTGTGCTGTTGGTTGAGTCTGGGTGCAGAATGCCTGGCTATCGAGGGCCGAGGGTTGCAGATTTGACACACAAACCTGTGAATTCACAAACCCACTCCTCAGATGGAGTGAGTTTCAGCATGAGCTCATTCTCCCCCAGTGGGCCCTGTTCCCGCCCTGTCTTGTATTGCACTTAGGAAGGATTTTGGGGTAACCCAATGAATGGAGTTGGCTTCAGAGGAGGGAGGGAGACTGCGGACCTTGTGGGCTGCTGGGGCTGTGGGTGGAGAAGACGCTGAGCTGGCAGATGGCTTCCCTGAGCTGCCCAAATTAAATTTATTTTCTTTTTTGGAGGTTAGGAACCAGGAGACTTTCTTTTCAGTGTTTCCACTACCGAGATTGGGTGTCTCCTTCCCCATAACGCATGCAATAGTTGGCCCCCTGCCTTTTGGAGCTTAGCACCGACAGTGTTCTCTGGCCAGGAGGACTGGCCCTAGCTCCATCTCTGGCTGTCCAGTCTGTGTGTGTTGGAGTCACCTGGACTCTCACTGACACATTCTTCAAGGCCTGGGACTTTATTTTGTTGTGGTTTGGTATTTTGAAAGAGAGAGAGAGAGAGACAGAGAGAGAGAGAACAAACCTCCTGGAAGCCATTTGCAGAATGAATCTTAAATGTGTGCGCGCTGCCCCAGAGCTTGCCTGGGCTCTGGGGCTGGCTAGCTCCCCATGGCACCTTCAGGGCTGCTTTGTGCTTCTGAGAGCTGAAGGTGACCCCCCCTTCCCCTCACCCACCACACCAGCCTCCCCGCCTGCCAGCGAGGACTGTCTGGATTAGTCCTCTTCCCAGCCCTCCTTGCTCTCCCTCCTCTGTGCCTGCCAGGATCTGCATGGGCCAGCATTTCAGTCCTCTCTCTCTCTCTGTCCCTCATTGCAGTGGGCAGTGCCATCCTATCCTGGGCTGTGCTGCTCTACTGATTTATTCTTTAACCAGAATGAGTCATGGTGCGGATTTTCTCTGTTCCAAGGAAAATAGCAGAGGGCACTTACGTGCTGCGGTGTTGGGAGCCTGCTCTGGGCCGTCAGGAAGAGAGCAGCTACTGCTCAGCCAGCTCTCACGGCCACAAAGGCCCAGGCTCCCCCAGGCCGGACTGTCACTGAGCAAGGGGGACAGGCCTGGGTGAGATGTGTCACTCTGACCAACAACAGATCCCAGGACCTTGCTTGGAAGCCCTTTCCTGGGCCCCATAATTTCTAGGGGTTCCCAGTTTCCACCCCGTGACAGACACTCATGTGTTACCTCCCACTTCTTCTTCCTCAGAACCCACTGGGCTGCGTCACCACAACGGTGGTCCAGAAAGTGGATGTGATGTGCTCACATCCATGGCCAGCGAGGGTCCAGCTGGGAAGGGAACCTGTTTTGTGTGATTCTGAAGTCTAGCCTACACTGGAACCAGGACCACTGGCCCCTGCATTTAGATGTGGAAGAGCCTGGTGAGGTGCAGACTTGCTATCCATGCAGGCCAGCACATAAAGTTCTTATAAATAAATTCATGCCCTAGCTAGCTTAGGACTGGTAATTTCATGACCTGGGTTCCAGGAGGGAAGGTGGACTAACTCTTGGGTACTGTCCCCTGAGTGCCTGTTAAGCCAGGGGGAAATGTCACAGGAAGTAGACCCAAAGCTGGACTGGGGTTTGGAGGCATGGGTTTCAGTCCTGGTTCTCCCACTGGCTTGCTGGGGGTGGTTAGTTTCTTTCTATCCCTGGGCCTCAGTTTCCTCATCTATAAAATAATAAGGCAGGGATCAATGATTTCTCAGACTCCTCCCAGGAAAGGGAATTGTCACCTGGTGGAGCAGTCTCAAAGGCTCACCCTTGGGACTGTGTGGTCTATCTGTGCTTCCTGGGCCTGCACCCAGCCACCGGGCCTCCCTAATCCACCTCTGCTTCTGAGAATGGGGCCTACTGAAGACCATGCAATGATGCCCTGTCTTCAGGTTGAGGAGCTGCCCCCTCTCCTGGGATCTCTACCAGCAGAAGACATTGTGTCTGCAAAAGGTCTCGGGGGAGAGTTGGGCCATCCCAACTGTTGTCCACTCAGGGTCAACAGGTGCCACCCAAGTATGATGCAGGCTATTGGCAGGATTGGCCCTTCACTGTGGTGGACAGCTGGCTTCCAAGCCTGGGAGGTTCCTGGCTCTCCCTCTCATCCACCTCAGTCCACACCCACTCCTACTGTCCCTACTGTTCTGGCCACAGAGCCCAGAGCTAAGTGGTTGCTAAGGAGCCCAGGTCAGGAGGCTGCCTAGTCCCTTGCTGAAGACGAAGACATCTGTGCCTAAGATGCTCCTCTTCCCAAAGAGAAGCTCTGCAGAATTTAGGAGACTAAGGCCCCGGCCTGTCCTGCGGGCTCCTAACTTCCTTCTCAGTTTCTCTCTGTCCCCTCTCTCTCTGTCCCTGGTCTTCCCTCCAGCCATGGCCATGTTCCCTTCCACCAAGCTCTGGAGCCTCTGGCACTGTGCTCACCCAGAGAGAGCCCGAGGCCCCCAGAAGCCTGTCCTCGAGGGTACTAGGCAGGCTAATGCCACCGACAGCTTCTGATAGACAGAAGGGAGCAGGACAGCCTCTGGTCAATCCCTATCTCTCCCCTTTGTACCAGAGGGGGGAGAGGAGGAAGAGAAGAGGGGATGGCAAGGTATGGGGGGAGGTTGGAGCAGGAGGAGAAAGGTTGTGAAGGTGAGGAGCAGGGTGGGCAAGGCAGAGGTCAGGAAGAGAAAGGGACAAACAGAAGGAAGAGAACTAGGAGAGCAGGAATGGCCATTTCCCAGCTCAGCTGAGGCAGTGAACACCCTCAGTTCCAGTGGCCCCCTCTCTTGCCCACTCACCCCACAGGTGTCTTTCCCATGCTCGTCCCAGCTCATCCCCTTCTATGTTGTATTCCCAGCTCACAGGAGGTCTTGGCCCTGATCTCCCTGCCATGCTGTCCCCTGCTGCCACCTGCACCTGGATAACCCTCAATGCTTCAACCCCATGGGTCCAAAGTTTAGCTTGCCTATTGCCCTAGGCCTGCACCTGTTTCTAGATTCTATTTTTGTGTTAAGGACACCAGTGTCTTCCTGGTCAGAGAGACCTGTCCTCAGTTGTCCTTCATCCTCCAAGCACACTGTGTTCCAGCCTCGCTGTTGTTCCTGCCTCAGGACCTTTGCATGGAAGACTGCTCAAATATTCATGACTTTCTCAGATTCTTCTTTCCTTTGGGTTTCTGGTCACTGAGGCCTTCCAGACTGTGGAGAATGTAGAAGTCCTCATCCCAATCACAGCTCCCATAGCCACTTACCCTTCCAAATACTTCTACTTAACATGGACCACCATGAGCTAATTGGACCTCCCGCCCCTAGAAGACAAGTTCCTGCAGGTAGGGCTTGCAGTATTGTTCCACATTGGACAGGACCAGCACAGTTACTCAAAACATGCTACTCCATGAATGAACTACTGCAGGTCACAAAGCAGCCCCCTTCTGAGGTCCCCACCTCTCATCTGGATCACCCTCTCCAGCCTTCCCACCAGGCTCCTACCGCCAGGGCTTGCTCCCTCCATCCCATCCTCCACGCAGTGGCTAAGCCACTCACCCTAAACGACAACCCTGGTGAACCATTTTCCTGCTCTGAAACCTTCGGTGGCCCCCTGTTGCTTCCCAGATACAGCCCCCTCCTCAGGTATTGAAAAGTCCTGGTAGGACTGCTCACCCTGCAGCCTTCGGCCTCGCCACGGTGCCTTCTGCACCTCCTCAGCCTCAGTGGCGGGGTGGTGTCCTTTCTATAACAGTGGCTTTTTCTTTCCTACCACTCTCCTCACTGTCTTGCACCTTCACAATCCTCTCCACACCCTCTCTGCTACCCTCTCCTGTCACGTTAGAAGCCAACTCTTCCCATGACCCACAGGTGTGCAGGTCTGGGCTGCTGGGTCCTGGGGACACCACAGCCCAAGTTCTCATGGGACCAGCAATGTGGCTGGTGGGGAGATCAGAGTACCAGAAAGACAGTAAGTTCCTGGTGAGCCTTGAGGCAGGGGCTTCTCCTGTTCTGTGTCCCCATCCTGGGGAGATCTGGGTTTCGGTGTGGCTCTGACACTTACTGTCCTCGCTTGGAATCCCTCCTGCCTCATGTGTACCATGGGGATAGGCGAGGTGATTTACAGGGTGCTTGTGTCCCTACACCTGTACTCAGGCTGTTCACCGTGGTGGCTCTATCTTAAAGCCCACAGAACCACTTAGGTGGCACCTTTTGGAGTCCTGCTCCCCAAAGCCCTGGAGAGAGGAAGGAGAACCGAGGCTTCTTCCTCCAGGGCGAAGATTCAAGGCCCAGAGCCTCCTAGCCCCAGGTGGTTCCTGCTTCAGACAAAGGCGCAGAGGCCCACACAGCCTCATGCTGAGCTGCTGGGACATCAAATGGTCCCACAGCCAGCTGACAGTCTCGTCAACGTAAATGCTTAGAGTCATGTGGATCAAATTTCTCTGAAATACACACAAGGGCTTAAAAGGCAGGGGCCACGAACACTCAGCCCCAAGGAATTTGTCTTCTCTTGGCTTTTTGTGTTCCCTGACTGTTGTCATTGCTGCCGAAACCTGAGCTCACCATGTCTGCAGCTTCCCTTGCAGTGCAGTGGGCTTTGCCGAGTCTGAGTTCTGAGTTGGCAGCAGAAGGAAGGCACAGGGGCCAGCCCCTAGCCTGTGCCCTCGTCCTCATCCAGCGACAGGTCAGGGTCCTATGGTCTTAACGTTCCAGGAGGCCGGGGCAGAGCCTTCCGCTCAGGCCTTGCTGCTCCCAGTTATGAGCAATTCAGTCGTCCTTTCCTTGGCTGTTAGTGCTTTGGGCATTCTTTGATCTTGTTCAGCACCCCGAGACAGTGGGGGTCCATTCCCCCCTCCCTGCCAAGCCTTCCTTCAAAGCTCTTGTCTTTCCTTTGAGGTATCTCCTGACATGGAGTAAAATCTACAAAGTCCACTGGGGCCATGCATAACGGTCAGCCAGTGTTCCATAGAAGATATGGCCAAAAACCTCTCTGTTCACACAACCAAGGTCCTCTGTCTGAATAAAACTCTCCAAAGGCCACCTAGGATGGGGCCAGTGGGGGTCAGTGGAGGGAGCAGGGATGAGAGCAGTCAAACTGGATGACAGTGAGTTCCATACAGTGGGCTGTGGCCTGCAGAAAGGCCAGTGTGCTCCTGTCTGTTCTGCACATGGCACAGCTCCCTGCATCCCCTGGGTCTCCCTGCTCTCTCAGCTCCAGCAGTTGCAATGGGTGTGACCAGCTAGGTCCAGGTCCTTCCCACAATGCTCCCTGCTGCACTCAGATAGGCAAAAACAACCAGAAGTGGATTCCACGCTGTTTTTCCTCTCATCTAAACCCAACCTCAAAGACACTGTCTAAATGCCCCTCTCTGTGAAGCCCTCCAAGGCCCCAGGCCAGGATTCCTTCTTTTGGAGCCTGGCTGAGTTTCTGCCATGAGCAAGGAGCCGGGCTGGCTGCTCTCAAGCTGCAGGGAGATGGAGCTGGTGTCCCACAGGGGACAGGAGTCATGGGCCCAAGTGGCTCCAACACAACACTGAAATGATATGTGCTGTCACAGAGGCTTGGGGATGGGAAGGTCATTCTAGGACAGGAGCAGGATCCAGCAAGCCCTCATGGAGAAAGTGGCCTCCCAATGAGACTGTAATTGCTACCAGGTCATCTTTTGTCTTGTATTGCATTTAAATTATTTCAAGGATGAAAAAGTTGCCTCCTCAACTGGCCTGTGAGTTGAGAGCGAAACCCTGTCTTCTTCCCACCGACACTCTGCAGATCCTAGTGGAACTTATTAACAGATGCCTAATAAACAAATACTGGTCAAAATAAATCCTATCTTGGAAAAGTCAGTCCCTGAATCTTTAATCCTTCTGACCATGTGAAGACCACAGATGCCATGCACAGTGTGCCTGGCCTAGTGAGAGAGGTGCAAGCCATCGTTCAGCCATCAGAGTATGCTTTTGAGCACCTGGAAGTGCCAGACTTTGGGAAGAAAGACAGTGAAATGCGATCACGGTCCCCACTTGTGAAGTGCTTAAGAAAGAGAACACAGACTTCACTGAGGGCGGCTATCTAGGGATGGGACATGAGTGCCATGGAAGGTTCCCAGGGTTGGTGACAGCTAAGTGTATAGAATATGAAACAGGGTTTTTGACTCCAGCCATAAGCAGTGATGGAAGTTTGATGAAGTTTGCAAGATGGCTTGTTTCCGGCTCTGGGCGGCTCTCAAACACAGAGAGCTCAGTGTTTGAGAAGGGGATCCAGGGCTGGGAGCCCCAGCTTTCTGTCCAAGGGCATTTTCCTTACCAAAACCCAGGGAGACAGAGCACAGACAGAGCCCTAGCCTTGCAGGATGGTGATGGTAGGAGCCGGGACAGCAAAGATGGAGCGCTAGACTTGGGAGGCACAGGAGCTAGGAAGGAGAGTCACAAGAAAAGATCCCCCTCAACTGTCAAAGTGTCCTTCAGGTTCTCAGCTGATCCTTAAGCCAGGAATACATAGTGTGAAGCTCCAGAAAGTGACTCAGAGCCACTGGGAGCAGAGTCTTTAGAGGCTGCCTCCAGTGTTGGGAAGATTTGGGATTCGTATCCAGCAAGAATGGAGAGGTCGCTGCAAATACCTGGGGCTTTCATTTTAGACCTGAGGAAATTTGTGCTTAAGAGCACAGGTTGTACCCCAGTACTGAGGGCAAAGTCACACAGACCTTCCCTAACCTGCCCATCGGTGCCAGAGCAAGACAGAGGTGATGTCGCCAGCAATGTAGCTGCCGATCAGAGCAATGCACTAGTACAGCATAACCTGTGCCTCTGTGATGCATAACCCGTGACGCTCAGCATGGAATAAAAGTCACTAAAGAAGCAAAGAATCAGGAAAAGTGAGTGAAGGCCACGAGATAAAGTGTTCAAGACTGGGAGCCAGAGATGATCTACACTTAGTGTTAGCCAAGAGGGACTCGCAAAGAAAAATGATTCAGATGTTAAAGAAGACAGAATAAAAGTTGGACAATGGGATAAAGATAGATTATTTTGATGACATAGAATCTGCTTAAAAAGAGCCATATGGGGGACTGGAGGTGTGGCTCAAGTGGTAGAGCGTCTGCCCAGTAAGCATGAGGTCCTGAGTTCAAACCCCAGTACCACTAAAAACAAAGCAAAACAAAAGAACCACATGGAAATCAGGAGCTGTTGAGTACAGCGTCTGTATGAGGAGTACATCGGACAGATGTGGCCATGCACTGGACACAGCAGAAGGCAGGGTCAGCGAACACAGATCAACAAACACCTGAATAGAAGTGCACAGAGAAAAATGAAGCAAAGTGAAAGAGACATGAGCGGCATGGCAAGAAGGCAGAGCGCACCCACAGCTGGCCTCTGAGAAGGAAAGGAACGAGCACAGAAACGAGACAGAAGCTGTATTTGAAATGCAGGGAGAGAGGTTTCCAAATCCGATACATCAACTACAGTCTCAAGAAGCTTCGAAAAGGACTGGGGGCTCCAGTGGCAGAGCACATGTGAAGCCCTGAGTTCAACCCCTCCCTGAAAAAAAGTTTAGAAAATCCTAAGCCAAGCAAATACAAAGAAATACAAAGCATTCAGGTCCATCATGTCCAAGCTGCTGACATTGAAGACAGACAGAAAAGCAGCCACAGTCAAATGGCATACTCCATTCACAAGAAGGAAAAAATGAAGGCCGACGTCTCCACAGAAACTAGAATGTCCAAAGACAACGGGAGGCTATTTAAAATATTAGTAGAAAACCACCAACATAATACTCTATACCTAGAAAGGTGTACTGCAAAAGTGAAAGCGAGATAAAGATGTTTTCAGACAGACAAAAACAAACAAAAACTGGACTCCCCAAACCAAAACCATTTTTGGCAGACCTGCACTACAACAAACATGAAAGTTTTCTTTTTTGCTAAAAGGAAGTTAATCACACAAGGGCTCAAAGCTGCATGAAGAGTCCACTTACTCTGGACACGGGGTTTAATTCCCAGCACCACAAAATAAAAACAAAAAGAAAGGAAAATAAAGATACAATTAAAAAAAACTAACAGCAGAGAAGAAGAAACATTCAGCATACTTGAGAGATTCAAAAGAAGCTCAGAAAGGAGTCACTCGGGACAAACAAGTGGGACAAATAGGTCACAGGGGAAGGTGGAAGACACCACCCAACTGTGTCAGTTATTATAGTAAATGTGATCAGCCAATCAAAAGGCAGAGATGACCAGAATGGGTTAAAAACACTGCCGTTTAAAAGAGAAGTGCTGTAAATAAAAGGACACAGGAAAAAGTAAGAGGATGGAAAGGAGTGTTCACACAGAGCTTGACCAGAGGACAGCTGCAATGGCCTATTTAACCAGGTGAAAGTGGACTGAAGGTGAGAAATACTGCGGAAGAGAAACATTTTATAGGGATAAATGGCTCAATCCAACAATCCTAACTTTTTTTTTTCTTTTGGCCACACTGGGATTTGAACTCAAGGCCTTGTACTTGCTAAGTAGGCACTCCACCACTTGAGCCCTTTTTGCTTTAGCTATTTTTTCAGGTAGGGTCACATTTTTACCAGGGCTGGCCTGGACCATGGTCCTCTTACTTACAATTCCTGGGTAGGTGGGATGACAGGCATGCGCCACCACATCAGCTTTTATTGGTTGAGACGGTGTTGGACCTCAGTCTTCCTAATTTCTGCCTCCTGAGTAGCAAGGATCACAGGTGTGAGCCGCCTCACCTGGCCTCAACTATCCTACATTTGTTTATGCCTCATTGACAGCTTTAAGATTTATAAAGCAAAGACTGTAACTAAAAGACAAATTCCCAAAGACAGCTGGAAAATTTTACTACGCCTCTCTCAGAAACCTGTAAGTAAGTGGACATATTCCCCTCCCACCCCAAAAAAACCAGCCAGGATGCAGAGAATTTGGGTACTACAACGATGCTGAGCTAACTCACACACACGCACACACTAATACTTTAGTACACTGTAGACTGGTGTTTCGAAGTGCATTGGGAATTTACTCAGATCACATCTTCAGCCATAAATGAAACATTAACACATATCGAAGGATTTAAGCTGTGTTGTGTCTCTTCTGAATACTTGGAATTAAGTTAGAAAAACAGAAAAATAAGAACTAGATCTCCAAATATTTGTAAGTTAACATGTTTCTAAATAATCACAAGTAAAGAAGAAATCACACTGGAAATTAGAAATTCTTCTTCTTTTTTTGAGCCACTCACCAGCCCTTTTTTGTGATGGTTTTTTTGAGATAAGACCTCGTGAATTATTTTGAGATAAGACCTCGTGAATTATTTGCCTGGGCTGGCTTCAAACTGCAATCCTTCTCATCTCTGCCTCCTGAGTAGCTATGATTAAAGGCATGACCCCCAGCACCTGGCTTAGAAATTATTTTAATCTGGCAGTTTTTTGGGGGATGGTATGGGGTTTGAACTCAGGGCCACACATTCTCTAGGCAGGTGCCCTACTGCTTAAGCCACTCCACCAACCCGTAATCTGGATGCTAATGACAACATCAAAGCTGTGAGTGCAGTGTTTGGAGGAAAGCCTTAGTCTGATTTATATATAGGAGAAGGAAAAGGTTAGAAAAATCAACAATTTAAGTCAGGAGCAGAGAAAAGACAAACTAAAATCAATTAAATCCAAATAATGGAAGAAAATAAATCACTGGAAAGGAATAGAGACCAACTAAACAGAAAACAGTCAATAGAGAAAAATCCAAAGAACACAGTAATAAAATCGTGGTACCCATGGCAACACTGGCCATGAGTCAGAGACGATGAAAGGAAGGGAAACAAGGATGTCACTGCAGATCTTACAGACACGGGAAAGATAACAGGGGTTGATAAAATTTGAATGAAATGGACACATCACTTGAAAAACCCATTATGACATTAATGCAGGAAGCAACAGGAAACCCAAACAGTTCCTCATCTTTAAGAAGCTGAATCCAAGTATGGCACATTTGATACATTGTAAGAACCTTTGTAAATGCTACAATGTACCCCCAATAATAATAAAAAAAGAAGTTGAATCCATAATTAAAAATCTTCCCACAAATATAACTCCAGCTGCTGCTCTGCAGGGTGTTCCCACACACTTACAGACAGGTTAACCAAATCTTACCTCCTACCAGACGCTAGCAAACGTGAGCACCCTCCAGACATCTTGTGAAGTCTGGACAACTGTCATGCCAATGTCTAAGGAAAGAGAACTTACAGGCTGACAAACCTCCGGAAACAAATCCTGAGGGCACAGATGGGAGAATACACGGTGAATGCCTGCCTAGAAGTGTGAGAGCTTGAGTTCAAAGCCAGTACTGACAAAAACAATAGTGGTTTTATATAGTAGCAAAAAAGATTAGAAAATGAAATAAGATCACTTCATTTTAATAGCATAAAGTACAGATATGTAGGAATGAGTACAAAGAGACTTTTTTTTCAGCATTATGGGGTTTGAACTGAGGACCTTGAGCTCAGGCAAGTGGTCTACCACCTGAGATTTACCCAGAAAAATTCCAGGCATTATTGAGAGATATTTTAAAAAACATAATAAATGGGGCCGGGGCTCAAGTGGTAGAGTGTTCGCTTTGCATGGGTGAGGCCTGGGTTCAGTTTCCAGTACCTCAAAAGCAAACAGAGCAAAGCAAAACAAACAAACAAAAATGGACTGAGGGAAATGCTTGTTCCTGGATCAAGAGACTCACTATTATTCAGATCTCACTTGTCCCCAATATCTCCAAACTCAGGAGAGCTGCAGTGAAACTGCAGGATAGTTCTCTAATTCATATGGAAGTGGACAGGACCCCACGGCCAAAGAGGTCTTCCCAAGAAGAAGACGAGGACAGCTCACATTGCCTGACAGTGAGACTGACTTCTAGCCATGGCAACCAAAGCTGCTTTTACTGGTGTGAGCTTTGCAAAACAGCTGAACGGATCAGAACAGAGGCAAGACATGGCATACATGTGGTACATATGGTCACTGAGGGCAAACAAAGGTGACACTGGCATCAGTAGGTTAACAAATGGTACTGGCACCCCATGTTTATAGCAGTGCTCTTCGCAGCCACACTGTCCATCAACAGAGGAATGGATAAAGAAAACGTGGCATACGTACACAATGAAGTATGACTCACCCACAAAGAAAACCAGTTATGTCATTGCAGGAAAATGGATAGGAACAGAAGAGCACGTTAGGTGACATAAGCCAGCCTCAGAAAGACAAATATCATGTGTTTTTGTTCAGGTGTAGAAGCTAGATTGTTTATAAACACCCAAAGACATGAAGGCAGAAGAGGGACAATGGGAAGGCCATCAGGACGAGGAGGGGCAAAAGATGGTGGTAGGGAATAAGTTTGATTGAAGTACATTGCATACCTGTATGAAATTGCCATAAGAAGACCCATTATTCTGTCCAGTAAAAATGGTGCCAGCTCCATTGGAAACTCATATGGGAAACAAAACAAAACCCTTTGACTTTACCTCACAGCTTATGTAAAAATGAAGTCATTACCCTGAATGAGAAGGCATGACCGTCAAATTTCCAGAAGAAAGCAGGTGACTGTGTTCAAGACTTGGGGAGACACAAATGGACATACAAACACTATCAGTAACAAGGTTAATAAATCAAGAATGTCTGTTAACCAAAAGATAGCAGAAGGAGAATGAAAAGGAAAAGATGCTGTAATGCTTCTGCCAAAGGATTTGTATAGATAACGTCTTCAAATCACCTGTAAACCAGCAAGGAAAAGATACCATATCTCGATTTAAAACATTAGCAAAAGACCTGACCAGAAACTTTGCAAAACAGAATGTCAAAACGTCCCCTACATTTATTAAAAGTCGTTCGACGTTAGTAAGTAGAAACATGAAAGTTAAGCCCACAATGCAACAGCGCATACAATAGGGGCGGCTAAAATTCAGATGGTAATTCCACGAGCTGGTGACCATGGGGAATGACTGAACTATTTTATTTTACTAGAGGTTAAAATTTGCAAAACACTTTGGATAAATGGTTGGCAGATCCTGTTCATGTATCTACTCTCTTATGTCAGCAATTCATCTGAGTATACACCCAAGGAGAATGAGGACACACGTCCCTCCAAAGACACACACAAGGACATCAATAGTGGCTTTAGTACACATAGCCAAAAATGGAGACAATCCAAAGATCTGCCAGCAGAGTAATGAATGGAACAGCTTACATCAGGAAAGAGCTGATTGTGATGTCCTCACATTAAACCTCACAGACACCATGTTGAATGAGGGAGGCCAGGGACAAATGAGTACAACCATATGTCATCATCCCTATGAAATCCAAAACAGCAAACAAATCCAGGTGACAGGGGTCACAGTACTGCTTACTTGGAGGGGGACTGAGTGGGAGGGCAACAAAGGAGCCTTTGGGGAGTGGGATGTTCTACATCTCTTCCTGGGAACATCTCATCCATGAGTGTACATGTATATAAAATTCATTGATGCACACTTGACATAATTACACTTACAATGTGTAGGTCATAGTACAATAGAAAGATAAGGAGAAGAAAGAGGGAGGAGGAGAGGTGAAGGGGAAGAAGAAGGAGATGGAGAAAGTAGCCAGATTGTGACAGCAGAGTAGTGACAGCAGGAAAGGCAGGAGAGGTTCCAGGATGAGGAAGAGACTGTGCAAAGACTGTTTTTGGTCTGGATCACTGGAAAAGGGACACAGTGCCATGTTGGCAAAGGCTGGGGAGGGCCGGCAGGGACAGTTTGGGGGAGGGTGGAGTGGGCATCCATTGACCAGTGCTTATGACAGAGGCTTCTGAACGGCTTCCAACGGGGCCAAGCAGAGACAGAGAGAAGGAGGGCCTTGCCTTCTATCATCAGAAACGAGCCAGGGAGGATGGGATCACAGTACACACAGGTGATCAATTATATATTTACTAAAAGCAATAACGTGTACATTTCAAATGAGTAGACTATATGTGCAATACACTGTGGCGAGGTTATTTTGAACACTGAAGGCAGTCGCCTTGCTCCTTTCGCTGGCTCCCTGACTCTCACTTCCCTCTACCCACCTCTGCCATTCTGCAGCTTGTGAATAGCCTTCATTTACCCCAAGACTTCCCATGGCTCTCGAGGGACAGAGATGCTGACCTCTGGATGAGAACCGAGTCCCGAGGTGGGGATGGAGAGGGCTAACTCAGGTGCCTCATGCCTTAGGCCCATAACTCAGAGAAGGAGTCATTGACTGGCATTTCACAGAGAAGATGAGGCGGGGGTCTTATCTCTAGAGGCAGAGGTCCCAGCCTCTGACCTACTGGGACAAGGAGTCGGGTCCTAGGAACTCTAGGGCCTGTGTTGGAGCCCAGGGCTAGGATGGTGTGGCTGGGCATGACATGGTTCAGGGCTGGGTGGTGGCAGCTCTCACTCACCACTTCTTGCCTCCGATGTCATGCTGCTGCACTGTGTAGCCAAAGAAGGCAGTCCTGGAGCCAGGGATGACCTGGGGCTTCTTGGTGTCCATGTTGAAGGTATCTGTAAACCCTGGGCAGGAGGAGAGGAGGGAAGAGGGGAGTCAGGCAAGGGTATGAGGTGTCCCAGGGGTGTGAGGGGTTCTGAGGGACCCCACTGGGCAGTCAGCATCCACAGAAGGTCTTGGCTGTGAAGTGACAGGCTTCCCTGTCCCTGCCTGGGAGAGTCTGCATATGATGGGAGAAGTCCAGCCTGGCCCTGGGGAGGCCGCAAACTGACAGAGGAGGCGTTGACCTTCCTCTTACGAGACACATCTGAATGGAAGAGCCAGTTTCCCTCCCAGAGAATTTCTGGTCCTATGGGGAGACAACTCCCTTCTTCCTCCACCCCTCCTTCCTGTGGTTTTGCTTCTTCCAGCTCCCGTTGGTCCCCTCTTTCTCTGACCCCTCTTTTCCCCTCCTCTCCTCCCTCTCCTTCTCCTGTCTCTCATCTCTACTTCAGAGCCAGGGAAGTGACTTCCCACTTCCTGCTCATGCCTGGGGCACAGTCCAGCTGGCTGACCACTTCTTTGTGACCTAGTGTGCAAAGCTCTGCTGGCATGGCCACAGCCGAGGAAAGCAGGGGAAAGTCCCCGAGTCCTTCCTCTTGACCCCTGAGTCTCCCTGATGTGTTGTCTCACATCAAGGAACGGATCTTCTGGTGGGAAGCTGTGTGGGGTCAAAAGCTCTGACTTGTTTGGGCACATCACAGAAGTAACAACTGATGTGTGCGTGGCACCATTACGGTTTGTCCACACAAAAGTCAGCTGAAATTTCATTCCCGGATGTAGTGGTGTTGAGAGGTGGTGGGACCTTCAGGAGCTAATTAGCTCATGGGGACTCCACCCTCATGAATGGATTATCATTTCAGGGTGTGCATGGCTTCAACACCCATCTAAGCCATGCCTCTGCTTGGCTGTCAGCAATAACAGGACCGCCAAACTTGGACCCCGCGGGACTTCAGGGGTGGAACCCTGCCATGAGCCAAACTTTCAGATGAGTGACAATCAGCCAGCAGATAAAACCTCCAATTTTGGACACTTTCATGTGTGGGTGCTTTGTAAGTTTCAAAGAATACTCACAAGTATATGACCACCACCCCGTCTTAGGACAACCCAGCCGTGTGGCAGGGAGGGAGAACCAAATGACGGACGGAGGGGTTCACGGACTGCCTGAGGTTTCAGAGCTGGCAGATGGGGACTCTGAAGCCAGGTTTGTCCTCCCAGTGCTCCCCCTCCATCCTTTCCCTGGGCACTCACCCCTGGTCTGCATATCCCAGGGTGATGCCATGGGGCGCCCATTCTACTGAAGCCAAGTGGACCCTTCCACCCTTCCTGCTTTCTTGCCCAGCAATCTCAGCTGTCTGAAGTTCCATTATTAAAGTCACAGAATTAAAATCCGCAGAGATAAACCTGGAGCACCTCAGAGTGGGGCTATCAGACAGGGTTATCCCCTTCTTGTCCCACTGATTGTCAGTGCTGTATGGAGAGCTGAGTTAAGAAAGAGTCTGAGGTCAAGCCTGGGCTCTGGCTTAAGAGCAATGTGATCCATGAGCTGTTCCTGACCATGCCAGGGTCGATGGCAGTATGTGACCACATGGCCTGACAGATGACCTTAATGTTGAGGCCCTGGAGTGGGGGAGGGGAGGAGTGTCCACAGGCCCATCTGTGCCTTGTTGACAAAACCCATAACCTCAGTGGACTTGGAACCCTGGTCAGGTCAGGCAGTCTGGGGGAAGAGGACTCAGGACAGGTGAGTACAGGGGATGACAGAGAACAGATCCCCACCCTGTGTGGGCATGTCACAGTTGGGAGATGCCAGCATCACCTGTGCAGATCTGGCAGTTGGGTGGGCACAGATGGGCCAAAGAAGTAGAGTCACAGTTGCAGAGAGAGACTTACCCTCTCTCAACTTTGTCCAGAAACAACACATACACATACAACCACACACATGCACATACAAATACACACATGTGTGTGCACACAAGTACACGCATACATATATACACATGCATGCAGAGACACACAAATTCATGTACACACCCCCCATGCATATACACCAGAGCTGTGCATGTGCACACAATTCCTGAACTTACGCTTACACACACACGTGCACACATGCACAGGCCTGATTGTAGGCAACACTTCCTCTGGCTCCCAGGAGCCCCCTGGGGACTAGGACCCCTCCTCTCCAGGAGGCAGAGTGGCTCAGGGAAAGAGGAAGGTGTGTCCTGGCTGTCAGGAAACATAGACTCCCACCTCTTCCAGGGCTCCAGAGAGGTGAGGGCCAATGAGAATGAAATCATCAACTGTGTCCCCTTGTCCTCTATCAGGGTTTCTTGTGTAACCAAGGCCAGAGGGACCCTTCCAGGAACTGTCAGACATCACTCCAGCCCCTCCACGGATCCATTCATTCCTCACCCCCACAACCAAAGCTGAACTCCTTCTGCAAGGACCTCTCCTCTCCAGCCCTCTGCTCCAAACGTGCCGCCACCCTCGATGTTCCTTGACTGTGTCAGACCTATCCCCAGCTTAGCCACTTTGCCCTGGCCATTCGCTCAGCCTGGATCACTCCTCCATATCCATGTGGCCCCAGCCTCCAGTCATCAGGGTGTTCATGTCCCAGCCATGCCACCATCGCCAGGTTACCCATGTTCTAAGAGCAGTTATCACAAACCCTGTCACATGGCTGACATTTTATAACAATCTTCTGTCCTCCAGGTGCCAGAAGACTGCTATGTCCTCAGAGCCTGGAATTGAGGCATAGCTCAGACACACCGGCCCTTTGCATGGTCGCCAGGTAGCACACTCCCTTCATCAGGGCAAGAAAAGACCACTAACTCATCTGGCACTGTTCTAGCTATTGAGCCTTGACTTTTACATGAATCGATTACGTCTCGCTCCAACCCTGCAGATGTCATCCTACCTCTGGGAAGTTAAATAATTTTCCCACATTCACTCAGAGGAAGCAGATTAGCTGGGAACACAGTCAGACAGCTCAGGGTGTTTGGTGCTGAGTTCCACCCTCTGAGGCCAGCCTTTCCTCGGAAGGACCCACGGGCAGAAGGAACACTCTACAGAGAAAACATGTCCTTCCCTGCCTCGGGCCCAGCTGGATGCCTTGGGCTTTGTCCTGCGGTCAACGAAGTCCCTGCCCCCAGTTGGCCTCTCTCTCTCCCAGTGCCCCATCTCTCACTCCCTAGGGACAGGATTTGTGAAATCTGGCCACAAGGAAGGGGCACTGAGTTACAAAGGGTTGTCCCCAAAGTCCAGTGGGACCAACCAGAGAATGGATTTTCTAAAACTCATGTCAAGTCTGACCCTCTGACCTCGGTTCCAACAAGATCTCTGGCTTTTTCTGACACTGGGTGGTTTTCATGCTCAGGGAAGGTGCTCTTCTCAGAGATTTGTAACCCCCAAATACCAACAAAGCAAAGGCCTGGTGCAGAGACAGAGCTTGGCTGGGCCACCCACCACCCTCTGCCCTTGAGGTTGGTGAGAGGGAGAATCCACAGTTCCCCGACTTCTCTCCTGCGGATGGTGGCCAAAGTTATGTCAGCTGCTGCTCCCTTTCTCAGAATCTTATCTGGCTTTTAAAAAAGGCTCCGTTGGTCCCAAGGGACCAGAACCAGAGCACCCAGCTTAAATATCACGTGGGGCTCATAGTTCTCAAACGCACTGGCTGCAGGTAGAGGGTGGGGGGAGGTGACTGCTTGGGCAGTCATTGTCCCAAGCACTGAGGGACAAGGTCAGTATGTGACCACTGCCAAGCGTCCACACTGATGGTCCATTCTCATGGCCTCCCCATCCCCTCCCCAACAACCTCCCAGATATCTTTGGAGAGAATCTAAAATCCTCCATGAGGCCCCAAGGCCCTCAGCCTCCCAGACTCAATCTTGTGCAAGTTTTCCTGTGGCTCCCATGGCCCAGTCACCAGGGCTCCTGTTCTGCTCCCTGGATGCACCTTGCTTCCTCTGCCTCAGGGCCTTTGGATGTGTTGGTTCCTCTGTCTGAGCCTCTGATGAACTTCCTGTCACTTTCAAACCTCAGCATAGGTGTTGCCTCCTCCCCTCCCCTCCCCCAGGAAGCCTCTCTGGAATACATCAGGTCCTGCTATTGATCCCATCTGCCCTGCTGCACCCTAGCTGGCAACTGGCTGTGTCTCTCCTTCTTCCCACAGCTGGTGTCTGTCCTGGTGGTGTGATCACATGATTAAAACTGTGTCCCTGCCAGACTCATCTAGGAGCTCAGAGCTCCTGCTCTCTGAGCCCCCTCGGTGCCATTGCTCAGGACTCAGCTCTGATGAAAGGGAATGGTCCTCCCTGGGGACTGTGCAGGCTTCCGCCCTCTGCCCTGGGTTTAAGTTGTTCCTCACTGGCCTTGTTCTCTATCAGGATTGTTCTGGGTGTCACCCACAAGTGTCCCAGGTCCACAGGATGGTGACAGATTCACCTGCTGAATGTCTCATCTCCGAGACTCTGAACTTGGCACCTGCACTGGTGGCTTCTGCCTCAGTTTACTTCCCAGATGCGTAACTTGGGTACTGATGGTTCCACCACCACCTAGGTAACAATAATGAAAACAATAGCACATACGCATAAAGCACTTAACAAGTCTGTTCTGTATTCATTTAATCATTGCAACAGCCTTTTGAAGTAAGTGTGTTGTTATTCTGATGTTATAGGTGGAGGAAACTAAGACACGACAGTTCTTCACGTGGCCAAGTCACAGAGCTAGGAAACGCAGGGTGTGCAGCCTTCCTCTCCCTGGGAGCTGCGCACTATCCTCTCTTCTGCTCTTGAGTCTTTGTTAATGGATTGTCTCAGGCCTGTCCACCAGCAGCCTGGGTCCCAGGTCCTCAGATCCTGTCCACCAGGGAACTGAGTCCCTCATATGGAAGATGCAGCATGGAGACTAGGTATTGCAGAGCAGGGAGCTAAGGCTGAGGCTCCAGGAGTCTGGGTGCAGCCCCAGACAGAGAGAGGAAGGCCCCTATGGAGCCTGCAGCCAGCACTTCCATCTTCCCTGCACAGTGAGAGGTGGAAACCACCATTATTTGCTGTTATCTCCTTCCTCCCAGTGGGGTCCCCAAGTCCCTGCATCTAAAAGCCAGTCCTACAGGGAGGAGGGAGGGAGAACAGACCCCCAACACATGTTAAGCAAAAAGATACGGCAAGTAGGAAAACAAAACCCCAACACCTCCCAAAGCAAGCAAATGAACCGGCGCCTGCTGGACTGCCCCCTCTGCACAGATCAGGCAAATAACAAAGCCTGGTGGTTCTGGTTCTGCTGCAGCCAGCCTTCCCTTCTGCTGAAGCCACTGCTCCAGAGACAGGCGTCTGAGAAGACATGCCAGGGTCAACATGCTGCTGGAAGCCGAGCCTAGTTCAGGCTCCCGCAGTCCACACCAAGAGACATGAAGAAGGAGTGGGCCTCTGGTCCTCAGGACCCAGATGCTTCTGTCTTCTTCCTGAGCAGAAGAGGTGCTGTTCTTTGGGGAGACTTCCTACTCTGGGGAAAAGCCGGGTATCTGACCCTTCTGGGAGATCCTGTGACCAGGTAACCTTGGGGAGTCCCCAGGTCCGGGGACAGTTCTTCCCTGTGGGCAGCTGCTAGGCCCACCAGGACCTTCACTGGATGGGAGCCTCGGGCAGCCACTCTGCTCCATATGGCCACATCTAGTGACTGTCTGTTAAGTCACGAGAGTACTCCACACATCTTTCCCCATCCCAGGACACTGGGCAGCGGGAGAACAAGTTCTGGGTGGTATCTGTCTCTTTAGTTCTACCATAGGGCCTGGGACACAGAGGTGCTCAGTGAAATGTCCTGAATTAAAGAAAACTCAGGTTGCCCGACCACCACACAGAGGCAGTTAAACACAGGAGCATGCTCACTGGGCAAGCCAGCCAAGGGGCAGATGTTATCATGGCTCTTATCTGCAAAGAGGGGAAACTGAGGCAGAGGGCTTCCGTAACTTGCCCCATGTTGCCTGTGTAGCAGATGGCAGTGCTGGGATGAGAGAGCAAGAGGCCCTGCTCCACATGGCACCATCGATCCTGATCCTTCACTTCTGCCATGTTCCTGTCAATAAAATACCTGCCCTTGACTTTGGGCTGGGCTATATGAGAAATGAGGGTGTGCCTTTCCCCGGCCTAGGCTTTGGGACGCCTCGCCCACTTGAACGTCTGTCCTCCATGTGACAAGTGTTGCTCAGCCTCACCCACTGCTCCAGGACAGCATGGGAGACATCTGCAGCAGAGCTGCCCAGAAAAACACAGTGGAATTCAGCCACCACCCCACTCATGAGCCTCCTCAGCGAGGCCAGCTGGTCACTCCCTGGAGCTTAGCTTGGATGGGTTCATACCCCGGCTGACCCCACATGTGGACTAAATGATTGTTGCATGTCACTGAGCATTTCAGGGAGTATTTGTTACCTGGCGTTATTACACCCTAGCTCATAAATGACAGACTAAAGGAAGGAGAAGGAACAACTTCACAGTGATTGGACCGAGGTGTGAGCAGAGGGAAGCTGGGATCTGAGGGGACTCACTGTCTCTGGGGTGGCAACCCAATCATTCCCTTCTCAAGATCTCACCAAGCATCTTGATATCAGGCAGGGTTGGGCCTGCCCCCAGCCTGGCAGGGAGCAGTGTAGCCTACCAAGCAAGTGACAGTGTCCCCACCCTCAGCCGTGCACCAGGCCTGATAGCTGGGCTGTGCTGCCCCATCTGGGGAATGGCAGATACAGACGCAGACCCAGGTGCCAGACATGGACTCTGCCTCTGGAGCAAGAGGGTCTCCCCCATCGTTCCAGTCTCCATGGGGCCTGAGCTGCCCACCACACAAGTTACCACTGGGTCACATGCTGGGGCAGGCTCACTTATTAGGATTGCTTCCTTACAGATCAACAGAGATGAAATTGTCTTTTGGTCTTCAAGTTTTTCTCAGAGAATCCCATGCTTTTTTGAAGCATATATGTATATTGTATACATTTTTATATATATTAGTGCAAGAGACTGATGTTCAGGGTAGGAGTAGAGGCAAAGCGTAGTTTTCCACTCTCTGTGGCAGATCAAAGACACCTAGAACCTAGGGTTTCTTGGAACACAGTTTGAGGACCACTCTAATGGGTTTAAGACCCTTGAAAGTGAGAAAACTGAGTCCCAGAGAAGGGTGGGACCTTGTGCAAGGCCACCAGTCTTTCTTCATGTCCCTCTTCATTCCCTCCCATTCCTTCGGAATGCCCTCCTCCGTAGCCTGTCTCAGTCAGCATGTGCTTGGAGTCTAGGATGCCCCAGGTTCCACGCTGGGGTGTGGGGACACTCAGCTGGGGAAGACATGACTTGTGATCTTCAGAGTCTGCAGACATCTCGGATGGGCCATCAGACATGTTTGTAAGTCACCAGACCCCGAAGTGAAGCCAAGAGGAGTTCTGACCTCAGTTTTGTCGTGAACTTGGCCGAGTGTCCATGGGGAGTCACTATGCCTCTCTGGGCTGCAGTTTACCCATCTGTAAAATGAGAGAGTTTAGCCCGACACACACGTCAGTGACTTCCAGCTGTCAGCAGGCAAGCATCTGTCTTGAGTCTCCACAAACAATTTAGATTTGGAGACCAGGCAGTGCAGAAGAATGCACACTCATCTTACTCTCGGCCAGAGCCAAACACATTCGCAAAGGGAAATCTCCAGGCAAAAATGATAATATTTTGCGTTCCCAAGCCAAAGGAAAGGATGGAGGAGAGTTGTCATCTAACAGGCTGCACTCTCCAGCTCTCTCTCCCTCGCTCATACCCTGGAGACAGGCAGCAGGGCCCTCCTTCCCTGGCTGGGGCTTCTGAACACGTCAGATATGAGGAAGATGGAGACCTTTGTGGGCAGCCAGGCCATGTGGTCACTGTTCCACAGAAAGAGCCCAGCCCAGCCCCAGAGATGCTAAAACCTCAGTGAGATTTAGGGCAAGTGGTCAGGGTCATCACCATCCCTGGCAGACCCCTCTTAACTCCAGGCTATGACACTGACTCCTTCAGGACCTGACTTTGTGGCACAGGAATGGCCAAGTCTTCTCTCTCCCTGGGATCCTCTAGGACTGGACTGTGAGCACCTAGGGTTGGTAGGCTGGAGAGCCAGTGCCAAGGTCAAAAGCTAAAGGGTAGAGTTCTAATTTTAAGACAAGCAGCACGAAGGCTCAGAAGAGGGAACGTGGGGATATATAATGCCCACCTCCTGGCAGCTAAGAGGCTGTGGGTGTCAAGGGGACCTGGTTTCTCCCTTGGGCTCTGCATGTGCCAGCTGGGTGACCTTGAACAAGGTACTTCCCCCAGATGGTCTAAATACATTTACCGTCCTGATGTCCTGGACCCATTTCCAAATCTATTTCAGAGGGGAGGAGCATGCAGACCAGCCTGGGGACACCTATGGGGAGGCAGACGGCAGCCACAATTGTCTATCGGGTCAGTTCTCAGGACTGACAGCATGTCCCCTGCCGCCCCTCCCAAGTGTCCCCCAGCTTCAAGCCACTCTGAAAGTGAGCTGCAGCACCTGGCCTGGCCTGCTCTTCAGAGGCTGCGATGGAGAGGACAGTGACAATCGCTTCTTATCCCCAGCCCTGATGCCTTCCTGTACGTGAAAGCAAACTTGCCCATACTGAGGTCTTCCTGGGACAGGGATGAGCCCCTTTCACTTTTCCTAAGGTCTGCCATGCCCTGTCACTCTTTAATCTACACAGTGGCTCTTGTTTACCCAGTGGCTGACCTCCTGCCTTCTGCTGACCAGCACCTTCTCTGCAGAAAACGCTGTCTTTCCTCATTCTCCCAGCTGTCAAAGAAGCAGAAAGACAGGTACCATGGCTTCATGGCCTTCACACAGGTGTAGAATGCCCTGTGTGTGTGTGCACAGCTTAGGGACAAAGTGGCCAGGACAAAATGAGGAAGGACAGACAGAAAGGAATGACTTGTGATAGGGTCTAGAGAAGGGCGGGGCTTAGGGCAGAGGTGGCCAGGTCTGGCCAGAGAAGGCAGGAGAAGGGTTAAGCAGCATGTTGGCTCTGTGGTGCCACACACCCTCAATTCCAGGAGGACTCTCTCAGGGAGATTAGCTCATTGGGGAAACAGCAGGTCCCTGGTCCACGCCCAGCACTGCTTTTGGCGGTGAGGAAGCGAGCCCTGAACCATGAGAAGCAAGGCCTGGTTTATGGGCAGTCACGGCCACAATGTCCTCCTCCATAGAAGGAAGAGCCCGGATCTGTATGCACTTGAATTACCTCGAGTGTCAAATGTGTGAACACAGCACACACCAGGGACCTGAGGGTCCTAGCACGAGTAACCAGGGGCTGGATGTCCTTACCAGATGGTTCCCAAGGGCCTTGGATGACATTGAGAAGATTCCGAGAAGGGTAAAAGACATGCTGTCCGGGGTGGGTCACCAGGTTCCCTTCCTGTTCATCGAGGAAGGCCCCGAAGAGATGGGACAGGCCAGCCTCTGCCAGTGTGGCCTCCCCTCTCCAGCCCACCCTGGACTGTCTACCTCTCCTCTTCTTCAGTCTGTCATCTCAGCCAAGCTTACCTGCTCCCTGCCCCAACCCCTCAGTGCCATCTTCTATGCTGGATAAACTACTTGCTGACATCATCATAATGACCGCCCCTCCCCTCTCCCAAGCACTGGCAGCTGGAGATAAGGGAGGATTCTCCAGGTCAGAGGCAAGTAGGGCAGGGGCAGCCTGGGGGGCAGCCTGGGGGGCAGTGAGGGACATCACCAGGGCTGGGGAGGAGCCCAGACACCTGCAAAGGCAGAAGGCCCTGGGCTGAAATAGACACACCCACCACATCCAGAGAGGAAGAAGAAAGGAAGGAGCCAGTGCTGGCCACAGTCATGGCGGCTCTTAGCATTTTCTTGAGGAGTCAAGGGTTTGCCAATATGCTGCTAAGCAGATGTCAGGCTCATGGAAAACAGGCGTAAAAATTGAAAACAGCAAACAGCGCACTGAAATTGTCTATAATTAACATAGTTTTCCCTCCCAGCCCTGGAGAACCGTCTCCGCCTGCAGAGGACACACAGATCACCTCGTTCAAGAGAAAGAGTCAGAGCTTCATGAAAGCTACTGTGATTTTCCATCTTACCTCATTTATCCTTTTCTCTAAATGATCAAAATGAACTCCTGCCTCAAGCTTTTCAAGAGCTTCTGTGAAGGCTGTCCCCACATGATGTCTGCAGTGCAAGGCCGCTGACAGGAAAGTGTTGGCCAAGTAACACGCCGCACACACATGCACACATCTACACAATACACACACGCACCTGCATACACATCTACACACATGCACACATGCATCTGCACACACAATCTACACACATCTACACACATGCACACACATCTACACACACGCATCTGCACAGACGCACACATCCACACACACACCTGCACACATCTACACACATGTACACACATATACACACATGCACATACATCTACACACACATCTGCACACATGCACACATCTACACATGCACACACATGTACACATGTGCACATACATCTACACACATGCACACCCTCACACATCTACACACACATATACACACATGCACATACATCTACACACACGCATCTGCACACATGCACACATCTACACACATACACCTGCACGCACGCACACATCTACACACATGTGCACACATCTGCACACATGCACACACATCCATACACATCTACACATGTGCACACACATCTACACACATGCACACACTCACGTACACCCACATCTACACATATACACTGACACACACATCTACACACATACATCTACACACATGCACACACGCATCTACACACACGCACACATACACACATATATATTACACATATATATATTATATATACACAGACACACATATATGTGTGTATATCTACACACATACTCAAACGCACACACACCTGCAAGCTGGGAGGAAAACTGAACTCTCGTTTTCCTGAACTGGGCCATAGACACACATCTGTGGGACTGTGCCAAGGTAGACTCTTGCCAAACCCTAGGCCTTTGGGTCTCTGCCCTCTTCTCCTCACCTCAGAGTGGCCCAGACTCCTGAGAACCCCAAATTACACCCCAGCCCAGCCTAAGCCTGCCCTCCAACTGTCCAGCTCTCTATGGGATTTTTGCTTGGATGTCCCGTAGCACCCAACCTTTCACAACACCAAAAAGGAGCCCTTGGTTGTTTTTAGTTTCAAACTTGTTTCTTTCCGGCTGCTCAGATCAGAGTGTGGACATCAGTCCTCATGATTTCCCTTCACTTCCCACCAGCAAATCCTGGGTTCCACCTTCAGCTCCTCTCCAATGTGTGCACTCATTGTCTCTCTTGTCACTGTTCGGACAAGGCCATTCTCATCATTTTGTGCCTGGACTTTTGCAACAGTCTTCTGGCGTCCCTCCATTCCAATTTTGCTCAGCTCCAAGAACTGCTGCTGGCAGCAGCTGGACTGATCTTTTAAGAACGCCGATCAGATCTTGACTTTCATAATAAAGCCCAGTGGAGTCCTGTTGCATTTAGACCAGACCCCAGACCTTCCCCAGAGCCCACTAGATCTATATTCTCTAGTGCCATCATCTTTGTCACTTATCACCCTCCAGCCACACTGCCTTCCTCTCTGTCCCTAACATGCAACTCTTTCCCACCTTGAGGTCCTCCGACTTGCTGTCCTCTTTGCCAGGAATATTTCTCTCCTAACCTTTACCAAGTGGACTCCTTCTCAGCCTCCAGTTTAAATGTCACAGCCTCTGAGATGGCTGACATCCTATGAAGAACACGTAGTTCTCCGTCATGGCCCCCTCTATATTTCTTCTATAATTAAAAATAATTACAGGTGGCCATAAGAGCAATTTTCTTGCTTGGACACTGTCTCCTCTCCCACTGGAGCAGAAGTCACACAAGGGAAGGGACCAGTATGTGATGGAGCCCTCTTACAAGAGCCAATCGTGTGCGAGCTTCCAATTCAGTGACGCCATGTTGGTAGCTAGAAACTGACCACGGTGGAGGATTTAACCTGGGCTACTGGCAAACTCTTCAAAACTAACTCTCTCTACTCCATCCCAAGAGCCAGGATCAACTGTTAAACCTTCAACAGCACAATGCTGGAGGGGACTGAGTCTGTCTGACCCCACTTAACCCTCAGCATCTAGAACAATGCTTAGCACCCAACGGGTAAGCAACACACATTCATTTGTGGAAGATCCGGGAAAAAGTGAATGGAAGTGTTCAGGCCTCTCAGACCTGAGCATATGACACTTGAAGCTTCAGAGAGGGAGGGGGCTTATGGGACCGAATTTGGTCTCAGAAGCCCTCATCCCAATTTCTTCCTCTTCCTGGCCCTCAGTTTCCTTACCTGGAAAAGGCACACACTGGAATAGAATCTGCAAGTCCCTGTGTAAGATTTAAAGTACACACACATAAACAAACACACACTTTCACTCCTTCTTTACCCCTCGCTTCCGGGGTCACTGCACTGCCAACAGCAGAGGTGCTGTTTACGTTGAATAAGTCATGCAGTACACAGCCTGGACGGTGGAGGGTGGTGGTCCTGTCCACTCTGATCCTGGCCACAGGCCATTTCAAAGGAGCTGAATTGGACTACGAGTTCCTCCCCTTCCTGACATAATAACCAGCTCAAAGAGCTGGGGCAGTTTGGTTTTGGTTCCAGCTCCTAAGCTGCACCCGGCTTGTGATGGGTGTGTGGATCAAGAGCCCTCTGCATCCAAGATTAGCCTCAACCCAGGCAGTGCTCGGGCGAAGTAAGAGGAGACAGGGCTCAAGATTGCAATTTGTGGCAGGGCTTTCCCTCGGAGGAGAGGAAGAGCCAGGCTGCCCTGCCCTTTGAATGTGAACTATAAAAAGGAATTGTGGGGCCTCACCCCACAGTGGATGCACCCACCCCCATCTCAAAAGTTCCCTGGCTGCACAGACTCAGCGTCGCTCTACCAAACACCACTGGCAAGGTTTGGTGGGGTGCGTGTTGAGGGGCAGAAGTGTTTTGGTTTTCAGTGGAGGTCAATTTATCATGGTTGCAAAACTATCTCCATTGTCTACTTTTAGGCCCTGAGAGGGGCCATCTTTGCTGGAAAACAAAGGACTGGCTTGTGAGAAGGTCAAGTGTCCTGTCGTCTGGGGGATGTGAGTCAAGGGTAACCACTTGTCTGGGATGTGAGCACTCTGTTAAGGCCCCCCAGGCAGACGCTCGGTGCTAGGGCTCTCGAGGGACTCCTGAGGCCAGGGCTCTTTATGGACATGTGGCTGAGCAGCAGGGGTCCCCACGTGCTGGGGAAACTGTTTTCAAGTGGCATCTCTGTTGTCAACTTCTTTTTCATGGACTTCATAATCAGAGTTGAAGTTCTGGCTCAAGAAACTCTCACAGAAGCACGAAGTGTAGCCCCTGAAGGGCACTTAGAAACACGAAGACCAAGTGTTTATTTTAGAAGTTACTGAACCGAAGCCTTGTGACCTTCAGAGTTGCCTGAGAGAGATCCAAGTTATGGGTTGCTTTCAAACAACCTCTGATGACTGGAGAACCAGGGCTGGGGTGGGTAGCAAGTCTAACATGGTGTCAGCTGAGAACTCCTCTGTATGATTAGTTTGCAGTGTTTTCCTGCTCTGCAGGCTGGGAAGAGCCGGGTCTGAAGAAGAGAGAGTGCCAGCTAGCACAGACTGTCTAAGCAGCGTCACCTCTTAGGGGGTGTGTTGGAGGTAGGGCAAGATGGCACCAGGCCATGCAGGAGAGGAGTACATAAGATAGAAGAAAGTGAAGGTGCCCACTGCCCAAGGGATCCAGGCCACCTTGTGAAGAGTAGGAATGCTGCTAAGATGACAGGGAGAATATGTCATGGGAACATAGCAGTGACCCAGGAGAGCTTCCTGGAAGAGCAGGCCATTCTGGAGTTGTCAAGACACAGAGAAAGCAGCAAGTTTCTCTTTGTTTTAGTCTCCTCCACACACTAAAAATATTTGTTAGGGAGAGGATAGAGGATAGGGACTTGGACTTTCCGTTGGTTCCACATAAAATTCCCCACTACCTTCATGAGTGGGGCACCTTGGGAACCCTCTGCTTCCTTGGCCTACACCCAGCAATGGAGACTAGACAGGTGGGGCCACTGCTAATCCAGACAGTGCTGCCGAAAACAGCAAGGGACCTTGCCATGTGGTGGTGGGAAAATGCTCCTGACCCTTACCCTGGGGTGGGCTGAGCACCAGAGAACATGACCACTCTGGATGCCTGGACAGCTGCCAGACTCTCCCCAGTGAGTGCCAAGAGAGCAGCTCGCCCATGAGGGAGCCTTGAGCAAGCCTCCAAGAGGAAAGGGTCAAGTCCACTGAGAAAGTGCCAGCAGCAGATGGAAAACGTCTAGGTCCTTCTCATAAAAAGTCCTCCAGTTCAACATCACCTCCCATAGCTTTTCAGTTCTGAGTAGGTGGAGGGGACCCATCCTTCCTGGGAGTCATACAGAGGAGCCCAGGGTCACCTAGTGTGATGGGTGAATTTAGATGGGAGAAGAGAGAAGGTTAATACTTGATTATTTGTATTTTTATTTAATGAGTGTTTAAAAACTACAAGCCAATCAAAACATAGGCTTTTCATTAATTATTGCTTAGGATGAGATAAGTAAAATGTTATGGCAGATAAGTGAAGTCATATGCATGAAAAGCAAGAAAAAAGATGAACTCTTGAGCTGGTCACACCTGGACTTGATTCTGGCTTGGCTCTCTTGACTTGCTGCATCTGTCTGACCTTGGGCAGGCCATCTGACCTCTCAGAATTAGTCCCTGGATCCTACTGGCTGGGTTCAAGTCTCAGATGTGAGTCTATCTCTCGGGTGATCTTGGCTAAGTGACTTCCCGTCCATGCTAGCTCCACAAACTGCAGCTGTTACCACACATTGAAACCCATTCCTGCCTGACATTTTGTCCCCTCTTGGGTAAGATTTCTAATTCCTCACACTGTAAGGTCGGAGTTGTAATTTCCATTACACATTCTAAAGAGAGGCAGCGTCTGAACACAAGGGCACACGCTCAGTAGGTGTCAGGGCCATCTTTGAAACCCCATGCCAGTGGAGCATTGCTTCTACTGTGGAGCTTTGTGGGCTCAGACTGACTCTTTCCACCTGCACAGGGGGGTTGATGTCATCTCCTAAGCCAACAGGGAGTATTCTAGTTAGCTGGCTCCCAGAGACTGGGTCTGCGTTCATCTTCTCTGGGTACCCCCAGCTCCTTCTTGGGTGGTAAAGGACATGGCTATGTTCTGCAGTGTGTGGCTGATGTGTGGATCCTCTCTTCTTCTGGGAAATGACCCATTTGAGGCTACTACTCCACCTCTGTTGATGCCTGGAGAGTCCTGTAGCCTTCCTGCGTTTCTGCCGTGCACGAACCAGGCCTTTCTTGTGTGTCCTCGGGTCCACTCTGAGTTACATGGAGTAGTGACAAGCAGTATGGGCCAGGTGGACCAGGCTGGGCTGCCTGCTGCAAACCTGCTCACCCCTTCCTAAGTCCTCCACCCTGCAAGAGACCTTCCTCCCTTAGCTCTGCTCACCTGTGGCCCTCAACGGCCACTAAACTTCTTTCTTTTTCCTTTTTCTTTTTGCAGTCCTGGAGTTTGAACTCGGGTCCTCTCACTTGCTAGGAAGGCACTCTATGACTTGAGTAATATCTCCAGCCCAACTTTCATCATCTAGGGAGACAAATTAATTGTTAACAAATGGCTAGGGAAGTGACTGGATGATCGCGTGCCCATCTAGTGGACTGGCAGCCTGGGGAAGGGTGCAGAGGGCTGACGGATTGGCTAATGGGATTTAGGGTTGCTGTTACAAGCTAGTGGGGAGATTTTCATTGATTTGCTTATTCATTTCTACAACTATTTATTATTCCGGGTACCTCTCTATATAAGTAAACACAACAGACCCAAATCCTTGCTTTTATAAGGATTACGTCTGCTGTGGCCAGTATGAACAAGTAAGTTGACATTTATGGTAGAGAGACTACCACAGGGAAGGTGCTATGCATGTGACCGTGTGTGTGGGAGGGGGAATTTTAGTTAGCAGGCCCTCAATAAGGTGGTCATTTAGGAGTGCAGACCTGAAGGGAGCGCTGGAGGGTCTCTCGGGAGAGCATCGGAGGCTGATGGACCAGAAGTGCAAAGCCAAGGTGCCCGAATATAAAACAGTCCTGAGGCCAGGGGGCGGGGAGGGGACAGTGAACTGGGGATGAGGTGAGAAAGGCAGGGGAGCCAGATCACACAGGGCTTCTTACTCAGACCAGGAAGGGAAGCTCTGGAGGATTTGGACCCAAGCAGAGACATGACAAGATCTGACCTATATTCTAGCTGCATCCTTCTGGCTGCAGGGACGACAAAGGCAGATGTTGCCATGAGCCACAGGGCCTTTGCTGGGGCCTTTCCATGGCAGCCCCCAGTCCCTGCCTGACTCCTGGTCTTAGTCCTCCAGGCTGAACAGGAAGCAGGGTGGGGGCTTTCATGGGAGATCAGAGCCTTCAGACCCCCAGGGGTGATGTGGACCAGGTTGGGATGCAGGGTCAGGGTGAGGGGCTGGGTTAAGATGTGCTAGGTAGAATGTAGGCAGGTCCACAGCGAAGCAGGGAAAGAGCAGAGGCCATCAGTGACTGTGGCCACACTGAGGCGATCGGCAGGGCCTCTTGGGAACCTGCCAGCCTCTGCCTCAGCGTCAGCAGCCAGCGCATTCCACAGCCCGTGCTGGGCTTGTGGTCTGGCCTGGCCCTCTTGGTGCTTTCTCCTCCTCTCTCAAACCAGAATCTGAGTTCTGTTTAAGTCTGGGGCATGAATCACTGCTTCTGGGCTGGAGGGGGCTGGGACAGAGGCTCCCAGCTACAGGCCACTAACATCCCACTGTGTGATGGCCTCAGTGCAAACACTCAGTCAGACTGCCTTCCAAACTCCAGCCAACATTCACCTGCCCCACCAGCACTGCCAAATCCCATCCAGAACTGACTTGACTTCCCCTCCTTGCATCTTCCCACCCCTCTTGGGTCAGGGGCCCTGCCCTTTGGCCTCCCACACCTTTCCTTCCTGGCCACTCAGCCCTGTTGGACCTCAGCCACGCGTCTTCCATCCTATGTCCATCTTGGGCTCTGGTGGCCTCTGACTGGGGTCACTGTAGTAGGCATCCCAAGGTTCCTCCTGCTTGCCACAGTTATCCTGTGGCTTCAAACTCCCCTTGCCCACTCAGGAAACTCTTTCAAACACACCTCCCCACCCTCCCCCATAAACCTTCAATGGCTCCCATCTGCTAAATCTATATGCCCCTGATTGTCATTTAGTGCCTTTCCCAGTGGCCTGAGCTGTCCTGCCATTCTTGCACTTCCCTGTAGCACATGACCAGCGGCCTCCTGACTCAACATCAGCAGTTTCAACAGATACTCTCTCTTCTCTCCATTCTGTCCTACAAAACTGTAAGCTCCTGAAAGACAAGAACAAGAGAGACAAGAGTTCTCTCTTCTGCCCCCCGAGCACCTCACATGGGGTTCAGCTCACATCAGCTACTGAATTAAGACCTCCTATGGGGAATGTGCAAAGAAATTTGAGGTGTCCACCTGTAATCCCGGCTAGTCAGGATCAGGAGGATCATGGTTCAAAGCCAGCCCTGGGCAAATAGTTTGTGACACCCTATCTTGAAAATCCCTAAGGTGAAAAAGGTCTGGTGGACTGGTACAAGTGGTAGAGAACTGGCCTAGCAAGTAGGAGGCCCTGAGTTCAAACCCCAGTACCGCCAAAAAAAAAAAAGACATCTGCCTTGCCCTGAAATGTCTTTGTTTTTAGTCAGGAAAGACAGAAAACTGAGATGTCTTTCCATTTACTAGGACAGACAGTGCCTTCCTTTACTCACGACTTGTTATGCTGAGGACATAGCGGTTATCACCACGCCTCTGTCCTCTGGTGTTCCCAGGGCAGAGGGGGAAAATGGTGGGGGGTGCAGGGTGCCTTGAGATCACATATGTGGCCCCAAGCTTTGACCAAGGGAGTCAGGTGAGGCTTCAGGTGGCCCAGAGGAGACCCAAAGAGTAAGCTAGAGACAGCCAGGAGACGGGAAGGAGGATTCGGGAACAGCACAGTGGCGGCCAGAGGTGCCTGGTGTACTGTAGGGCTGTGACTGCCTGTTCATGCAATCCTGCTAGTGGTGATTCTGAGTGCAGACCAGGGATGGCCATTTGGGGTCTTGCTGACTTTATTAGAGTCTGGGCTCAACCTAATGGCAGTAGGGAGCCATCGAGAGTTCAAGGAGGGAAGTGTGACATGAAGATTGGGTTGAGGCCTCAGGAAGGTCCCAGGTCCCCTGCTCAGCCCCCAGGCCACTGCCTCTTCTCTTTCATGGAGCTCTTCTTCCCTAGCCAGACTGGGTTGGCTTTGCCAGTACCCCATTCCGAGCCAAGGGCTTCCTTCACCTGGGCACTCAGCATCAGTGGGGCCCTAATGGACTCTGTCCCATCACAACCCCCCCCCCCCCCCCCCGTGATGATTCGTCCATCAGCGGCAGCTCTGGCTGAGGTCTGAGGATCAAACCAGCCTCTACCACCTCCTCATTGGTGTCCTTGACTTTACTGCTTCAAGCCACACAGTGGAGGAGTAGCTATGACCTTGCGGGGAACAGGCAGTGCGTAACTCCCACCCCAGCTCAGGCTGCGTCTCCAGCCAGAACGGCTGTGAGGCTGCAGGTTCAGCTGGGTGGCTCCACTACACTGTGAGCCAGGACAGGTGGGGGCTCCCCTCTGGTGAGCTGTGGGCCCCGGCAAGTCGTTCCCCTACCTGGACAGCATTTTCTCTTCTGCGTGGTGGGTTTAGCCTCCGTTACACCAGTGATTCTTGGGCTTGTTGTTCCCAGAATTATTGGGGAGGACTAAGGCACTGGGTGAAGCCTTTGTGTCATGCCATCGATCTCATGTTCACCTGCAACTGGGGACAGGCCCTTCTGTGCCTCTGGTCTGTCGCTGGTCACCTACAAGGTCATGATAGACCAAGGCAGAGCCAGAGTGGGCAGGTAGGTACAGGGACTCACTTTTACTCCTGATCACAGGAAATCACTCAAAGTTTAAGAGTCTTACTTTCCCCAAAATCTGATGGACACACTGCCCCAGCAGGGCCTCTGCTCTTTGCGGATTGTCCAGAGTTGCACTGGTGACTACGATTTTTTTGGTAGTCTTCCTGAGGCCCAGGCCTTTGATCTGTAAAGAAGACCTGGGCCGTGGAAATCCTCGGGGCCAGGGTTTCTGGTAGTCTGGCTCGGCTGGGTGATGCTTTTGGGGGTGGAAGGCCGTCATCCCCCACTGTAGAGGCAGGAGTCCCATCTCTGTGTCATCCTGTTTGGAACCCTGGAGCATGTTGCTATAGCAACTTGCCTAGTTTACCCCACGTCACCCCACATGCCACATGGAAAAACCTCTGCGCACTTTAGAGTGGCATCACCCAAGCCACAGGCTGGAGCCCTCACCTTATAGGGCCAGGGATGGGCAGGGCTCGGAAGACAGGCAAGGGACTAGGGGTGGAGCAAGACCATGCCAGGCAGGTCCTCTGCCACACCTATTTCCCTGGCTGGTGGTCTCTAACGCCTGAAGCTCTACCATAGACCTTTATTCCTTTGGCTCAAGCCTCAGCCTAGTAAATGCAAATCCCTTAGGGGAGGACCCATCAAGCTGTCATCATTCATTAATGCCATTCAGCAGGAATTAGCTCATCAGGCCTGAAGTGCAGAGCAGGTTTCCATTAGTGATCAGGAGGTAGGAGGGAGGAGAGGACTGCCTAGCCCGGACCCTGAGGGTGACTGGGTGAGAGCCCTTCTGGAGTCATTGTCCCAGGTGTTGGGCACTTGGGGGCGGGCAGCACTGTGGGCCTTGAGCTGGGCCAGTGAGGGAGAGAGGCTATCACACCATGAGGCTCCACGTGCGGACGGCTTCTCGTCAAGCCAGCATCTTGCGTGGAGAGTCTCTGTCTAGCTGAGTCTAAGAGGAGGCTCCTAGGCAGTGAGGGGGGCTGCTTACACCCTGATGTCAAGCTCCCTAGAGACTGCTCCTCCTCTGTCCTCAAGCCTGTTTTCCAGAGAGCACCATGCATAGATTAAGAGCAGTAGCTTTGGAGGCAGACAGACCCTCGCACTGCCTGACTGTTGGAGTGACCTTGGACAAGCCACTTCACTTCTCATGTGACACCAGACGATTGCAACAGGGACTTGTGCAGCTGTAACAAGGCCTGAGAGGCGAGAAAGTGCTTGCCACAGTGCCTGGCATAAAGCAGTGAGGAGTGATGGGAGGGTACGGACTGTTAGGTGGTGCCAGACGCTGTGGGGAACCCTCAACATGAATGGATCACAGAGGGACCGTTAGTCCAGCATCGGCCTGGGAAGTCAATATTCTACTCACTTTACAGTTGAGGACACTGAGCCTCTGGGGTTTACGTGCAGGGTTACCCAACTTGAAGGGGCTTGAACCCAGGCTCAGTCAGAGTCCCTGTGAAGGAAGGAATAGAGATAGTGGACAGAGAGGCTAGATCAACTGATTTTCCTGCAGGTGAGATTCTAGGTCTGTGGTTCAAGTCTTAAGTCCACAGGAGGAGAACGCCCATGGAAGGTTCTAGAGCTCATTTACTTTTGGTTTATAAGGTAAGCAGCAACAGTCTCCCTCTTCCCCTTCCCCCCTCACTGCCAGCACAATTCTGGACATTTGTGAATGTGCATGGTTAGGCTTGCCATGGTGGGGCTGGGATAGTCCTCACCTGGACCACAGCTCCGTCCTGCAGGCTCTCCATGCAGGGCGGTGGTTGTCTCTGGAGCTCAAAATTGCTTTGGGGAAAATAAAATAGTTTCAGATAGCTATGGGTCCCTAGTGGCAACCTGCGATTTGGTGTGTTTGGATCAGAAGCACTAAGTGAGCAGCAGGTCTCTGATGGAAACCTATGATTTGGTGTATGTGTATCAGGGGGGTCAGCACTAAGTGAGGAGTGGGTCCTGGGTGGTAGCCTGCAATTTGGGGTGTATGTGGAGGGGCGCAGTCAGGAGCACAAAGTGGGGAGCAAGTCCCTGGTGGTAGCCTGCGATTTGGTGTGTGTTTGGGGGGAGGGGGTCAGAAGCACTAAGTGGGCAGCAGAGGTGGCAATTTTGAAAAGCATTGTTTTGTAGGTGGCCCCACCAACAGCTAGAAGCTGTCACTTTCCAGGCAGAATCATGATGACACCTTTCTTTGCAGTTGTCCTACAACGAACAACTTTGACTCCAAAGGAAGATCTTGAGGACTGTGGCAAGATAACAATACCCCAAACTGGGTATTGTGGAGAGAACAGTTTCTAAAATTCCCCAAATTACCTCCCTTCTACATAGGAAGAGGCAAGCCCAGCCAGTTCAGAACAAAGCAATGAGGGGAGGGGGTTGGGCCTCGTGTGTGGGGTCAGGATGAGGGGAGGTTCCTTGATGTAGGGAGAAGGAGGAGGAAGCTGGAGGGGAGAGAGGAGGTTTGGGGAGCATAAGGGAAGGGAAAACAATGCGCGAGCTCCTGGAAAGCCCAGAGTCTGTGTGGGTGGGCTGGGAACCAGGGGAAGGGCAAGGAGACCCACATCCCATTTTTGGGGTCCACAGTGGGGTTGTTGTGAGTAAGCGAAAGAGGAAGCCCAGAGCCTGCGTGTGGTGTGGAGGGGTCAGAGGCTTCTTGGTTCGTGGGGCTCCCAGCAAGATGACAAAGTGGAGGTAAAGTGACAATGACATCTCTTCTCTGCTGTCCCAAGCTGGAGAGCAGAGTTGGGCCTTTTTTGTCTTTGCACACTGTGTGCCTGGCATTATGCTTTTTCCATACAAGTTTCCCCTGCTGAGCAGGACTCTGGCCCACAAGGACACACCAGAGCCACGCTCGTCCTGCTTGTCTCCAGCACCAAAAGACCCCACATCCAGATCACACTGAATTCAGGACATCAGTGGCAAAAAGCTCCTTAGTTCTCACTGTGACCTAGACTTTGGGCTGGCTCTTTGAGGGGAGGAGCTAGGAAAGTCTTGGTTTATTTAACACCATGGCACATGTCTCTGAGCCTCTGATACACTTCCCCTGGCCTTCTCTCTGGCCTCGAGATGAGAGGTTTTGTGCATCCTTAGATTCTCACTGCACCAGCGCTCTGGATGATGACAGAGAAAGACGGCCTGGCCCTTTCCCAGCACGGTATGTGCTCATTCGAGCACTGCAGTTACTTTATAAGTTCTATTATTATCCCCACTTTGCAGGAGAACAAACTGAGGCATAGGCCCTAAAGGATTGCTGAGGACAAAAGCCCTAACCAGCAGAGCCCAGACTAACCCCAGGCAGTGAGATTCTCCCGGCCGTGGTCCCCTCATGGTGTCGGGTCTTCCCTGTGTCTTTACGCGGCCTGACAGATGACAGTCTTGGTGAAAATGGTGTTAGGATGAGACGTTCTGGTCGGTGGACCTGCTGTCTCTGAAGTCAGCCATAAATGTCCCCAGATTTGCTCACTTCTTTCTTTCAGGCTTTCTCGAGAGTTTTGTCTACCCGGTCAACCTTGTTCATTCTGCAGCAGGAGCCCCAGAAACGGACACTGTGAGAACTCACTCCCAACCTGGCTTAGCAGGTCCCTGGTCCAGCCAGGCTATACCACCACCTGGCAATCTCTGTATAGCACCCATGTGACACAAGGGTAACAGATCAGTATCAATTCTGTCCTGGGGACAGAAGAATGGTTCCAGTGACTCCTCAGGTCCATCCAGTCTACAGAGGTCCCATGACCAGAGTCACCTTTGTGGTTTTAAAATATTCACCTTTTTGTTCTCTAACCAGTAAATACAAACAGCCTCACTTTAAGTCTTATCCAATCTGCACTCTTGATCAAATTCTGTCTCCTCCTCCTCCAGGAAGCCTCCCTTGCTTGTCCAGACACTGAACTTCTCCCTAGACACGCAGCCCTAGTGTCTCAGCTCCATTCACGCTCTGATGCCTCTACTTACCTGTTCTGACTTTGCCTTGTCCTCAGCCACACTGCTGGGATTGGGCCTTATCCCCAATTCCAGGCAAACAGATGTCATTCCACACTTATTGATATGTTTAATGAGTCCCATATTTCAAGAACCCAGAGTGACCAGACATAACACAGAAGTGGTTTTCTCCTTACAAAGGGAGCTCTGAGTCACAAGTCTTCAGAGCTCCTTTACTGCCACAGTCTGGCACCCTCCCTTCCTAGAGTAACCCGGACTTTAAGAACCATTGATGGGGCCCCACCCGGTAGCCAGCCCCTGTTAGCTTTTCCCAAGAACTCAGAATTCTTCTTGCATCGGTGGCTGGAGGAAACCTGCTGGGGAGGCTGTTTACTTTTGGGGGCTGTACAGCGGGTGGTTGCCAGCCAGAACTAGAAACCAGGTGTGATCCCAGTCTTCCCTCTGAGCTTGCTGAGGTTCAGAGTGTCCCCAGCCCCTAGGCAACCAGTCCATCTCAGTTTCAGGGCCACCTTGGAGTGCGTCCTTTTCCAGTGGTGGGACCTCTAATGATTTGAGAACACTTTTTGAAGGAGTCCTCCTGTCTAAACGCACCTAGAGGTTTCTGCTGCTTTCTAGGTGTGTACCAGCCTGGTGGCAGCTGCCCCCTGCCCTTCTCCCAAACCCAAACTTCGCTAAGGTTACTTTCAGACTATGACTCTAGGATGAGATCAGAGCCCACACCAAGCCTTTTCACCATGTCCCTGCCAGAAGCTGGCTGTAGAGGCCAGACAGGAGCACTTGTGTCATATGGATCCCAAGGACTGGGACAGAGGCAGGCTGAGGGTCTCCACCTGCTCCCGCTACCACAACGCATCTGACCCGTCTCTTGGTCCCAGCCGGGTGACCTGGAGCCACGCAGTAAGGAAGGCGCGGCCGGAAGCCAAAGCCCAGCCAGTCCCCGGGCGCCAGCTCCAGCTGCAGCACCAGCCACACCACGAAGGGTCCCCAAAACCGGCCTCCTGGGGTGGCGCGGGGCATGGGAGGCCCGGCCGGGGTCCCCGCGCACCCCCGCACCTGGGGCGCATTAGGCGGTGGCGCGCGTCTTGGGGACAGCGGCTTCCCCAGATTATTGAATAATCGCGTAATTCCGAGCGCGGGATGGGGGCGCTGCTCGGTCCCTATGGGGATCAGGTATCTTTGTCTCGGGGCCCTGGACAGCGAGGCTGTGTCCCGGGACTTGGTTTGGTCCCGGCGGGAGGGACTCTGGGCAGCTTTGGGCTCCGGGGTCTCCCCCACCCTCTGAACGGCCAGACTTCGGAGTGCTGCCGGCGCCCGGCGGGAGCGCAGCGGAGGCCCTTCGGGACTGGCTGTCTCCGGCGCCCCCGGGATGCCCGGGTGCCGATGGCGGGCGTGGGGGACCCTAGCGCGGCCTCAGGGGCACCCATGGCGCGGGCGGTGCCACCGGCCTCAGCGCCCTCCATTCACCTAGAGTTTCCGCACTCCGCGCGGAACTCGACTGCAGCCGGTTCCCCGGGACCCACGTCCCCAAGAACTACCGAGGGGGTGCGTCGCGTCCCGCCCCGGCAGCTGGGTCCCGGGCCCCGGTGGGCCAGAGCAGGGCTTCCCGGGCGAGGGGAGCGGAGGAGAGGGCACGTACCTGGCCACAGGCTGAGCACCCAGGCCACCGCGAGGCCACGGGGCAGGTCCATGGCGGGCGCGGCGCGGCGCGGCTCGGAGCGGGCGCGGGCCGGAGCGCAGCCTCGGCGGGAGGCGCTGACTGCACTGCGCGGTCCCTGACAGCCGCGCGGAGGAAGTGGAGAGGGAGAGCTCCGCGCGGGAGGGGCGCGACACCGCGGCGCTGGCTCCCTGCCAGGCCCGGCCCCCGCTGCCACCTGGGCAGGCCCTTGACGTCCTCTCCACATGCCACCCCAGCTTAGGAGCAAAGCACAGACAACCGCTCCTGGGGACACTCACCCTCTTAGCACCTGCGTCCCCACCTCCATCACCAAGTCAGGGTCTATTCAGGAAAAGTGTCTTATGATCCCATCTTCCATAGACAGGAGCTTCACTAAGCCCAGAGGGGTACCTAAGGTGACCCAGCGACACCCACAGTCACTCATGTCTCCGTGGACAAGTGGAGTGGATGTCCATTCTGAGATATGCCTCTGTTTCCCTGGCCACAATGCTTCTTGAGACCCTCCAGCTCCACTGCCCTTGACCTTTGGGAAGCATTCAGAGGACCCACTTTCAACAAACCACCGAGTTCTTTGGATCCCAGACAGCTTACTTCCGGCCTTTGTAATCATCACCAATCAACTTCAATACATGTATGGCAAGCGCTTTTAACCAGGCCCTGGGCCACAGTCTGTAGGTGTGGTGGCTGGTCTTCCCAGCAGGGAGTTGCAGAAGTAGAGGGCAAGATGGCCAGTTTGCAGGGAGGTGGAGCAGGGACCAGTAGCTTTCTCAGGATAACTGTCAGATGCACCCTGTCCCTTGTTCCCACCAGTCAGGTCTTCAGACACAAGTTCCCGTTCTCTCCCTCTTCTTGCCTTTATCAGTCTTCATGGGGAATGTAGACAGCAAGAGATGTGACCATTTAGCTTCTCTTTCCCCAAAATCCCTGGCTCACAACTGAGCAGTCAGATCCCAGGAGCAAAGGAGGTGGGTGAGTGGGTAGATGAGTACAGGGGGTGTTGGGTACCCAGAGGGTGCGGGGCTTCTCTCTAGGAGAGATGGGAAGGGCTTCCCAGAGGTGACATTCTGACAGGGTCCCTGAGGATGAGGGTTTGCCTTTATCTAATATTGCTTTTTAGAGACAAGGTCTTGCTATAGTGCAGGCTGGCCTTGAACTTGAGATCCTCCTGCCTCAGCTTCTGGAATGCTGGGATTATAGCTGTGGCCATCATGCCCAGCAAAAGTTGGGTTTTGAGAACAAGTTCTTACAGTATAGTGGTGACCTTGTGTCTGCCTGGCTAACCTTGCTGCTTCCTAGGAATCACTCTTGTTTTACTTAAACACATTCCTCCAACTGGAGGAAGCAGATTCTGTGCCTGGGGAATGTGTGAGGGGGGCATTGGGAGGGGGAGAGAGAGAGAGGGAGGGAGGGAGAAGGAGGGAGAGAGAGAGAGAGAGAGAGAGAGAGAGAGAGAGAGAGAGAGAGAGAGAGAGAGAGAGAAGGAAGGAAGGAAGGAAGAGAAAGAGAAAGAAAGGAAGAAAGGAGAGAAGGGAGAAAAGAAGAGGAGAGGGAAGAGCAGGGTGTGTGTGGTTAGGCTGAAATGAATCAGAGCACTCCCTTTCCAGACCTTGGTTTCAGGAAGGGCAACATGACAAAGGAATCATGTTTTCTTGCTCTTCTAAAAGCCCCAGGAATAAAAGCTCTAACTACCTCTCCAGCTCTGCTTTCTCTCCCAGGCTAGAACAAGGAATCTTGGAGGCTCAGGAGCTGACAGGATTGGGGTGGGGAAGGAGGGTCTGGCCCTGGGATGAGACAGACACTGGGTGACACATGAAGCAGTCAAGTCCAGGAGGACCTTGTAGAGCCTGCGAGTCAGGCCACCCTGGAAGCCCCCTCCCCTCAGGACTGCGCAGTTATGTGACCAGTGACTATGGCATCAGATGGCTTAAGTCAGGAGTCTTTGAACCTGGCACACATCTAATAAAAGCTGTCTAATGGGCTCGATCTGCTTGCCTACTTTCCCTCCTGCCACATTCACGATCTCCCTGGGGGTGTTCACATGCAGGTGCATGGGAATTCCCCAAAGCACTAGTGAACACTGCAAATGTTCACTATGGGTGGTACCCCTCGGGATGGGTGGCCCGCACTGCCTGCTGAAGGGGTGCTTTGGGTGGCACTGTCGGTGCCAATCCTATGTTCATTAACTGTCACCATGCTTATCAGGCATGTGGGGCTCCTGAGGACAGTGTCTGTGCCTTTGTGTGACATGGGAAGGAGGAAAGCTCCTCTGTCTTTCCAGCAGTCACTCGTGTCCATCCCCTACCCCACCCTGCTCTGCAAGACACAGGTCAGAAGCCCACCCAGGATGAGCTAGCAATGGGGCCAAGCAAGTTAGATGTTACCCCGTGTTTGTTCATTTAACCATAATTAATATTTACTAATTTACTCTAGACCATTTCTTATTGAATGATTACTAAACATGATCTAAGCCAGGCACAGGTGGCTCACACCTGTAATCCTAGCTCCTTGAGAGGCAGAGATCGGGAGGATCACAGTTCCAGGCCTGCCTGGGCAGGAAGTTCTTGATACCCCATTTAACAGAAAAAGCTGGGCATGGTGCCGTGAGCCTATCATCCCAGCTACCAGGGAAGCTTACATAGGAGGATGGCAGTCCAGGTTGACCTGGGCAAAACGTGAGACCCTTTCTCAAAAATAACCAGAGCGAAAAAGGGCTGAGGACAAGGCTCAAGTGGTACAGCACCTGTCTAGCAAGCACATGGCCCTGAGTTCAACCCCAGTACTGCCAAATATATATATTGGAGGGCAGCAGTGAACAGGTGACAAATGTGTGATTGGATTCTAAGGCTGGAGAAACTCAGTGAATTAGATGAGGGCTTCATGGAAGCCAGGGTTTGTTGATCACCAATGATAACCCTGTACACAAACATGGTGTTTATATTTTTTAAATTTTTGGTTGGAGTGTAATTCACATTCCACAAAATTCACCATGTAAGTCATGTGTTGTAACCATTACCACTAATTTCACAACATCTTCATCGCCCTCAAAAGAATCCCCAAGCCCACGGGCAGCCTGTCCTGTTCCTTCCTCCCGGCCCACGGCACCCACTGCGTCTGTCCCTGTGGCTCTGCCTGTCCTGGAAGCTTGGTGCTGGAGTGGTGCTTGACGTGGCCCTTCGTGTCGGTCTCCCTCACTTAGCCGAGTGGTTTTGAGGCACATCCACAGCACAGCAGTATTGACATTTCGTCCTTATTGCCAAGTGACCTTCTGTGGCACGCATGGGGCACATTGCGTTTATCACAGCAGGTAGGTGACGTGGATGTCTCCACTCTGGGTTGTTATGAGTCACACAGCTCCAAACGTTTGTGTCCAACCTTTGGTGTTCTCTTGGGTGCACACAGTCATGTGTGACAATAGACCATGTGCAGGACAGTCAGCCATACAGCCTGGGAGGTAGTTGACCGTACCATCTAGGTGTGTGCAGGTATGCCCTGACGTTCACACAGCAGTGAAATCTGCCGATGGATCCCTGTCTTTAAGTGACGTGTGATTTTATGCCTACTCCCTTGAGGACACCCAGACTGCTCCCATACTTGCCGTAACATTTTGCATTCCCACTAGCAATACAGGATGGTGGTGGATAGTGTTTTGCTTTTTTGGAAATCCTTCTCATACCCAGGACCTCATTTAATCCTCACGACGGCCTTGCAAAGGAATTGTGTTCATTTTTATAGGTAAAGTCATGCTAGAGGTGAGGCTTCTTCCGGTTTGCAGTCTAGACACTCAGCACCAGCTGAATGAAGCAGAAAGGGGATCAGAAGTCATGAGAAGTACAATGCCAGCTGGCTGCAGGCACAGCCAGGTCAAGAGTCTCAAATGAATGCTACTACTTTCTCTGTCTTCTCTTGCTTTGCCCCACTCTGTTTTCCTTTCTGGCAGCAGCTAGGGTTTCTCTACCTTTCTAGAAAGTTGGCAGGCAGCAGTCACAAGGTGTGACTGTCAGAGATCAGGTTTCCTTCCTTGCTGGATCTAGCAGAGCAGTCCCAGGCTTTGGCTGGCTCCTCCCCTGAAGAAATCCCAGAGTCTGAGGGTATGGAATTAGAACTGGCCTGGTCTGGGACACACCCAGGCCTGGGGTGTTGGGAGGAGAAGACAGCCCCACCAAGACCACACATTACAGGAGAGGAGTTCCTTAGGGAACCAGGACTGGCGGTGGCATAGTCTGCTGGACAGACAAACCTATAATTGCCAAGTCCACCTCAAAGATCCCAGCTCAGAGGAGAGGAGAGCCACTCAAGGCCCTCAGCACCCTCACGGCAGAGCTCTGACCCGGTCACGGATGTTCTGATGGATTCAGAATTCATTACCACATCCCTGCTGGGCAAGGAGGCAGGTGTCCTGGACCAGGACTGCACAAGCATGGTTGGCCCAGAGGGAGGTGCTGTGGGTGGCTCCTTAGACTCCCAGCCTGCAGTCCAAGCACCCCCTCCTCGGGCCCTGGCTTCTCTAGGACGGAGTACTGATGACAAAGCCTGGCTTTCCAGGACCAGTGCATTCCTCTTCCACAAAGTGCTTGGAGGGGCCTGGTCAGCATTCATTTAGGAGAAGTGCCTGTCTCTCTTTCTTCCTTCTCTGCATTTTTCACCCCTGTGACCTGGTTCACCTGAGAATGAGAGATTTCCCAGGTTGCTGGACTTTCAGTGTTGAATCTGTGACAACTTCTGGCAAAAGGGGCAGATTGGTCCTCCATCTCTGCTTTGGGTCCTCTGTCTCCCTTTCTCCAATGCTCTCTGTCCCCGTTCAGGTGGCTCTCTCTCCTTACCTGGTTATTTCTCTCTTCCTTCTCTCTTCTCCAGGTGCGTCCAACATAACCACTGTCTACACCACCGTGGGGGCTCCACCTTGAGGAGCTCCCTGGCTTCCAGGTTCCTTTCTGTGACCCTAACTCCTCACAGACCTGGCCTCTGCCCTGTGTCATCAGTTGGTTTGTGCATAGAAAATGCAAATCTTTTTTTAAAAGATAAACTTAAGCAAATTTACGGTTACTGGGAAGGTTCATTTCATGCCAAAAATGATATAATAAATTCCGAACCCAATAAAAGCAAAGAAAGCCACCTCGTGGCATTCATTGTCTGCTGTTGGAATGCTAAGCCTCTGTTCTGGCCGATGGTGTGTGTGATAGAAGGCATTGCACTTGTCTTGCACGCATGGACTTCAAGTGCTTCCCCAGTTTTCTGTTTGTGGCTCCAGGTCCCATCCCTGTCAACAAAGTGAAAGAGGGTGACCCCAAATACCATTTTTACCTCAAAGTCCAGCAGGAACTGGCAGAGCCAGATGGAGGCCCCTTTCTTCCTCATCCTTCCCCGAACCCCATCTCATTCTCATTCCGAGGGTTGGTGACTGGAATTCTGCCAGGACTAAGGCTTCCATCCAACCTGTACTGAACCCAGGAAGTTATTCTGTAATCTCCTTCTCCCAAGCCACAAGTATGTCCAGCGTTTACAGCACAGACATCAAGGGGAAGAAGTATGTCCTTAACACAAACAGGACACGGGACAGAGAGGAACCCATACCACTGAAGAAAAACCCTGAGGGTGTGGAAGAACATAGTTTGCCTTGAAAGCCTTAAGGTGGAGTCAACATCCTGGTGGACAGGTCCTTTCTGATGGGCTTCGGTGGGCAAAACCCTCAGCATGGGGTCAGACTGGAAGAGCCAGAGACTCAGTGTGAACAGCTACCATGGCCAAGTGGGACTGCATCACCTCCTTCAGTCTTTGGGGTCCCTCAGGACTTCCACATTGGCCATGGGCTGGGCTGAGGTGCCAGGGAGAAGGCGTGGAAGTTAAGGTCTCATGCAGTGCACAAGGGTAAGAAGGAGTCACCAGGGAGAGGCAGGAGTCATGAATAAGAGGTGGGCAGAGCAAGGAGTTCCCAGGGTGCACAGGGTTCAGGGCCAATGCAGGAGTTTTGCAAGGAATCAGGAGCCCAGCCATCCTGAAAATGTACTTTCTGAGCTCCGTGCTGGGAGGCAGTGACAAACCAGATGTGGTTCTTGGCTCCCTCACAGCTCCAAGTGCAGGAGAGGAGGCAAAATGGACAATGCTAATCAAAACAAGGGCTCCTGCTGCCTGACGGCTGTGGAGCCCAACGCTGCTTGCATCATTTCCTCTGTGCTCGCTGCAGTCCTATGAAGTAATATCACTTCTGCCTGCTTTTTATAGAGGAAGACCCTGAGCCAGGGCTTCAAACTTGGAAAAGGCACACAGGATTTGAACCTGGTCTTGCCTGACTGCAGATTCCAAGCGCCTAACCACTCAGCTTCATTCCTTGCGGAATGGATGGTAACAGAAGCGCGGGGAGCGCAGAGGAGGGAAGGAAGGGAGGTGGCATCAGTAGGCCTTTCAGAGTGCAAGCGGGCTTTCCAGGGGGAGGCAACCACAAATGCTCCAGAGTCTGTAAAACAGCAAAGTTCAAGGTGAGCCATGCTGGCGTGGAGAAGCTGGAGCAGTAGAAGAGCAGGAACAGCAGACCCTGGTTTCAGACTCCGCCCTTGTGTGGTCCACTCCCTGCTGCATTTGGGGAATGGGTGTTTGCTCACATCTCTTGACTCCCGAGGCCCCTCCCCTTTGCCAGCTGCTTCTTAGGCTTGAGTCTGGTCAGGCTGAAGTCTGTCCACTGGCAGAGGAGGAACACACACATCTGCCCCCACATGTGGGCTTTCAATAGGCGTGACGGGGACGCTCATGCCACTTGCACACATGGAAGCATCCACGCATGCACACACATGCACACCCACACATGCACACGCATGCCCCAGCAAAAAAGTAATGCCCTTCAGATGCAGCACAATTCAAGTCCAAGTTGAATGAGCAGTTCAGGTATGGGGATTCGCTGTGCATCTCGATGACATGGGTTTCCGTCGTTTGGTGCCCATGGTTCTTTCTCTGCCTTACCTGATGGATGCTAAGGGTCATGAGTTGTGGCAGCCTTGTCTGAAGTGTCAGGGTCAGAGCCCAGAAGGACGCCCGTGGCTCTGCAAAGACTCACAAAGCTTTTATATCTTCATTTTTTTCTTTACTTTGGGGAAGATCAGTTTCCCAGGAGGCAAATCCCAGGGTTTTTTGTGGGGGAAGGGGGAGGAGTAGGAATGATAAACAGATGAGTGTGCCAAAATCATTCCAGGCCGATTATAGGGGGCTTTTGATGCTGCAGTGGGGAGCATGGTCTTCACTTGATAAGTGATGAGGAGGTTTCAGGGATATGTTTTCTCTTGGTGCTGGGGTTTGAACCCAAAGCCTTGCGCTTGCCAGAACCACATCCCCCAGTCCTTTCATTTGTATTTTTTGTTTTTGTTTTTAGAGATGGGTCTTGCTATATACCTCAGGCTGGCCTCAAATTCACTACAAAGTCCAAGCTGTCCTGGACCTCATGACCCTCTTGCCTCTGCCGCTAGGGTAGCAGGGATTGCAAGTGTGATCCACTATGCCCAACTACCTTCAGCGGTATCTTCAGACTCTGGAGGACAGAGTCCGAGGCCTCAGTTCATGCACTGAACAGGGAAGAGGTGCCCTGCTTCATGGGTCATCTTCAGATGTCCCTCTCAATCCCTGGCACATCCTGTCTTCTGTGCATTACTTGAACTTGTGGCTCTGCTGGCCACAAGGCCTGCATCCCAACCCTGCTACTGGCTGGGTCAGGTCTGAGTGCTGTAGCACCCAAGGCCTACTCCTGCCTTCCTTATTTTATTTCTTGCCTCGATCCCAAAAAACCACGCACGCTTTTCTGGCTGGTATCCATGGTCCCTAGGACATGATTACCAACACCTACAACCACCGTCTTACGCAGCCCTGACCGTGGCAGGTGTAGTATGGAAGGCTCTACAGGACCTCCTCCACGCCCTTGGCCTGCAAAGGCCCTGCGGTCCCTCTCAGTGCTCCTTTCAAGGCTCCTTGGGCCTTGACTACAAGCCTAAAGGTGTTCTCCAGCCCCCAGCCTTCCCACAGGCTGTGAGCACTGGGGAACCCATGGGAGCAGCCAGTGACCGAGGGAACTGTGGGATGGGAACTCCAGATCCTACACTGTCCTGGGAGACAGCTCTGTGGGTGTTCCACCGTCGCCAGGGCTGCCCCAGGTACCATGCCCCAGGGGCCCACAGTGGTATCCTGCTCAAGCACCCTCTGTGCTGGCTTCCTTCTCTGCCTTATTCCCTTGTTCCCTTGATAGTGCCTCCTGGATCCCTTCCTCCAAAACTACCAGTACCTAAATCCTTGGTCTAGACTCCATTTCCAGGAGAACTCAGTCTCAGGCACATGGTGTACAGGTGAAGCAACTCGTCCCAAGTTCCACAGCTAGAAAATGGCAGAGTCAGGATTTGAACTCATGGACATGAAGGTTCCATTGGCTGAGAGCTGGTTCTAGCCCTCTAGGCTGATGTCCTCAGCCTGGGAGCTTTTGGAACATCAGGTTGCATGCCCAATCTTGGAAGTGGAGGAGGAGAAGCAAGAGAGCACAGCCCTTCAAGACACACCATAAAAAGTGACCTATGACAGCGTGACAGCAACCCCCTCTCTGATCTTTGTCCTGGGCAGAATTGCTGGCCCACCTCACCAAATCCAGTGGCCAGGAAAAAAGAAGGATTGTACCCGCTCACGTGCCCACCATGTGATCAGGTACCTGGCCTGCTGGGGCAGCCAGCAATGGGTGTCTGCCTGGAGACAGCTTGTCCCCACTTGTTTCTGCAAGGGGCAGCTTCTGGCTCTCCTGGGGAGGTCAGCCAGATTGCCCCAGCTGCTGCTGCTGGTCCTAAGTATGCAACGGAAATAAACATCTCCAAAGCAATTTGCAGCTGGGGACAGAGGCCAAGTGGAGGTGACGGCAGGAGGTACAGTGAATGGGGTGTGTTGGTTGCTCTTTGGGTAGCAAATGCTTCTGTGAGCATTTTTTTCTGTGCTGAGTGTTCGTGAGAGGAAGATGAGTGCAAGTGTTGGGCCTGGGGCCTCTTGAGAATTTCGTCCTCAGTGACTACCAAAACCTGAGCACTGCAAGGAAGAGTGTTAGCAGGGAAACGGGCAGTGTCACGTTTGGTCATTGCAGGCTCTGGATCCAGGCTCTGTAAATGGCTGGTGGCCCCTGAAGTTGCCTGTGGCACAGTGGGAGGCAGGGAGTACAGTTAGTGTGGACTCAGGTCAGAGAGACCTGGGCTAGAGTCCCAGCCTCACCCTAAGCAGCTGGAGGACCTGCCCGTGTCGGCAGCTCCTGTAATGTGAAGGAGGCCATGGGCTCTCACAGATGCCTGCAGGTGCCAGGCTGTTAGCGTTGGATGTGTAGTGACTCAGTAAATAATCACAGCTCTGGGAAGCTCCCACTTTACAGATGAAGAAAGCAAGGAACGAGAGGGACGGTCATAGGCTCAAGGACTCTCAGCTTGTGCATGGTGGAGCGAAGCGATGACCCCAGCAAGCGCCCTGGGTCCCTTGGTCTCTGCGGTTGCCGTGAGCAACAGATGCCGCATAACCCATGAAGGACTTGGCACAGTGCCTGCCACAGGGCAAGCTCTCAGTAAACCTGAGCTTTTATTGTTACCCATATAAGCAGCATAAAACAGACTAGTCCAGCTACTGCCTCACTTGAGATTCTTAATGGTGCCTGACGTTCATTTAGCTCTGTCTATAATTCAAAGAGCTCCCCCACTTGTGCCTCCTGTAACCTTCCCCGAAGCCCTGTGAAGGTGGTGGGTGATTTGGAAATGGTGTAGAAGGTCAGTGACCTACACTAGCTCTCTGCCATCCCATCCTTCAGTAGTTCTGAAGGGACATCGTGGAGCCTCAGTTACACATCATGAGAGCTGACATACGCCATGGTACCGTCAGCACCGAGCCTATCGTGAATTTAACGCAGACTCTACTTACTCCAACAGTTTAATATTCCACTGGCTAAGTGGTAATGCAACAGTCTACTAGCTGTTTATCCTCTACTTTTTGCAACAGGGATCCAAAGGCATTACAACAAAAGCAGATATTGCAAAGTCTAAAAATAAAAATAGCAGATCAAGTATTCAGCAACTGAATCTAACAGTTGAACAAGTGTGTTCCATTTCAATTCAGGATGATCCACTACCAGACATAACTCAAACTTGAATTTAGGAGAGTTGCTCTGAGAGAGAGGCAGGCGTCTACCGCTGAGCCGCAATCCAGCCCTGCTGCTCTCACAGTGATGGCTGCTCTACTGCCCTTACTGAGGCCTGCCGAGGGACTGTTCGCTCACTTACTAAAGGAGCAGTGTTAGCGCTTCCCGCTGCAATCCATCCATCCTTCTCCTTCCTCTCTTCCTTCCCTCCCTCCCTCCCTTTTTCCTTTCATTCTTCCCTCCATCCCTCCCGCTTTCATTCCTTCCTTAGTCCCTTCCCTTCCTCTCTTCCCTCCCTCCCTCCTTCCCATTCTCTCCCTTCCTTCCTTCCTTCCCTTCCCTTCCCTCCCTCCCTCCCTCCTTCCCATTCTCTCCCTTCCTTCCTTCCTTCCCTTCCCTTCCCTCCCTCCCTCCCTCCTTCCCTCATCCTCCTTCCTTCTCCACATTCGGACTCCCCCTAGGCTCTGCCCTACAGTCTGAGATGGTAGTTTTAGGTGTCGACTTGACTGAGTTAGGGGATGTGTGCAGCTGACCAAGTGTTATTTTAAAGAGGAAGGTCTGGTTTCAAATGTTGCCCTGGATGCTTACTAATTTTATGACTTTGGGCAAGTGACTGAAGCTCTGGCGTTTTAGAGTTCTCACGGTAACCGAAAGTACCTGTTCATTTGACTGTTGTGAAGATCAAGTGACCTAACACGTGAAGTATTTGTAGAAGGAAGTCATGCGGAGTAAGTGCTTCTGCTTACATGGAATAAAAGCAAAAATTATCTCCCATCAAGATTGGAGAATTGTATCTCTCCTTATAGTTTACATTTTTGTGAAGTTGTTAGTGTATATAAAGCTCACCCCTGTGTTATATTTCTATTTCCCATCCTTCCCCCCACTTTTCAAGCGGTGTTTCATGGGTTTCATTATGCTGTCTTCATATATATGAATATATGCAGGCTATGTTGACCCTCAGTACCCACCCCATTGATCATTGTCCCCTTTCACATTCATGTCCCATAATTATTATTATATCACCATCATTATTATTGCCATTATCTCATTTTAGGTCTAGAGTCCACAAATGAGTGAGAGAACATGGGATATTTGACTTTGGGGGCTTGGCTTATCTGTCTGAATATGATGATCTCCAGTTCCATCCATTTTCCTGCAAATGACTTTCATTTTTCTTTATGACTGAGTAATATTCTATGGTATATACATAATATATATATATATATATATTATATGTGTATACACACCATATTTTCTTTATCCATTTATCAGGTGTTGGGCACCTCAGCTGATTGCAGTTTGGCTATTGTGAACACAACATCAATAAACATGGGTGTGCAGGAGTCTCTCTTGTGTATTGATTTACACTCCTTTGGACGTATGCCCAAGAGTGTCATGGTGGGGTCATCGGGTCTGTTTTTATTTTTTTGAGGCATCTCTATACTGATTTCCATGGTGGCTGCACTAGTTTACGTTCCCACCAGCAGTGTGTGAGGTGCCAGCCCCCACTCCTCACCAGCATTTGCCCCTGCTTGCTTTCTTGATGGTGGCTGCTCTTCCTGGGTGAGGTGGAATCCCAGTGTGGTTTTGATTTGCATTTCTTTTATGGCCAGGATGTTCAGCATTTCTTCATGTTTCTATTAGCCGTTTGTATTTCTTCTTCTGGAAACAATCTGTTCAGTTAGTTTGCCAATTTGCTGAGCCTATTATAATTCTTTGTGTGTGTGTGTTGCTGTGGTTTGAACTCAGGGCCTTGCACTTGCTAAGCAGGCACTCTAACACATGAACCGTGCCCCTAGTAATGCTTTTTGTCTTAAGGTCCACTGTGTCTGATGTTAATTAACATAGTCCCACTGGCTTTCTTTTGGTTAGTGTTTGCATGGGTTCTCATTTTCTGTGCTTCTCTTTCAACCTTTTTGTATCTTTGTGTTTTAGACCTTACATAAGACTTACTCATGTAAGTAGCATAACAGGGCTTTTTAATTCAGCCTGTTGAACTTGGTTTTTAAATTGGACACTGAGTTCATTTACATCTAATTCAATTGCCTCTGTGCTTGAGTTTGAGTCTAGTATTTTTTCTTTGCTATGCCCAATGTGTGTTTCTTTTGGGTGGATTGTTTGCAATTATTCTATCTCCCCCTCTTTTGAGTTGGAAGTAATGAACTCATTTGCTGTTCTTCAATGACTCCCTGGCGATTCCAGCATGCTTTTCGGTTTGTACTGAGCTGAGCTTCAATGCCTCTCCTCGAAACACTTGTCCTGCAGTTGCTGCCCTCTGGGCGCGATTGGTTTTGCTTCTTCTTTCTAAGTTCGAGACACCAAACGTAGAAATCTAGTCACTATCTAGATTATCCATGTATTTACCATCTTTACTGCTTTTCCTGTCTTTTTGGCTTCCCATATGGGATCATTTTCCTGTGTCAGAAGAATGTCATTAAGTATTTCCTTTAGGGCTAGATTTATGGTATTGGATTCTCTCAGTTCTGTTTATATGTAAATGTCATTATTTCATGTTTATCCCCATGGGGTGCCTTTTCTGGACATGGAATTCTAGAGCAGTATCATTTTTTTTTTTCTCATCCATTGTCCTTGGATTCTGTTGCTCGAGTTGACCACTAAGCTGTTGCTTTAATTATTGCTCCTTTGAAAGTCAAATTCCTTTTTTTCCTTTAAGGTTTGTCTTCTTGATTTTGGTGTTGAGGAGCTTTACTACATTGTGGGTTTATTTTTATTCACTCCTCTGAGATTTAACTTGGTTTCATTAACCCTTGGATTTAAGCCTTTTGAAATTTTCCAGTTATTGTGTCTTCAAACATTATGTCATCACTTTGTCCCCTGGGCCCTGGAATTCTAATTGACCATTTCTTAGGATTCCTAACTGTGCCCTTCATGTCTCTTGTCTTCTCTTTGTGCTTCTCCATTTTTTTCTTCCTATGGTTCATTCTGGATATTTTCTTCTTCTTTCTATTTATTGTCTTTTCTCAGCTGAACCAAAACTCATTCTTTAATTCTTCATTTTGGCTATTTGTTTTTTAGTTTCAGAATTTGTTTTTGGTTCTTTATAGTTCTCTGAATTTTTAATTCTTGCTTTTTAAGAAAACAATGTCCTCCAGCACAGTAAACACCATTATTTTAAGTCTAGATGGATAAACTGGGGTCTGATGGTCTTTTTCTATTGTATGTTGTGTCTTCTGACACTCTCCTAATGTGACTTGTCATCTTTGTGCATAGGTTGTTGCAATTGAAAACAAATCGGGAACTTGAATTTTATCGTCCAGAGTGGATTTTTTTTTTTTCTGTTAGATTCCTGAGGATGTTCAGATCACCCTAGTGCTGCTCGTAATGTTATAGGGACAGAGATTTTCTTGGGTACCCAGATTTGTAGAAGCTGGGCTGGAGTCTACATGAAGATGACTTACTGACAGCACACTCTCATTCTTAGGGTACAGTCCTTTAGGATTTGAAAGTGTCAGGGATTTATCATGGTCTCCACTTTGACAGACCCTGAACTACAACTCCCCCCACACAGAAGCATTGTAAAGTGCTTCCCACTGTTTGGGCTACTTCTTCTGATCACAAGGCCTCAGGGCAGAGGCAGCCCCAAGTGACAGGCTCACCTTTCTAGGATTCTTTCTTCTTTCAGATCTCAGCCAGCAATTTTTTTACTACCTCAATAGCTTTGCCACACTCTCAAACTGCTTTTTGGAAAATTAGTTTGCCCCATTTTCAAGTTCTCTTTAAGGGAAGAATTTGTCTAAATTCCTCAGCTGCCAACGTTGGAAATCTAATCCAAAATGTGACACTGTCATTTCTCTCAGTATGAATTTTATATCTAATAAAGCTCAGCAAGAATCTTCTAGCATTTCTGATTCAAGATCAACTACTGCTGGGAAAGTGATTTCATGCATTCATATCTGAATGAGAACTCATGGACAGGATTTGGTTCATTTATCCATTCAACAAATATTTATTGAGGGTGTGCTGTGTCCCAGGGATGGCCTAGGTACAGCAGTCAGTCTCCTTCTTTCTCTCATAAAGTTTAAAGCTTAGAAAGAGAGAGGACAAAGAAAGCTATCCTTAAATGTAATGAGAGATGGAGAGAGAAACTGATTGAGAACGATCGATTGTAACAGGAAGAGGGCGAGGGTGCCAAGTTTTAAATCTGTCGTGATGCTTTGCAAGCACTACAAAACTGGACCCAAATGGTCTTAAATAATGAGTGAGTGTGTTACCCTTGGCAAAATGAGAAGTCCAGGGTGGAGGAACCTGAAGCAGAGGTCACCAGACGCCAGCTCCTCTTCTGTTTCCACCCTTCTCGTGCTGGAACAAGATGGCAACCAAAGTTCCATTTATCCCACCCAATCATGGCAGCATCCATAGGCAAAAAAAGGAAGACTTTCCAGAGTCCCTTAGCACACTTCTCCTCACTTTTCATTGGCAGAACTGGGTCTCATGCCCATTTCTCCACCAATCACTGGCAAAGGGACAAAATTGCCACAATGAACTGTTTTGGCTCCGGATGGGGCCATACAGTGTTGAGTAATCTGTGTGAGAGACCAATTCTTCTATTAGGAAGGAAGGAGCAGTATGGCATCGGGCAGGCAGCCAGGAGGCTCCTTTCCTCACTGGGCCTTGGCTTTGTGTGTAGAATGAGGGACGGGTTGGGTGGCCAACAAGGCTCCTTCTGGCTCTACCTGGGGATGTGTTTTCCAACACTAGGTCTCATGAGACCCTTACTCCATGGAGCCACAGCTGTTCCTTGAAATGGCCTCCAGTTTCCTCCTTCCCATCCCATAAAACTGTGCACACATCCACATATCCTTCTTTTCTACATGGTTCCCTCTTCTGGGCAGAGACCAGCTTTTTCAGATAATTGCTTCCAGGAGGAAATAAAATGAGACAACAGCCACAAAAACACAAAACCCAGCAGAAACAGAGGGTCACTGCTTGCCCCTTTGTGTCTGAAGGTTGGCACCTTTGGTCAGCTTGGCTTTTTCCTAAACACAGTTAGGTGTGTCATGGCGTGGGGATTCCATTTTTTTTTTTTAATTCCTTGTTTGGAGTTCTACAGCATTTCAAAAAGAAAAGCCCGCTTTGCAGTTTCCTCTGAATCTGCTTGTTGCCCCGGGATCTGTGAAGGCGTCTTTCACGGCAGGACAAGAAGATGGAAATCCAGCAACATCTGATACTTCCCGTGCTGGCCCGACCACAGCTTTGTGGGTAGGCAGCGGGCTGGCAGCAGGGAAGCACCAGAGAAGGACATGGGGAATCTGGTCCAACTCCAACTGGTGAGTAGGAAAAGGGAAAGAATGCTGACACTGGCCCCTCTTGCTCCTGGGTGTCGGGAGTATGGCTGGGGCCACATTGTCACCGTGGCAATGTTTTGGGTTCTCTCTTCTCTCTGGAAGAAAACCAGGTTCTTTTCATCAATGAAAGCACTGAGTTCCTGGAGAGAGATGACTGGAAAAAGTCTCCAGCTGTCAGTTGGGCCTGGTAGTGCACACTGGTCATCCCAGCTAGTCGGGAGGCAGAGGCAGGAGGATCTCCAGTTTGATGCCAGCCCAGGGACAGGTAGCAGCAAGACCCTGTCTCAAAATCAAAATAAGAACGAAAAGGCTGGGATGGAAGTCAAGTGGTACAGAGCTTGCCTAGCATGTGTAAGGCCCTGGCTTCCATCCCAGCTCCCCTCCCCTTGCACACAACACAGGCTCCTACCGTCCAGACCAAAGGATGTGGGACATGACTGGCGAGGTCCTTGGAAGGGACAGGAGAGCTTCCACACTTACCCATGGCTCCTGGTCATGAGGAAGAAAACCGTGAAAGCCAGGCACTGTCACTGGCCAGGGCTTTGTCTCTCTCAGGTCACTTTGCATCCTGTGACTGGGTCAGGATCGTGGTCTCTGGAATCAGACAGTCTGAATCCCAGCACCCACTAGCAACAGTGGGACTTTGAGTGAGTTAACCTCGTTTAACTTGCCAGGCTGGCATGAGTATTGGGTAAGTACTGCCCGTCACGAGGGTAGCACAGGCCCGATGGAAAGTAAGTCTTTGGTAAATAGGTTATGAGCTCTCAAGACGATGAGAGCCAGGGAGCCTGGCTGGCCTCCACTTTCCTCCGCTTGTTCTACCCGAGGCAGAGATCATAAAATAAGTGCAGTGAATGCTCAGAAGCAAAAGGCAGCTGCTTATTCCTCCCCGGGCTCTCAGGCCACTGTCTAGTGGCCATGACAGCCAGAGCCAGCCGAAACCCAAGCAGTGCCCACAGATGTCAGGATCGGGTGAACAGCATTTTCTGGGGTGGATGTGACTGGGAAGAAGCTCGTGATTTTGTCTCAACCACAGGGACCTCGCCTCCCGCCGAGTTCCACACCTTCCTCGCAGGAGCCAGAAGGGGAAGCCAGAGCCAGTGAGGCCACAACTTGTGATCGAAATCTCATATCAGACTAGAAATAGAAAGGAACATCCCATTAAACTGTTAAGGAGTGTCTACAAAAAACCATACAGCAAACATAACGTTTTAATATTTTCCCCTGAGGTTGGTAAAAGACAAGGAGGCCCACTGTGCTGTCAACTCACCAAGTGAAATAAGGCCGGGAAGGAAGACTTAAAACCTCTATTCACAACAGCGTACATGTGGACCCAGAGACTCCGAAAGAATCTACAAACTATTACAATTAATGAGCTTACCTGTTTGTGCACAAAGTTAAGGTTAAAACTCTGTTTTTCTACATCCCAGAAACAAGAAGGACATGGAAGTTGAAGACACAATTTACATAAGTATAAAGGAACATCAAATACCTAGGACTGAATCTCAAAAATGCATGCAAAATCTCTCTGCTAAAACCACACATTATGGAGAAAGCATGGTAAATTCCTAAGTAAAGGAAGAAATATATCTATATCTATATCTATCTATCTGTCTCTCTCTCTCTCTCTATCCATCCATCCATTCATCCATCCACCCATCCACCCATCTAATCTATCTACCTGCCTGTCTGTCTATCTATCCATCCATCCATCCATCTATCTATACCATGTTCATGGATTGAAAGATTCATTTTTGTGAAAGTGTCACTTTCCCAGAATTGATCTAGAAATTTGATGTGATCCCAATAAAAATTTCTGTGTGTGTGTGTGTGTGTGTGTGTGGCAGACAGAGATAACCAGCTTCAGAGGTTTATATGAAAATAAAAAATATTTAAAATAATCTCTAAGAAAAATTAAGTCAAGGGACTTTCACTACCAAGTGACAAGAACTATTTTAAAGCTGTAGTGTTAAGGGTATGGTAAGAATGTAAGCAGAAGGGGACTGATTTCAGTCCACTAACAGGGACTGATTTATGATAAAGGTGAGACTATGTTGTAATCAGAGAATAGCTTGTTACAAATACATATTTGTTTTACTACTTCAAACACACACGAAACCCAGAGGGACCGAGAATCTGAAGGTGAAAGGCAAAGCAATTTTATTAAAAGTAATATTTCCCTCTGCTTTACTAAATTTCATGATCATGGAGTAGATTGTAATTTTTTTGAAGAGAACAAGCAGCACCAAGAAAAAAGGAAAAATAAGTCAAACCATATTAAAATGGATCTTCTGTTCACTAAACTGCACCATTAGGAGAATGAAAATAAGCAAACAAAGTGGGTTATCCAACAAAATGCTCATATCCACAATATAAAAAGAATGTTTAAAAATCACTAAGAAAAACCCAAACGTCTCAATTAGTGAGTAAAATACTTAATGATACTTTACTTCAAAAAGATCCGAATCACCAATAAATATATGAAAAGGTGTCTAACTTCATAAGTCATCAGAGAAATACAAATTAAAATCAAAATAAGAAATAAATAAGACTGAATTTGACCCTTATTTCTCACACAGATAAAGATTGACTCAGTGGGTCACAGACCTAACCGTGAGCGGTAAAGGTATAAAACTCTCAAAAGAGAAGAGGGTGTAAATCTTTGTGACCGTGGGTCAGGCGAGCACTTCTTAGAGACAACACTGGGAGAACAGACGACAAAACAGAACTTGTTGAGCAGCTCTGTGTTGAGGTCGAAAACCCTGAGCTTAGAAGGACATCAGCACGGAAGTGAAAGACAATTTGCAGAATGGCAGAAGATTTTGCAAATCATGAATGTGATAAGAGACTTGTTCCAGCAGATATAAAAGTCACGATTTAACAATCATAATGAAGACACATAAGCCCAATCCAAAATATGTGCAAAAGGCGTGAATAACATTTCTCCAACAATTTACAAATGGCCAATGAGGACAAGAAAAAGCTTAATATTCCTAGCCATTGGGAAAATGCAAATTAAACTCGTGACGATATGCCCTGGGCACTCTCCAGAACTGTAGCAAACATGGGTGATCATAAATATTGACAAGAATGTGAGAAACGGGTTCTCGCACATTGCTTGCAGGACTGTAAGAGGACAGGTGGTTCAGTCCTGTGCAATTGTTTGGCAGTTCCTCATGGAATTGCCATATGATCCAGCAACCATACTCCCAAATAACTTCCAGGAGAAATGGAAACGTGACCAGGCAAAAATGTGCACGTGACTAATGTGCTTGCAATGAATAACAGAGCACAGTTACTCAGTGACAACACAGCGTCCATCACCGATGGGTGAACAATTTCAACACGGTCGGTATCTCCATACAATGGAGTATTACTTGCCAACAAAGACAGAAAGTGCCCACATACACAGCAGCGTACTAAGTGAAAGAAATCAGTTTTAAAGAACACATATTTTATTCCATTTGTATGAGAAATGTCCAGGATAGGCAAATCCACAGAGACAGAAAGGGCTGAGGCAGGCGAGGAAAGGAGAGAAGAAAGGCTAGGGAACAATTTCTAATGGGCACCAGATTCCTTTTGGAGAGTGAAAATATTATAAAATCAGGTTATGAGGGTGGCTTCAGGACTGTACTCTAACACTCATTGACTTGTATGCTTCAAATGGCAAGCTTGATCAATTGTAAGTTATATCGAGATCACAGATAGCCAGGTACATCGCCGGCCCTGCCAGAACGGAAATGTGAACAACGTGGAAGTATTGAGTGGTGGAAGGACGGAGCTCCAGACTCTCCCACCTTGCTGTGGGGAGGGTGAATTGGTGCACTCACACTGGAAGATTGCTGGCCATTCCGCCCTAAATCTGAACACTGAGGTGCCCTATGGTTGGGATCTCCACCCAGGACATGTCCCCATAGAATAGAATGTTCTACTGCTACGCATGGATTCTACTCAGCGCCGGAGAACAGGGTGAAGGAATGGCAGTGTCGTCACGCGGTGTAATGCAGTAGCGCAATGAGAATGAGGTCTGCAGTCACGCGTGGCTCTGCGAACAAACCTTACGATCGTCACGCTGGGTAAAGAAAGCAGACCTCAGAGCATGTGCTACAAAATGTGATCTAAATGAGGTTCAAAGCCAGGTAGGGCTAGCTGGCACTTTTCATGAGAAGGTGACTCTAACCCCTGGACGGTGGTGACTGGCAGGTGATGACGGGGCTTGAGGATGTCACCAGTGGTCTATTTCATGACCTAGGAGCCATCTAAAGGGGTGTCCTCAGTTTGTGACAGTTAAGTGCTCAACTTAACTGATCTAGATACTTTTTAAATGTACATCTGTAAATAATTTTAAAAATATCAAATACCAAAATAGCACAAAAGAAAAGTATAAAGAATCTAGAAATAATTTTAACAGTGTTAGAATGGCCCTTTGGATAACATCACAGAACCTCAATGAAAGACATTAAAGAAGATGGAAATAGATGGGGAGCTAGACCGTGTTCTTGGACAGGAAGAAGAAATGGCATTATAGCGTCACTTGTCACAGAATTTTAATGCAATTCCAATTAAAATCCCAAGTATTTCTCATTGAACAAGCTTATTCTTAAGCGTCTATGGCATGGTAAAATGGCCAGAAATAGCCAAGATCATCTGATTTGAAAAAAATTAAAACCAACCAACAAACCAGGTGGTGGACATCAGGATTTATCAGAGCAATATGGTAATTAAGACAGCGTGCTATTAGCAAAGGGATGGAATAAGAGAGTGCAGAAATAAGCCGTCACGTACGTGGAGACTTGGTTTACGACCCAGCAGACAGTGCAGAGCTGTGATGCTGGCCACTTGGTTATCCATGTGGAAAAAGTGAAATTAGATTTCTACCTTCCACAACACACAAAAACCGATTCCAGCTGGAGTGAGGGCTTAAATAGAAAAGGAAAACCGTAAAGTGATCGGATGATAGAATGAGAGGATGTATTTATGACCTCAGGGTAGGCAACCAGTTCTTGAGTAAGGCACGGTAAGTGCTAACCGTGAAATCAAAGGCTGAGCAACTTACATTCAAGTTAAGAAGTTTTGTTCACTGAAAAAGAAAGTAGAAAGACAACCCACAAACTGGCACTAACTAACAAAGGACCGAATAGCATCCAGAATATGCAAATGTGAACCAAGAAAACGACGACCGAGCAACAGGTAAGACAGACACAAAGTTTCATGAAGAGAAAACCTACGTGGTTCACAGGTACAGGAAAAGAGGCTCACTTCATTAGTAATCAGGGAAACACAAACTAAAACAACGATGAGGTACAATTACACCCTAAAGATGAATTCTGACAGCACAGGGTTGGTGAGCCAGCACTCACTCGCTGTTGGTGATGGAAAACGGGGTTGGCATTGCCTGGTACAGCTGAGCATCCTAAATTATGTGACTCAGTTCCACTCCTACATAAAGACACCTTTGTATGATTGCACCAGGGAGCCCCTCGTTTTTTTGGCAGCACTGGGGTTTGAACTCAGGGCCTCGCACTTGCTAAGAAGGCACTCTTCCACTTGAATCACTCCGTCAGCCCTTTCTTGTGTTCTGTATTTTTGAGATAGAGTCTGGTGAATTATTTGCCCAGGCTGGCTTTGAACTGAGATCCTCCTGATCTTTGCCTCTGGGGTGTCTAGGATTATAGGTGTGAGCCACCAGCGCCTGGCGTGGGGAACAATTTAAAGACTGTTCCTAGCAGAATTGTTTGTAGTGGCCCCAAAGTGGAGCCAACTCAAAAGTCTGTCAGCTGCAGAATACACAGAGGATGCAAGGATGCTACGTGTGTTCTGCAGAGACAGACAGAACAACCCACAGCTGCATAAAGACACTGGGACACATGTCAAAACCGTGCTGTGTGAGGGAAGAAGTCACAGAGTAATTCAGACAGTGTGAATGCCCTGCAGCCGTCTTATTTTCTTCAAAATATACTTTTATGATGTCTGATAGAGTCATGAATCCACTACCACAGTGAATATGTCCGTCACCCCACACGGATACGTGTTACACCACGGCCGACCCCTGCAGACGCTATGCTCAGCGAGGGCAGCCAGTCATAGGACACCCCACAGTGTCCGGGTGCATCTGTGTCGACTGTCACCTAGGCACATCTGTAGACACAGGGTCACCCGGGCTGTGGGGAGGGGGAAGTGGAGAGCCTGCTAAGGCCTCGGTTTTCTTTTGGGGGTGTTAGGAATGTTTTTGCAGTTAAACAGTGGTGATGGTTACACATGGCGTGGATATAGTAAAAACACTGAGTTACTAATTATAAAGGCGCGAGTTTTGTGGCTCGTGAATTATATTTCAGTAGTAATAAATAAGTAAACATTAGGTAGTATGACTATTTGAACACGTTGGTAACAGTTCTTTCCCTGGTCTAGGAAATAGACACGTGGTGTTCTTTCCCGGCAGGTACCTCCTGAACGCACGCTAGGGGTTGTGTGGTCCACAGGCATGGTGAAGCCAGGAGTCGGGTTTGGTGATGTCTCAAGACCTCTTTGCCCCGTCTCCAGCTCTGTGGAGCAATGGAGGAACAGACACTTTGCTTGAGCATGGAGGCAGTGGGGACGTGGGGCTGGCTGGCCTCGAGGGTGACAGGGAGGGCCTCATGAGGACACTCACCATGTTGAGCCCTGTGCTGCCAGCCCCAGCCCAGCCCACCTGGACTCCACAGTGTGTGTGTGGGGGGCGGTGTGGGCTACATTTTCATAACTCAAGAATAGAATCTGGTGGCACCCACCATATGCACAAGCTCACATCCTTGGATTCAACCAGCTGTAGATGAAAAACGTGTTCTTTAAAAGCTGTGTCTGCTCTGAACAGGAATAGACACGTCTAGATTTTTTCTTGTGGTTAGTCCCTCAACAATCCAGTATTGCAGGTGTCTACACAGCACGCACCTTGTACCGGGTGTCATTAAGTCACCTAGAGACGGTTTGAAGAATAATGGGAGATGTGCACAGCTCACCTGCAAACCCAACCAGGTGCTCTGGAGCACCTGAGGATTTGGGTACCCAAGGGGATCCTGTAATCAACCTGCAAGGAAAACTAAGTACCCATGTTGAGGTGCTCACAGTCTCCCCAGGATGGGGACTGAGCGGGAGCACTCATCACCAGCAGGAAGCGGTCCGGGTTGCTGACAGTGCAAACGGCAACCTGTGGGCGGCCTTGAGTGAGGCTGCAGTCTTCATAGATCAACCTTCTGTGTCTCCTCCGAGGAATCACATGGCCGTTGTTCAATCAACAACCATTTACCCTATCTATGATAGGAGTCCCATGCTGGGTGCTGGGGATACAGCATTGATCGGAGGGGAATTTGAAGTTTACCCTGGAGGTAAGATTTGACCAATACCCCACAGACAAAAAACAGTTGCAAATTGTGGGGCCTGGCCCAGGAGTGTTTCATGAACAAATGAACATAGGCACTAAATGAAATGAATTTGTCGTGTAAATGCCAGCACTGGTATCCACGGGCAAGGCTTGCTCTCCCCGCACCCTGGGCAGTGCCAGGCTTGTTCTGGGCATGTGGTCTTGTCCACTCTTCTGGATTGGCTGGCCTCTCCCCATCTGACTACACTCTCTATATGTGATCCTTTCCGTCAGGATATGACTCAGTCTTGCTGACGTGGGGACCAGCCAGTCTCGGGAAGGCAATTTTGCTTATTACTGCCCTCTCTGAGGTCTCGGGGGGCAGGGACATGTCCCCTGAGGCCGTGGTGCCCACAGTACTGCTGTGGCTGTCACAGGGCAGCACGGGGTGGTCAGGAGACTAGCCTGATGGTGGGATGGGGGTCCTGCCCCATCTGGGCACACTCAGGGAGTAGGAGATGCTGCTTCCTTGCACAGCAGGGCCCAACTCCTGCAGGGCACTGTGCTGTCTTACTGGACAGGAGCAAGGATTTGAGGATGTAGGCCAGGGGACAGGAGGAGGTGTCAGTCTGCAGATGGAAGGTGATTGGGAGTGGGATGGTTGCTACTGACAGCTGAGGGAGAGTCCTGCGGGCAGCTGGCCAGGGAAGCCGACAGCACCAGGTGAAGGAGCCCCTGACTTTGTTCCTAGGAAGAGACCCTCATCTTCCAAGAATTCAGGAAGCCATTTATGCAGGGTCCTGGGGTCAGAGATACTAAGTCTATTTGTGTTTTTTGGCAACACTGAGACCCCTGTGAAAAATGAGGTAAGGATGGTCTTTTTTGAGAACCAGTTCTCCAGGACCTGGGGAGAATGGAATGGAGTGGGTATTTGCCTGTTCTCCCTGGAGAGGTCACAGTCCAGTTGCTCAGAAAAGACCAACCATGGGAAACGGACGTTAATGAGACAAGGCGTAAAGAGCTGTCAGGGTGAGTGACAGAGACTGAATGGGTTGCTGGCCTGGGGCAGTGTGGTCCATGGGTTACAGCGAGGCTTCTGGCTCACCCAGCCCGCTCTGGACTTGATTGAGTCACAGCTCTGTCACTGACAAGTCATGTGACCATGGGCAAATCACTTAACCTCTTCAGACCCCATGTTGTCCTCCTCGCCTGCCAAATTGGGGAGTGGTAGTGAGCCCAGGATTTACACGAGGTGTCAGCTTAGCACTGTGTTCAGTGTGTACAGAGCCTCCGGAAACATTAGCTTCTAAAATTGTCATTATCATCCCGGTTCAGAAAAGGTGAGAGGTCCAGGGAGCGGGCAGGACAACTCCCTCAAAAGCAGAGCAACGATTGACTTGCAGAAAGGATGGTGGTCATGGGGGAACTGAGGCAGGGGATGGGAGGTGGGGGTACAAGTTTAACACTTGCACCTGGCGGTGTGAGGAAGGACAATGGTGAGACGGGTGGGGGTGAGGGTGGGTTTTGAACTTCCATAAGAAGAGAAATTAGTCCTTTAGTAGAGGCATGGACTCTCTGCCACCTGCTGAGGGGCCTCTAAGATGTGTCACCTCCTCATTTGCTGAGACCAATTTACATGCAATGAAGCGTCAAGGCCACTGCCATTTTGGAAAGAACACTGTGTGGAGAGTGTCCTGGATGGGTCACCTCACATGGGCTCCTCCATTCTAGGGACTCGGGTTCCTTCTCTGTAAGACAATGGGGAAAAGGGTGGCAAGACCTGATGTCGAAAGTTCCTCTGTTTTGTGTCTCAGAAGCAGAAAAGCCACCCTGCTCCAACCTTGCTGCTGCTGTTTCAAAGACACTGGTGACAAAGCTGCAGGCGCTCAACTTGGTTGGAGCTCGTGGAGAGGTTGCTAGAGGGACCCTTGCAGTCTTGCCTGCTTACGTCTGAAAATTAACAAGGCAACTGTTGTCTCTGGTTCAAAATTGCAGGACTAATATTATTTTAAAATCTCTTTAAATGCAGATTGGCTCCAGGCTAACCCACAAGCAGCTGGGGTTGGGGTGGGTGGTCTTAGCTGAGACACCAAAGTTCTGTGAGTCTCAGCTTTCTGGTGTCTACAATAGGGCTGACCACCTTTGCTCACAGGGAAGGGCAGAGGCAGTAGGGTCACAGTCACAGGCTTGTGCCCTTGGAAGTCAGTCTGAACTCCTTACCTTGTTTCTGTTTGGCATTGAACTTTGGCTATCAGGTGTCTCGTGAGCCAGAGCAGATCCTACTCTCTCCCTTTCCAGGTTGAGAAACTGAGGTTCAGAAAAGGGAAATGAATTTTCCGAAGCCACACAGCAGTAGCAGAGCCAGGGTCAAATAGCCCTGTACCATGGCTGCAACTCATACAAACCTGCATTTTTCCGACACTGTCTTGGTCTCATAGGCCAGGCCAGGCTAAGCTTGCAGTGGGGAGGGCCAGTATCGGTGACATCTCTGCAGTCCCAGCCCAGACAGAGCCCCTCCCCCCCTCAGAGATGACCATGGCCTGGAAAGGCTAGACAGGGCCATGTGGCTGTTGACCACAATCACCAGCAAGCCCTGATTCCAGTAGCTGTCCCGGAAGCTGCAACCCAGGCCTGTAATTTCCAGGCTGGGCCTGGAGCAAGAGCAACTGCATCAGCCCACTGCTGGATGGCCACCGGAAGTTCCTGTCTTCTTCCTTCTTGGCTCCCTGGCAGGCAGCTCTGCCTCCAGGAAGCAGTGCTTGAGCGCCTGCTTTCTGCTTGTTGTGCCTGAGGTCACCTCTGTCTCTGGAACCTCCAGCACCCTTCTGCTGCAGGAGCCCATGCCCTCCTTGCCCACACTTCGCTCCCAGCCTTCCTCTCCAATTGCTGACCCTCCTGGCTCTATCCCTCTGGCTGAATCAGCATTTCTTCTCCCCAAGGGCCTGGCTGGGGTTTCTGCCAGACAATCTGACAATCTGTGCAGATAACTGTAGGGCACTTTCCCACAAAAAATGGGAAAATGGCCCAGAAATTTAGAGAACTTGTCTCCATCATCCATCCCACCCCACCATTTCCAAAAAAGCGCCTGAGCAAAGCCAAACAGGAGGTGGCTTTTAGGAGGACAAGGCGGGGGGGTCTTCTTCCTACCTCGGGGGGCCTAATTTGTTCTTAGTTGGGTCCAGGAGCTGAGCATCCCCTCTGGAACCCCAGTGCCCTGCAGAAAGAGGGGAACTAGACAGGGAAGGCCTGGTGCCCGCTCCTGAAAGACCTTGGCCTTTGTGATCATGTCTTGATGGCAGTGGCTCTAGACCACACTGTTGCCTCTCTTCAGGGTTCACCCCATCCCCCTCCGGCCTCCCCTACCATTCCCAGCCCAAGTCAGAATTCTCTTTCTGAAATGTAAATTGGCTGTGACTCCTCCAGCCCCTTACAACCCATCAAAGGCTCCCTGTCATGGTCACTGTCATGCCTCTAAGGCCCTCCCTGTCTGCATGCACACCAGCTTCTCCTGGGCCTCCTGCCACCCCCTGGCTGCTCAGGCCACACTCCCACCCACCAGGGGACCCCGTTATGCTGTTGCCTAACACTGCCTGGAGGGCTCTTCCCCGATTGCTATATGATCAACATCTGCCCATCCTCAGGTATCGGTCCACTCAGTCACAGCCCCCCAGGGTCCCCTCATGGCACCATGGACCTCCCCATCACAGCAGAGTCAGGATTCACTGTCTGCGTGGTTATTTGGCGAATGTCACGGGAGTTTACTCTCCCTCTGTCCCCATGCTTGGCACCCTGTGTGGCTCGGGCCAGGTGCCCACTGAACACTTGCAGACTGGGATCCAGGGTCTCCCAACAGAGGCCACGGAGGCACCCAAGAGGGAGACCTGGCAGAGTCAAGGGTGTGGATGGGTCATCCCTTTGCAAGCATTGGAAAGACACGATTGTGCATCCTATACGTGTGCGTGTGTGTGTGCACGTGTGCACGCGGGCGTGCTCACACCCACTGTTTTCATGTGGAGGCATCATCACGTCTCTATCTCCTGTCAGTGCTCAGTCCCTGTCCCGCACGCCTGACAGCAGGTCGCCAGCCTCCCACTGGACATTCCAGTGGCTGGGAGCCACCTCCTGGAGAAGTGGTTTTAAAACACAGATGCTGAGGTCACAGGGGCTGGGTTGGATCCCAGCACCAGCCCTGAGCAAGCCATTGAACCACTTAGAGCCTCCATTCTCCTTTCTTGAAAAGGAGGGATGATGGGGTCCCCCGGATGGGGTTGTGGGGAATTAAGTGTGAAACTGCTTGGAATGTGCTGAGCACCGTGCATGGCACACAGAGCTCAGTGGCCAGTGGCTGGCAGCATGGCTAACGCTCGCGTGGGCTGGGGCTGGTCGAATGCTTGTGTAGCATTCATGAATCCCTGGGTTTGATCCCCAGCACCACACATGCATGCATGCAGACACACACACACAGCAAAGCAAAACACAAATCACCCTCCCCCAAACAACCCTCCCTCATGTGTGGATCTCCTCCTGTGAACACTCTGGGTTTGTATCAGCTACTCTTGTGTCACTGTGACAAAAGCTCTGACAAGGACAACTTAGGGGAGGAAGAATTTATTGTAGCTCATGGTTTCAGAGGTTTCAGCCAAGCTTACAGGGCTTGGACAGAGCATTACATTATGGTGGCAGGAGTATGTGATGGGGGGAGCCTCACGGAGAAAAGGAAGCAGAGAGAGAGAGAGAGAGAGAGAGAGGAGGGACTTAGGGACCTGGTGTGACCTCCTAGGGCACAACCCAGTAAGTTGCTTTCTCCAGCCAGGTCCCACCTCCCAAGGTTTCCACAGCCTCCCCACACAGTGCCACCAGTGGGGGACCAAGCCTTCAACACTGGAGCCTGTGGGGAACATTTCATGGTCAAAACCACACGGTTTTGTCTCAGGTCTGACTTGGTTCAGAATTAAAACTTCATGTCCTGATTTGCTCATTGAAGTCTGGTTAAAAACCATGGCGCACCAAAGATTTCAAGGTGGGATGAAGTAAGGTTGAGTTGAACCCCACAGCAAGAGAGAAGGAGGCCTTCTTCCCGTCATGGCTGTGCTCCCCTTGCTTCTCTGCCTAGTGCTTCCACGGCACTTGTCCTCTGCCCTGTCCCCATCAGCTCCTAACCCTTCTGTCCAGCAGTTCCAGTCCGGCCCAAATCTGCATCCGTACCTGCCCTGCCCAGTGGTGACCACAACTTGTTTTGGTTTTGGTGGTACTGGGATTTGAACTCAGGGCCTTGTGCTTGCTAGGCAGGTACTCTACCACTTGAGTCATGGCCCAGCCTTCACGATGTGACTTTCCTTGGGGTTTTACTATACTCCTCAGCCCACTGCTGGTTACTGTACTTCTTCCTAGATCCGCCTCTGAAAAAAATGTGTCAAAACAACTCTCTCCAATTTCAAAGCCAGTTCTGAAGCCCATCCACTGCAGGGTGAGTCTGTGACACAGCTCTTCATGTGCTGAGCTGACCTCTGTCTCCCTGTCACTCAGGCCCCTGGAGAAAGGCCCAGACTCGTTATGTCATTTTCCCCTACAAAGTGTTCCACGGTTTATTCTGGGCTCAGCCTTCCTGAGACTTCCACACCAGGCTTTTGCATTTGTTCTCAGCTGTGTGTCTGTCTGTCCTTCAGTTCCATGGCTCATGAGTGCCCAGTAGCCCTCTCCTGGGTTCGCCCACTGCCTCCCCTAGACTTCCCTCAGGTCAGGTCATGCCGACCACACGACTGGATGGCTGGATTTCCATTTGCCATTGTAAATGGGATGACCTGGTCTCTCAGAATGAGATGTGGGAGGCACTTGCTGCTTGGTTACCTGGGGAAATTATTAAGAACCCATATTCTGGGTGTCAGCCCAGATCTGTGAAAACCAAGCCTGTGGGGACAGAGCCCAGGGATTATGACACACAGATAAGATTTCAAACCTGGTGGGATAGGAACGCCTTGCTCTTTGGCTGTCTCACTCCCCAGGGTGACAGAGGAGGGAGGACTTCTCAGGGGACAGTGGTGGGGGAGGGGAGAAGTGCTCTGGTTTTACATTCTAGATGAGAGGAAGTCGTTGCCCAAGTACAGACTGCTCTTTCCTGGGCATTAGTGGCCTCATTTCTGGAGCTGCTGGGGTTTCTGACGTGGCTTCAGGGGCTGACGAGCTGAGTGAACCCCAAGCTGTCTGGCAGTTGCTCAACCGTGCAGAGCATTTATTCGTGTTCAGTCACACCTATTTAGGGCCTACCCTGGGCACTGGGGATATCTCAGTGAACAGATGAGATTGCTTTCTGGTAGAAAAGGCACAATCTCACAAGGACAGAGAGAAAGAAAGGAGACGCCAGCAGGCCAGTGGTGCTAGCACTCTTTGGGGGATACATGAAAAGAGATACGGGATGAGAAATAATACAGAGAGACGTTCATGAGAAAGTCGTAGCGGTCCCAGCATGGAGGAGGAACGAGGAGTGTGGAGGTTTCAGGACCTGTGCCAGACAGAGGTCAGGTCTGTGTCCGTCTACACAGAGAGCTGCACTAGAACCTGTGCCGTAGCCTGGCAGCCTTCAGACTGGTCCCAGCTGTAGCTGGGGGTGTGGAATACAGAGGGCAGTGAGTGATGGAGTGAGGAAGTGGTCCGTACATGTGGGTGTGCAGGGAGAAGAGGTTCCGCCACAGGTCCAGGCCACCCAAATGGGGCTGGAGGGACTCTGCAGGTATGTGCAGGCCTCACTTATCCTCCTGTGGTTTGGGGTCTACTGTGCACCGGCCTCTGCCTTGACAAATGGGGCTTCACCGAGCGGGGCCTGCTTCCAGGGCTCCCTGCAGCCACAAGTGAGGCACGGGCACTGAGCACTTTATGGAGGAAGGGGACACCACACACAAACCTACACACATGGAGACATGAAGACGTGGTCACCTCCTTCCTCTGGTGCCCTGACGCTGCCAAGCAGAAGTGAGGGTCAGCAGGGTGACCGAGGCCATGTGGGTGCTTGGGATGTCTGGAGCCTGGAGCTGAAGGAGGGAGGAGGATTTGCTGCTGGCAATGTCTGAGCTTCTGACCCAGCTCTCTGCTTCCAGCCTGTGAGGAAACTTGTCACAGTGAAGTGGTGACAGCAGCATCAACAAACCAGACAGCTCTTTAGTGGGCACAGAGCCGTGTTCTCTTCTAAGAGTAGAAAACACATTCTTGAGGCCAGATTTCTTTATAGCCTGGAAGTCATTTTAACCAACCAGCAAGCCTGGTGATGTGTCACCGTGGACAGTGACATTCTGTGCGCAGAAGTCCTGCCCCAGGCTGTGTTCTCTGCTGTGGATCCAGAGCTGTGACTCACACGCTACATAAGCCCAGTCTGGGGAGCGGAGAGGCTTGCATGTCCAGGAGGCCTGGGACTCCTCATCGAGCCTTCTGTGGCCTTCCAGGTGCTCCAGGAGACCCTGTGTCTGTCAGCACTTGTAGAAAATGAGGTGGTGACTGTGAGGAATCAGGGAGGCACCCAGGGTGGAGAGTCCAGTGCTCTCTGCTTCTGTGGCCTCCGTCCACCTGGTGTTCTCAGGACAGTCCTCAGAGCTGGTTCTCCCTGCTGCCCCCATGGCTGGGCTGGAGAGGAGACAGACCCCGTGTAGATGTGGCCACCTTCAGAAGTCTAAGGTCAGTGCTCAAGTCCCCTTTCACCTCCTTCACCAGGCTCCTTACAGTGTGGCCTCCAGCCTTGCCTGCTGTAGGTTTGTCTGGTCACCGTTCAATAAATGGGCTGCTGGCAGCTGTGTGCTGGCCACCTGGTCTGCCTGGGTGGTTTTGGCTCACACTCATCATGGCTGTGTTCTTGACCTATGTTTTTTATTAACACCAAGATACGGGGCACTGGTATCTGTTTCCTTCCCTTCTTCCTGTGTCTGCCTGTGGAGGCGGTCACTGTCCTGAGTCTCCTATTGGTCAGTCCCTTGCCAGTATTGAAAATAATTACCAAGCTGGGCACAGTGGCTCCCTCCTGTAATCCTAGCTATTTGGGATGCTGAGATCAGGAAGACTGCAGTTCAAGGTCAGCCTGGGCAAATAGTTCACGAGAACCTATCTTCAAAATAACCAGAGCAAAATGGACCGGAGGTGTGGTTCAAGTGGTACAGCGCCTGACTTGCAAGTGCTGAGTTCAAATCCCAGTCCCACCAAAAATAAAAAAAGGGACCACATACATATACTTACGTGTGTAGACATGTGACACGATTTCTACTAAACTCCTAATTGTCTCCTCTGCAGTAGTCACTTGGTCTTTGGCCATGTGGTCATCGTTTCTTGTTTTATGCTCCAGAAGGTAAATCCCTGCTGACCCTTCCCCTGCACAGGGTCCTCCAGGGAATTTCCGTTCCCTGGAGTCCCTTATACTGTGGCAGGTAAACTAGATCCCCTAAGTGATCTCAACCAGTGAAGTTGTCTCTAATAATCCATTTTAATAGACCAGACATATACTTGGGATCTTAGTATCTGAAAGATAAATAGCTTCCTTTGGGCTCGCTTGTAAACCTCTATAAATTATGCTCTCTTTTCAAGAGTTTCTGGCTACATTTGCCCATGTCATCACATGGGTATGGATCTCTGTTTTGACTGCTGAAAGCATCCCACCATAATTCACCGACTGCATTTGGCAGGCGGGGCTGCACTCCGTCACACATTTGCTCGTGAGGCGCAGCTCCGGGAGCTCTCATATGTGACTTCTAGTCTTGGGCGTGAAGCGAGGCCTGGGTCCCAACGGGGAGGCGAATGCCCAGAGAGCTCAGGGCCAAACCGTTTCTGAAAGTGGAAGCATTCACTTCTACTCCACATAGCAATACGTATGAGGGAGTACTACACAGCTTTGAAAAGGGCTCGGATGTCTATCAACAGGTGCAGAGTAAAATACAGGACAGGTGCTGTGCCATTGAACTACATCCACCAGGGGATAGTTTTAAGTGACAAAGAAGAAAAACGCAGGACAGAATATCTAGTAAGTTAGTGTTTTTGTGTGAGAAAGAAGGGAAAATGAGAAAACATCTGTGTCTGCTTTCCTTTGTAAAAAGAGTTAGAAGAAAGATGACCAGGAAAGAGTGGCTCTGGTTCCTTTCAGGAGGGATGAGGTGCAAGGAACCAGGAGGGAGTGACAGCCATTATTACAGGTCTGACTTCTGCCACCTTTCTGCATATTCAAAAATTAAATTTCCTCCTTCCCGTCCTTTTTAACACATTGAAGTAAGGAAGTCTGATTGAATTTCAAATAAATCCCATAGCCACATAGAAGGGAAAAGAAAAAACAAATCCAAGTGGCTGATGAACGTCGTGTGTGACTTCAAACTTCAGAATTGGGTAGCAGGCAGGGGAGAGCAGGGCGGACAGTGTGGGTTTTCAGTAGGTGGGAGAAGCAATTCTGACGCCATCTTGGATGTGTTGTAGGGTGGGTGGTGCTGCTGTTTTGGGGAGCTGGGTCTCTCCCTGCAGAAGAACAGACAGACAAGTGCAGAATGGGGGAGGGCAGGAAAGAATGGCTAAATTGGAGCTGGAGGTACCGGTGTGGACTCATGACTTCTAAAATGTGTGTGCCAGAAGGGAAGGAACTGTGCAGACGTGCTGGGGGCCTGGCCCAAGGACGGAGGAACCCACGTAAAGAGCGCCAGTGGTAAGTCTCGCGTAGTTTGCACACAAGTTGGAGAGCAATGAATTATAAAGTGTTGGGAAGCAGAAGTGCTGGAGCCCACAGCTGTGGTAAATAGCAAACGAGCGAGGCCGATGCAGACATGTGCCAACCTCACGCGGAAGGAATGCGGGGTGGACGCGGGGTCCAGCAGGCTTCACGAATACGTGCAACAGCCAGGGACACGTGGTGACATTGGCGTGGCCTAATAGTCGCTCCACAGGTCAGTGCAGGTGACATCATGCATGGTAACCTCATGCAGGGTGACATCCTGCACCTGCAGACGTGACGTCCTGACATACCCAGCGTCACTCAGTGCCACTCAAGCCATGCATGGGGACACCAGGCGTCCCTCCTCCCGGTGCCCTCCCCTCCCCTCGGCCTCTGGTTCTCTGCCTCCTCCTCTCCTGTCTTACCAGGTCTCTGAAAGCATCGTCTTTTGTTGGGAGCCATGAGCTGCAATCTGACAAGGTCGTTGCGGCTTAGCAGGAGCCTGACAAGGTCAGGGACTGCAGGTGCACCACGTCTCTCTCTGAGGTTTTGAGGAACATGGAGAGGCTCCCTCTGTCTGGAGAAAACATTAACCTGAAGGTATTTGTTTATGAAAGATTAGGAACAGGGCACATGCCCTTGGCAACGGGGCCCGAGTTTTATGTATGTGAAGCCAAGTGAAGCTAGATGAAAACGGGGAGGTTTGGGTGTCGTCACTGATACCAGGAGGGTCCGAGTGTCGCTTGTGTAACCTAGGAGGTTGGAGGAAGAACATCGTTTTTCAGATAGAGGACATTGTTTCACAGGAATAGAAGTTCTTCTTGCATTGTATAACTTCCTACTTTGCTGCTTAAAAAGCCTGATGCAAAAATAAATATGTGCCAGTTAGGTCACCAGCCTTCTGGTCACGTGTCCCGTCATTCCCTTCCTTCCTGAGTGAGTCCTTTTGTGTGTCTTGTGTCTTCAGTCCTTCCTTGGGTCCATTTGGGTCTTCAGTCCTTCCTTGGGTCCATTCGGGTCAGGGACCCTCGAGATCCTGGCAGCCTTTGATGCGTTCTGTGGCACCCATCAGCCTCTTCTCTCGTGAATGTGCACTCTTACCATCCCCTTCCTTCGAATTCCTTTGCATTTAATCTTTTCTTACTTTTCCTACCTCTTCAGTTAAACACTCCTGTCATTAATTTTCAGGTTAGAGGTTAAAAAATAAATTCCCAATAGAAAATTTAAAAATATTGCACTTAGAAGTGACTGTTAATTCTTATAAATAGCTATATAATTCAAACATTACATTTAAAATTAAATTCATAATTTAAAATTCCCCAGGAGGCAATCTCTAGGGCCAGGTGGAAGGAAGAACTCTTACGCGAGAAAACCATTTGATGGAGAAGTGAACACGCGCTCATGGCTACAAACGACCCCAGAATTAAGAGGAACTTCCTGAGCTTGAGAAAGACGATCGATCGTCAAAAAACCCTTCGCTGCGTGTGCTTAGTGGTAAAAGACCCAAAACGAGGCAGGGAGGTCCCTCTTGTCACCGGTAAGTAAGGAGCACTGGTATGGAGGAAAGAAATAAAATGGTCCCTCATTGCAGACAATGGTAACCTTTATGGAAGCCATCAAAGCACCTACCTGTCCCCAAAGAAAGGAAAAAGGGAGGAGGAGGATCCCTGATAAGACAGAACTGGGGTCTCTGTGCCCCCTCCCCCACGTTTCCACACGAACCAGAGGCATGTGGAATCCAGAATGAAGGGCATTTTGAGGGGTTTCCCAGGGAATTTAGCAAGGGTTACTTGGACAGCAGGATAAAGTAGTGAGAGGCAGGAAAGGGCGGGAGAGAAGCTCAAGATGGCGGCCCTTGTCCCAGGTCTAGTTGCACCTTCTGAGCTGGGGACTGCACAGAACCCTGATGTGGACACCTGGTCACATCACTTAAGTCGCAACCCCTCAGTGTTCTGTCAAGTCCCCATACATGGAGACAACGGGCTCAGGGTGTCTGTGGTCACCCGAAACATGGAGATAATGGTGCAGCCTTCCTGGTGCTCGTCCCTGGGGCAGGAAGTCACCAGTGTGTCACCTACTCAGCCAAGGAGACTGCAGCTCATGTACGTCCGACAGAAGGAGGGCACAGGCACACACCTTCCCGAATGGCCGATTCAGTCACTTTCAGCTCTAGTCATTTCTGCTTTTAGTTCCTGGTTTCTGTCTTAATTCCCGAGTCTGGCTTAATTTTTGATTCTTTAAAATTACTTCTAATTTCCCTCACCTCATCCTATCTATCCTGCCTCACAACACACACAGACTCAAAGAAATAAACTCCTATATCTTAAGTTGATTACATTTACAGAATATCAGATAAACACGCAAAAAAAACCCACCCCAATTATATTTTCATATACTAGAAACAAACTCCGTGGACACTGAAATTTAAAATAAAACTATTTATGATCACTCAAAACAGCAAAACGAGTATAAATTAAACAAAACAGTTACAGGCCTGGTATGGTGATCCACTCCTGTAATCCCAGCACCCAGAGGCTGAGGCAGGAAGATCGTGAGTTCGAGGCCAGCCTGGGCTACACAGCGAGATCCTGTCTCAGAAAACTCAAGCAGCAACAATGAGGAAAACTACACAAGTCTTATGAAAGGGATCAAAGGTCCAAATATATCAAGAAATATAGTGTTCGTGGAGTGTAAGACTCAACATAGCAGAGATCACAGATTTCCCCGGATTGATGTACAGGGGTAATGCAAGACCTATCAAAATTCCAGGAGAATATTACTATAAAATTTGTACAGAAAGACAAAGGAACCAGGATACCAGAGCCAATTTTGAAAAGAAAAATAAGTTGGGAGAAGCAAGTGGACCCAAGTTTAAGACTTCCTGTCCAGCCACGGAATCACGGTGTGGCACTCGGGGAAGGTGTCACGTGGGTAGCAGGACAGAAGGGAGGACTCAGACACACAGCACAAACACACCAAGCTGAGCTTTGACAAAAGTGACCAGGCAGTTCAATAAAGGACAGCCTTTGTAACCAGCGGTGCTGGAGTGACAGGATATCCACGGGACAAAAGAAAAACACAGCTGGATGTGGGCGGCTCAGGCTTGTAATCACAGCGCCTCAGGAGGCAGAGATCAGGAGGATCACAGTTAGAGGTCGTCTAGGGAAAACGTCCACGAGACCCCATCTCAACCAATGTCCAGGCTGCACAGTGTGCCCCTGGGATCCCAGCTGCACTGGGAAAGCAGGGGGCTTGCGATCCAGGCCAGCCCCTGGCATAAATGTGAGATCCCATTTCAAAAATAACCAACACAAAAAGGGCTGGTGGAGGGCACCTGTCTAGAAAAACCCCAGTACCATAATAAAAAAGGATTTCAGTATAAACTTCACGGTTTATGCAGAAATTGCAAATTTAAATGTGAAACACAGAATTGTAAAAGTTTCCAGAGGAAGAAGCCTGGGCAGAATCTTTCTGATGTAGGGCTAGACAAGCAGTTCCCGAACTTGACACCCAATGCATGACCTGAAGAAGGAAAAATGTGCAAATCCGACCTCGGCAAAATTAAAAACTTCTGCTGTGAGAAATACGCTGCTAAGTGGATGAAAAACAAGCCAGTCAGACTGGCGGAAATGCTGGCATGCCACCCAACTGAAAAAGGATGGAATCTGAGCTATCTAGGGCTTAAAAACACAACAGTAAGAGCATCCAGCAATCCTATTAGGAAAAGGGCAAAAGACACGCACAGGCATCTGACCCGGAGGATACACAGATGTTAAATTGGCATGAAGAATTCCATCAATTAAGAGCTACACATGAGTATTTATGGCAGTTTTATTTGTAACAGCCCCAAACTGGAAATGATCCAGACATCCTGTAGCAGGTGCATGGCTAAAACTGTGGTCCATCCACACTTTGGAATACTATGCAGCAACGAAAAGGAAAAGGTGAACTGCTCATTCACACACCAACTGGCTGAGTGCAAAAAGCCAGTCCCGAAAGGTGTTGCTGTGTGGCTCCACTGAGACAGCGCTCTTTAAATGATGGAGTTGTAGAAATGGAGACCATGTGACTATCAATGGTTGCCTGAGGTGACAGAGATGGTGGGGACAGGAGAGAAGTGGGTGTGGCCACAACAGGGCAGCCTGCGAGCTGCTCATGGTTGGAAGTGTCCTATGTGTGGACCACGTCACTGTCACTGTCCTGGCGGTGATACTGCACTGGAGGAAGCTGTGAGACAGGAAGAGTGGGGTTTCTTTGCATCATTTCCCCACATCTCAGTTTTCTGGGCCTGGGGAGAGAGTGTTGGCTAAAGTGACTTACGTGGTAGGGACGTCCTGCGGGTTTAATACCATCTGCCCTTGCTGACGCCGATACACCTCTGGCTCTGGTTCTGGCCGGGTGTGTGGAGCACAGGTGTGTTGCAATGGATCTGGTCCTCAGCATCAAGACCCCGGTTCAGATCTCACCTTTACACTGATGAAGCCCTTGGCTGTTGGTGAGCCACTCAGAGCTCACTCCTCGGTCTTCCCTCTCCTCTCCTCCACTCCCTGTAGCCCAGATGGGGCTGACCCGTCCTTGCTGGCCAGATGTGGGCACAAGGGCAAGGCCTGGGCATTCAGGGACTCATCGATGTCACCAGAACTACTGGTTCTTGGATGAGGCTGTGGTCAGGGCAGGAACAAGTCTTCCCTGAGCCTCTTCCTCCATCTTCCCCAAGCACATTGAGAAAGGTGGATCCCCCTCTGGGACCACAGACTCTAAGGTGACTTGGGAACTTCCTGGCAGAGTCCCTAGGTCCAGCCAGGCCTGCAGCTGCTGCTGTCACAAACCCCCTTTCTTACTTATGCTGGCCCAGGCGAGGTCTCTGCACCAGCACCTGGAGCACATCAGCCTGGGTCATCACCTCTAAGGCCGCATGACGATGATACCAGGGTCACTGCGTGGCGACAAAGGGACCAAGCCTGAATCCTCTTTTCCCGCCCCTGCCGGCGGATGTACGTGGTGAGTCATGGAGACCGGAACACAGGACAGGAGGGGACCTTCCAGGTCACCTAGGCCACCCCTACAATAATTTATTGACAGGCTATAGGAACTTCTATCTGAGGTTGGAGGATCAAATGACTTCCTGCATATCACTGCATTTGGCACAAGATCGAGGAAGATGGCCGTTATCTTACCAGGAGCTGACTGCCCGGCAAGAAACAAGGAGTCCAAGGATCCCCGGGCAGAGACAAGCCGAGCCACACCTGGGTATCTAGGATGCCCCACTCTGGGAACTGTTACCCTAGTGCCTGGAGGACAGGGTGAGCCGGTGGCCAGGGAGTGGCTCCGTACTTGCTGCTGACCACAGAGGAGGAGCCAGGCACCAGCCCGCAGGGCAGGTGGCCGGTGGGGTCAGCATGGGGTGCCTGGGATGGCCTCCCAGGCAGGGTGTCCCAGAAGCAGACGTCTGGCACCAGGTTCGAGAGCAGTGGGTGGACTGAGGGTGTGCTCCCGGGCACTGCCAACGGGGCAGGTGATGGCCCTGCCTGGCTGTGGGGAGCTCTGAAGGGCAGATGACACCTGGCTCTCCACTCCCGACGGGCACTGGCTGTGTGTGTGACGGGTCGCCTCCTGCCCCCGCAGCTGTCCCCTCACTGAGGACACGGACAGTGCTCTGAAGGTCCCAGGTACTGGCCACTAGCAGCAAAGCCACCGCAAGGTGGGTGGAGGTGTCCAAGCATCCGTGCAGGGATCAGGTGCCCAGTGCCAGGCTCGGGCTGTGCCCCAAGGCTGCCTCATCGTGAAGGAAGAAGGGGGCATCTCAGCAGTGATAGGTGACGGTGGCCAGGGCTGCCAGTCCCGTGTTCTCCCGCAGCAAGCATCCAGAGCCCCGTGGAATGTCACAGCCCCCCGCCTGCCGCACACACGTGTTTTCAGTGCTCACTTGCTGTCTGTCTCTCCAGACGGTTGCATAAGAGGCCTGGAGGGGGACGGTGAGCTGCACGGATGGTAAAGCCATTTGCACGGGGAAGCAGCCAGCGTGGCTTAGTGGAGTTGGCAGGTCCCCAGGCTCTTGAAACACAGGGAAAACCTGATGCATTCTGAGTAAGGTGACTTCACACGGGCTGGCTTACGGTAGGGAACAGCATGTGTGGCTCCCACTGCTGGGCTTTTTGGAATTTGGGGCGGCAAAGACCCCTGAGAGCAGGCCAGCTGCCACGCTGGTCATTGCAAAGGTGAGGAGACTGAGGCCACCAAGAGGGCAGGGAAAGGGAGGGACTTGGTAAAGCATCTTGCAGTCACTGTCTCCAGGCTGTTCCTTCGTCACCCGAGATGGCACTGTGGGCTTAGGTGACAAAAACCATGTTTATGAGCAAAGACACAAGAGAGGTGACATGGCTTCTCCGAAGTCAGTAGGGAGCTGAGACCAGAGCAGGCTCACCTGCTGCCCAGCCAGAGCCCTTGCTCATCTTTCTCCATCTCCAGGGCAAACTGGGGAACCACTCCCTAGGCTCCCACTGAGGTGACAAGGACACCGTGCCTTTCTGTTATTGCTCTACGGCTGTGCGCAGCACAGGGCTTGGCACACATTAGGTGCTCAGTAAACATCTGTTGGGTGAGTGAGTGAAGCAGCAGGCATTTAGTGTGTACCTCCTACATGCAATGACTTGTAATATGCACCTTCTGCATGCAGTGACTTGTCCCTCAGAAAAGGAGGCAGTCCTGGCCCTGCAGAAGCTTGCCTATGAGTTGACAGGACAAGACGCACACATGGGAAACACCGGAACATGGTCCCAGGTGACAGGCACACTGAACCAGTGCTGACCGCTGAGGGGATTTCTCTCACCTCACATGTGGCTGGTACTTCTTTTCAGCACCTGCCTCATCTCCTTTACTGACCCCACGGGGGCCTCCGGCTCCACTGAAGCCACAGACACCAACAGAAAGGCTTGAAGGGCTGGTGCCCCCCAGGTATGTGATGAGTGAATGAGGGATGACGGGCAGATGGGCACCAGGAAGCCAGGTTCCTGAGTCTTCTCAGGTGGGCATCATCTCACGTGATTCAAGGAGCACAAGACCTACTTCCCTGGCCAAATGGCCCCCAGGTGATGCTACCCGCCCCCGCGCCCCGCCACACACACACACACGCACGCACGCACACGCATGCAGATACACACACATGCACATACACACGCACACACACACATGCACACACACACACGCACACACACATGCAAACACACACACACGCACACACGCACGCACGCAGACACACACACATGCACACACACACACGCACACACACACACGCACGCACGCACTCGCGCACACACACGTACACACACATGCACACACGCACACACACATGCACTCACACACACATGCACACACACTCGCGCACACACACACACATACATACGCACGCACTCGCGCACACGCACCTGCTTTGAACTCAGGCAGAGGTGAATGAGGGCCTTGGATTAATACCTGGAGCAAGTGGCAAGTGGTGACAAACACATCCCATCTGATGCTTTTAGATGCAGAAAAGGCAGAAAAGGCGTCATGGCGATTAACACCTTTGGTACCATATCCTGGAGAAGTGGTTTTCAAACTCCTCTGAGCCACCTGCAGGGGACCCTAAACAGGCACTTTTCACTCTCCTTTGGTTTTGGTTTTTTCCATTTAATTTGTTTGAACAGATTTCGTGGTAAAAGGTTTATGGATCCACGAGATGGGAGCAGCACAGCCTGTGTTCTCATCTGCCTGTCTTCCTCGAGTCCTCATGGACCTCTGTAGCAGAAGAACAGCACCAAGCTCCATCCCTCTCCCTGACTGCAAGCTCCAGAGGGCAGGCACCCGGCACCTGGCACACGGCCGGCCCCAGTGGGTGCCGTGTTTCCTTTAGTTCCTTCACACGAGGGGGAATTAAAATGGTGGACCAGATGGTTTGAGGTAGCAGAGCATTTGGCAAAATATATGTGTGACGGCTATATCTGGAGCACTGCGGGGAAATGGTACGGAAATACAGAAAACCAAATCAGTGGGGTTGGTGGGGACAGGGACAATTTAATCCTGGTCCTCACAGGACCAGCACTGGCCCAAGGAGCCTTGTGCACACCCGTGTGCATGCACCAGCCTTCACCTCTAAGTCCCATCCATCCCCAGAAAGCATAGCCATGTAGCACTCAGTCAGGTGTGTGGTTCTGGAGAGGGCTCTGGGAAGACCAGGGCCACTTCACCAGAATTCTGCAGTCCCAGGTTCCCAGAGTGTGGGCCCCATGTAGGATCATCCCTTTGGCCTTGAGAACACCTTGATCTCTTTGGAGAGGTGCAGTCAGAGGAGGACCAGGTGGGGCCCTGGATAGGAGGCAGAGAGGCCCCATCTAAAGGGTGACCTCCAGCCAGGGAAGAAGAGTTAATGATCGCAGTGGACGTCACCACCAGGAGCGAAGCACTCAGGCATAAGAATGGAAACGTGGGAGCTGCCCAAGTTGGGAAGTCACAGGTGTGAGTGTCAAACCCCACACGGGAAGCCGACAGTCTGTGAAAAACGCGCAGCTAGGAAGTACAAGTAGCAGTGTGCACATTTCTTCTCAAAAACCAGAAGAACCAGATGAAAGCTAAGAGGACGGAAAATTGGTTCAGTAGGGAAAGAAACAGGGCCAGTGGTCAGTTTTCCGTGGACCTTTTGTGTGCGTGTGTGTGCACGTGTGTTGCATGTATATGTGTGTGTGCGTGTGCGGTCCTGGGGTTTGAACTCAGGGCCTTGTGCTTGCTAGGCGGCTGCTCCACTGCTTGAGTCACTGCGTTTTGTGCTTTCAGTTTGTTTTTCAGATAGGCTCTCTTAGTGCCAGCTTTGCCCGGGCTGGCCTCAAACCAAGATCCTCCTGTCTCTACCTCCGGAGTAGCTGGGATTACTCAGAGCGGCAGATGCTTTTTAAGAGAAATTCCCAAGCCCATCTTATATAGAAGGTACTGTTTTGTATTCACTACTTATTACACCTATTCTGGTCCTTTTGTTGTAAAACAAATGACAAAACTTGTAATGGCTTAAACAGTTGCCTTTTAATTATATCTCAGAGTTCCCTGGGCTGAGGATTCAGGCAGAGGTCAGATGAGGAATTCTCAAATCCATGTGCAATCAACAGGTTACTTGGCAAGAGTTGGGGGTGACAGGCTGGTCCTCCCTTCCTCTGTCTCTCTCTCCTTTCTTCTCTCTCTCTGTGCACTGGGGCTCAAACCCAGGGCCTCGTGCCTCTAAGTACCTTATTCCTTACTTGCAGAGTTTGATCAACCATGCAGTCCGCCCCCCATGGCGTCTCCTGGAACCTTGCAGACACCAAGGTCTCCAGCTGACTCTGTGCTCAGCTGTACCCCAGCCCCGCCTCGCTTATTTGACTCTTTTCACTTATGTCACTGCTGAATAAAGCTGGCCACACGAGCTTTCTGGTCTCTTTGATTTCAGAGGAAAGGGTTAACGTTGTACTTTAGGTACCATGTCTGCTGGAAAGGTTTTTCTTCAAGCTTCGAATACGTATAAATCAGCATAATAAGCTCCAAGAAACCAACATGATTTTGCACCTGTAGAGGAGAAATGTTTTCTGGGTGGCAGGAGGTTGTGTGGATGGCGGGGAAGACCTCCTCATAGGTGCCCACTCCCTTCAGAGCCCGGCCTTCCTGCTTGCATGCTGTGACCCACAGTCACCAAGTGAGACTTGTACTGACCCAGGGCTCTGGGTCCTTCGTTCTGTCCCAGATGACGACTGGATTGAACAATGCCAGATGTAGGACATTCGCTTCAGTGACATTCTAACACCTCCATCGCCAATGAGTGCCAGGAGGGCTCAAGCCTGGAAACTTCTAGGCCCAACTGAGGACTGGTGGAGCCGGCTTGGGCAGAGGCCTCTGGTCCACCTGTGGAATGAAGATGTTAACAGCGCCTATGACACAGGCTGCTGCCAGAATTAGATGAGCTCATCTCTTACCTGTCTCTCATGTGTGCATGTATGTGTCTGTCTGTCTGTATCTAATCTACATGTGTATCTATCATCCATCCATCTATCTATCGTCTGTCTATCATCTCTTCACCTAGCCAATGCTTAGAGCAGCTCCTGGCACATAGGATGATGTCTGCCCTGGCCATGTCATCACCTTCGGCACTCCCGTTTCCTCCTCCCTTTTATCCCAGTTGATCGCTTCCTCCTGAGGTGGCACAGCTGAGAACTCTGTGGATGCCCTCACCTTTCACAGGAAGGCTGCATCCTCGGAATGTGAAGGTGTAAAATGTGACACCTCGGGGCCTCAGTCACTGCTGGAATGACAGGCAAGTGGATCCTCTTTTGCACAAACGACAACCGATGGGGTTATACTGGGGAGCAGAGCTGCCTGCAGCCTGTAACAGAGTGGCCCTGCCTGGTGACTGGGCTGCAAACATCTGATGGAGGAAGCGATCAAGACCCACAGTTGGCCACTTGCCGGCTCTAAGAAGCCAGCCCTGATGCTGAGCCTGGTGGAGGCCCCTGTGTGAGCCATCAAAGCAGTGCAGGGGTCTTGGGTGACCCAGCCCAGGTCACCCAGCAGGCTGGCAGTGAGTCTGGACTTGGAGACCACTGTCCACTCTGAAGTGTACACCCTTGAGTGTTGGCAACTGTCTGGCCTTGCCAGTTAACTCTGAAGCTGCAGAGTCTGTCGGACAGAGGGGAGTCTGTGAGCCAGAGAGGGACTGAGTGTGACCCTGACTGAGAGTGTGGGCTCTGTGGGCTGCAGAAGCTCTGCTGTCCAGTGCTCGTGGTTGTGACCTTCCATCCAGGGCCACGTGGCCCTGCTCCCACTTGTGGAGGTACCTCCAAGCAAGGCTCCAGCTGACCTCACAACAACCCTCTCTCCACCCTGGAGCCTGAGCCCCTCTGGGCTCTGGGTCATCTGCTCAGGACACACATTGTTTTTGCAGTGTTTGCTCACAATAGCAACAAGCAGCCCTCTTCCTCAGCAGCTCCAGGGGCAAGATGCTGTTAACTAGGAGGGGTTGCAAAAGCATCCAAAAAACAGGCTCAGGGCCACAAGAGTGTCTTCAAAACAAGCCCAGACTCAAGAAAACATAAAATGATGAAAAATGAAAAAAAAAAAAAAAAAAACCAAACCAAAAACAGCAACCCAGGCTCCAGCTCTCTCCCCAACTATGATTCACCAGCACAAATGCAGGCCTTCTCTGCAGTGTTGGGGTCAGTGCCCTCTGCCACATTGCAGCCTCGGGAACCATTGTCACCCCAGCCACAGAGCACCCCCCACCCCCGACCCTCCACCCCGGCCCTGTGGGGAGGGGCTCAGACTCCCAGGCTGGGGGGAAGAGGGCGCGGGCACCAGGAGCTCAGACACACAAACGAAGCTAGGGACGTTCAAGTTGAGAGGTTCTGAATTCTCCATGAGCTCCCAGGGTGGTGCAAGCTCTCAACAAAACAGCGGGGCTGTTTTTGTCAGGGGAGACCCAAAAATCCCACAGACTCTGGTCTCTGTGGCTGACACCCACAGTGAGTTTTCAGGGAGCCACTGCTTGGAGTGTTTCCTGTCCCCATGCTACTGGTTTCTTGATCCCAAGTCAATGATTGAAGACGCTGGACCCGGAGTTAAGAGCAAAGCAAGCACAAAGTTTATTGAGAAGACAGCAAAAGCTCCCAGTGCGGGAGGGGCCTAGGAAAGCTAAGCCGTAGTCCAGCTGGCGTCTAGGGGTGACACAGGGCTCCGCCTGGCTTAGGGTCACCTTCTCTACTTTGATACTACATTTGCGATCGAGTGTCACCTTGCTGACTTCTCACTGAACCCAATCACCTGGTCTTCCCCATCCTTACCACACATTCCAGGAGGACCTGGTCAGCTCGTCCTGGTCACCATCTACACTTTACAGCTACCTTTCGTTATGAGGTTCGTGGTTTTACTCTTCTGGGGAGCCTGCTTCTGCCTCTTTAGATGTTTGTTTTCAAAGGTGGCTTCCTGCCTCCCTTATCTAAGACAAAGTCACGTCTGTCATTTGCTTCCCTCACACCCAGCTGCCCCTCTATGAAGCTGCCCCTCTATGAGAGGTAGAGCACCTACAAGACACAATTCGTCACAAGGCCCTGAGTTCAAATCCCTGTGCCACCAAACAGCAAAAGGCAAACATAACCAAATTGCTTTGGGTGTTTTGTGAAGTGCTACCTTGTATGAGCTTGTGAAGTAGAGAAGGAAACTGGGGCTCCCAGAGGGAAAGTGACTTGTCCTAAGTCACCTGACTCCTTGTCCAGTCAGGAGCTGGACTGAGATTTGAACTGATGGCACCCCAAGGGCCAGAGGGACTGAACCTAATGGCATGCCACCTGTGTGACCATGCTGCTGCTCGTTTTGGTGTTTGTTGAGTGCTTTTGAGTTTACACAGTGTTTTCATTCATTTGGCAAATCTTTGTGGGGCATTGCTCTCAGCATTGGGGTCCTCGTGGTCAGTGACATTGGCACAGGGAAGGGCTGAGAAGGAAATAGGAGTGGCCCTGACCGAGGAGGAGGCAAAGCTCTGGCTGGAAGGAGTGGCGCCTGGTGGGGACTCTGGCTCCATGGTAGATTAGCCAGAGCTATTCCTGGGCCCCTCCTCAGGAGTCCCCTGTCCCCAGGGCAGGGTGCAGCTCTCAGAAAAGAATGTGAGATGTCATCATACCACGGAGCCCGGGCTGCATTTTTTCTTGGGTGGTGAATGTGTGGATCGCACTCCTGGTTTGTCTCCAGAAGCCAGGGAACTAGACCAGTGTTCATGAAGTAATGGGTCAACCATGAGTGGATGGATGGCTGAAGACTCCGGTGGGCCTCTCTGCACCTCGGTTTCCTCATTTGTCTACCAAGGTGATATCCAAGGACCCCTGTCCTCTTGATATCTGATGACTAATGCCACAGCAGTGTGCTGTGTGGTTGGAAACCCTGCTCACCATGTCTGCCCCAAAAGAGCCATGTATCAGTCCCCAGGCTGACTTTGGGGTTGTCTGGGTGACTTCACCCTAGAGACAGTCATCACCCCACTAGCATGAGCCAGGGCTGGGGTGGCTGAGCTCGAGGATGCTGTGGCCAGGGTTCATAGTCAGAGGCAGACAGCGTGACCCCAGGAGTAGGCAGGAAACAGGTGTTCCAAAACATATGTGTTCTGCTGCTTGGTCCTACTTTGATTTATTTCACTGGCTTCAGCATTGCCTTCCCTCCCATCCTTTCTCTCTCCCCCTTCCTCCTTTCTTCCTTCCTCTCCCCCTCCTTCCTCCTTCCCTCCCTCCTTCCTCTCTCCCTTCCTCCTTTCTTCCTTCCTCTCCCCCTCCTTCCTCCTTCCCTCCCTCCCATCCTTTCTCCCTCCCTCCCCCTTCCCTCCCATCCTTTGTCTCTCCCTTCTTCCTTCCCTCTTTCCTCCTTCCTTCCTCTCTCCCTCCTTCCCTCCCATCCTTTCTCTCTCCCTTCCTCCCTCCCTCCTTCCTTCCTTCCTTCCTTTTCGGTAGTACTGGGGTTTGAACTCAGGACCTGGCACTTTCTAGGCAGGTGCTCTTCTACTTGACTCACACTCCCAGCTCTTTCTGCTTTAGTTATTTTTCAAATAGGGCCTTGCATTTATGCCCAGGCTGGCCTGGACCACAATCCTATTTTTGTTCCCTGTGTAGCAGGGGTGACAGGCATGCACCTCCACATCTAGCTTTTTTCTGGTTGAGATGGGGTCTCTCTGATTTTTAGCCCAGGCTGGCAATCCTCCCAATCTCTGCCTCTCAAGGAACTGGTATTACACATGTGAACCATCATGCCCTACCACCCTTTTCTTTTGTGGGTCCTCCACATAAACACTGAAACCTTGGCAGAGATGATGCCTATAGTGGTGCCTCATGTGCCAGCCTCTGCTCAGAGGGACTGGGTGGGTACAAAGCCATTACGATGAGGTAATACCCTCACTGTGTATCTCGCATACATTGTGTGACAGGCTGTGCACACTGTCCTTACTCTGGTCCTTACCCAAACCCAGGGAATGTCTATTTTTGGCCTCATTTTACAGATGAGGAAACTGAGTTAGAAAGGCTGAGCCCCTCACCCAATGTGACATCCCCGGAGGTCTTCCTGCCTGCATAACCACTGCACTATGACAGTGGCTTGTGGGGTGACATGCGGTGGTGAGAAAGGCAGGGCAGTTGAACAGAACTAGTGCTCAGTAGAGGATAAGCGCTGAGTCACAGGAGCCATGCAGGGTGATCAGAAGGGCTCAGAAGGTTCTATTCTGGTTGTTCTGGGAAGATAAGGATTTTCACATCCAGAATAAAAGGACCAGAAAGCTCAGGAAAGTCACAGGAGCCCAGGGGCTTGCACTCGGCTGGGAGGAGAACACAGACAAGAAGGCGTGAGTCATGTGGCCAGGTCACGACAGGCATGGATCTGTTTTCAGATCTCTGTTTGAAAACAGAGATCTGTTTTCAAAACTCCCTCTGCTGAGACACTGGCCTGGTCCAGAGGAGACAAAGGAGGCACAACAGCTGGACAGGAGCCTGCACGGAGGGAGGACATGGGGGCAACTGGCAGTGTCCCAGTGGGTATGGAGTTCTGTTTCCCGTGTTGTGCACGCTGGCCCAGCGCTCGCCAGCAGCAGGGGAAGGCGGGTAAAGGGCGGTGGGAACTGTGCCCTGGTTTGTGACTTTTCTATAATCTAAAACATCTCAAATAAAAAGTTCATGCAATTTAAAAACATACTCCTCCTGCAAGCAGTATGGAAGATGGGCCCAAGCGGTAGGGTCTGTGTCTGGGTGCAAGTAGCTGCTGCCATTTAGGTGGTGAAAACTGGGCTCTATGGGTGGCACAGGAAAGGGGACAGAAGTGAAGAACACACTACAGAGATTGAGACAGAACTTAGTGATGGGCCGGACGTGAGAAGCATGAAGTCAACAGCGATGATCGTGTCTCAGGCCCAAGGCAGGCGTGGAGCAGACCTTGTGATGTCACCACGAGCAACGGGGCAGCCTGGGGCAGGGAACATAGCCCCAGCACCGTGCCCCGCGAGCGTTCCCACGTTCTGACCACAACACTGCTCCCCAAGCTATTGTGGCACGGGCCTGGGTTTTTGCTTTCTCACTGTATTTCCAGTCCTATGAAGACAGGATGTTGGTCTATGCCAAGTTCACAAGTAAGTGCTTGATTTAGGCAAGTCTAACGCGTGCTAAGATCTCCAAGCCCTCAGCATGTCTGTTTTCATCTCAGTACAGTAATGGCAGCTTACAGCCTGGCCCTGGGCCACTTGGTTTAGTCCTCACAATTACCCAAGAGCTGGGGACAGTTACACAAAGAGACTCACCAGCTAGCTCTCTGAGGTCACACAAAGCTGGGAGCTGGGGTGTAAACTGTGGTCAGCCTGTCTCAGTGGCAGGCACTCACGTCATACATAAGGCCCCATCAGCACTGCAGCAGCTCTGGTGCCTGACCCCTTCTCTGCTTGCTCTTCAGGTTGTTTTCAGAGCTTCTCTTCAGCTTAATCCCTGGACGCTGGGTCACGGGTTGCATTGGGCCCAGAAAGGGAGAACATGGAGGGAGGGGCCCGGAGAAACCGTGGCCAGGGGTGACCTCATAGCCTGCACCCACAGGGACCTGTGGCTGCAACGGGAAGAACTCGAGGCCAGAGGAGACCTTGACAGGATGGTCAGGAGCACCAAGCCTGGTCTTGGCATCAGTCCCAGGTCTCTGCAGCTGGCAGACTGGGGAGGAAGGGAGAGAAGGCCATACAGCGTTCTGTCTGAGGATGGCTCCTTTAGTGAACATGGGTGGCACTTGGAAGCAGCTACTGCAAACAAAAGCTGAAAGCTCTGCACCCAACACAGGCAGAGAGGGCCAGTGCAGAGGTACCGGTGGGTGCCCACTTCTGCTTTCACCCTCCCAACTTCCTCAGAGCAGAAGTGGGCACCCATTGGCACCTCTGCACTCTCCTGCTCCCAGACCAAAGCCGGGCTCCTCCAGCACCGTGGTAAGGGTGAAAGGGACAGGGTTAGAAGTGATCTCCTTCTCAGGCTTCCAAGAAGCCCGAGTGGGCAGTGGAGATGGTGCCCAGGGAGGCGAGACATTATGGCCTCCTGGCATTTCGCCTTCCAGTCTTTTCTCCTTCCTCCCGCGTTTCCTCTGCCCAACTGGTTTTTGGGATTTCCTTTCCCTGAATCTGTTAATCACCCATGGGCCCAGCTCACATGCCAGATCCCTCAGGAAGCCTTATCTGATTTCCGAGGTGGGAAAGAAGGCTCACCTGCTTTTGCTGTCCAGCCTGCAGGCACGTGTTATTGGAGGACGCCGCCTTGCGGCTCCCTGCACCCCATGTCTGCTGCAGAAGAGTCTCACACTCGGTTCCCACCAGTGCAGATTCAGGGGTTGCTTGTCCACACGCTGGATTCAGGATCTCTACAGAGCCAGAGCCAGCGCCACGTGACTGACTCCCATGAGGGTAGAAGCTGGGAAGTTCCACAACCTGCCCCGTGCAAGCTGGAGGCCCAGGAAAGCCCATGGTGTGATTCAGTCCCCGTCTGATGGCCTGAGAACTGGGGGAGCCACTGGTGTACATCCCAGTTCAAGGGCATGGGATGATGAGACGTCCCAGGTCAAACAGGCAGGAGCAAAGAGGTTATTCCTCCTTCCATGCTAATTTTGTTCCATTTGGATCTTTGGCATACAGGATGGTGCCTGCCCGTGTGGAGGGGGACAATATATGTGACTGGGTCCACTAATTCAAATGGTCACCTGGAAATCCACTCACAGACAAAGCACAAGGATACTGCTTCTGGGTACCCTGGGCTGTCAAATTGACACATAAAATTACCCAACATTGGTTTCTGTTGCTCAGGAAGACAGGTCTATACAGGCTTAGCCAGTCACCAGCCCAGAATGGAGCAGGAGGACAGAGGCTTCAGTGGATAGCTCCAGGGAAGAGAGGCCTAAGGTTGCAAGGTGCATTTAACTCTGCAGAGAAATGTTTGCTGTTCTGCTAAAAGTTAGCAGTAAAGCACATCACAGAAAAAAAACAAATGAAAGGGAAAAGCTGTGTTGACTCACGGAAAGCAAAGGCCACAGTTACAGTGCACCAGCGACCTGGGTCTGTGCAATGCTCACACAATTGGAACCATGTTAATACTGAACAGAGACTTCAGTAAAAATTGTGATACAATCATACGGAAAGGACGGGAGCGTGTGTGTGTGTGTGTGTGTCAGGATGGGGTAAAGTGTAAGAGAGCTAAGCTGTCATCTGTGACAGTTACTGGTTAATGTCTAAAACTGAAAAATTGCCAGGCACTAGTGACTCGTGCTGTAATCCTAGCTATTCAGGAGGTAGAGATCAGGAGGATCGCGGTTCGAAGCCAGCCTGGAGAAATAGATCACAAGGCCCTATCTCCAAAAAAAAAAAAAACCATTACAAAAAAGGGCTGGTGGAGTGGCTCAAGTGATAGAATGCTTTGCAAGTGTGAGGCCCTGAGTTCAAATCCCAGTGCCACCAAAAAAATGGTGGTCACTAGTGATTGTGATACTGTTCAAAGGACACAAAATTTTGATTAGACAGGAGGAATAATAACTTCAAGGGATCCACCACACATCATGGTGACTATCACAACACCAATATGTTGTATACTGAAAATTGCTGACACAGTAGGTTCCAAGTCTTCCCCCCCCCCCCGACACACACAAAAGTTGTACATGCTACAACTTCCTTTAGCCAGTCCATGTACTACGACATGCTTAATTTCATAAACAGGCACGCATTTTCCTTGTCAGTTAAAAAATAAAAAGAAATGAAAAAGAAAAATCAGATGGATAAGCTCGTTATTTAGAAATACACAGGAAAATACCTCCAGTCACAGATGCGCGTGGGGAGGGGTGAATCCAGAGATGCGGTTTTTACTATAAATTTTATGGCATTCTTAAACTTTTTAAGACTAAGTACACATATTTCTATGACTAAATTATGATTTTAAAAGCTGTAAGACAGATAAGATAAGGCACAAGTCGACTGCTGTCCCTCGGAATAAGGGCCCCGTGTCTACCCCTGCCTCCTGCGGGGCTGGCTCGGTCCGGGAGGGTTCCCAGGCCTCGGCTGTGTCTCAGGTTGGGTGATGGTGGTGGTGGGCTTTAGCGGGGTGTCTGGGAAGCCCTCGCGAGCCGAGCCGGGCTGGGTGTCTGTTTTCCCTCTAAGACCCAGACGCTTCTGCTAACCATTGTTCCCAGTGTGGTTTTTAAAAACTTAACTCTCTGCAAATTCCACCCAGCCCAGGCTGATTCGTCCGTCTAGGAATCCAAGGGGCCCGGAGCAGAACTCACATTTTATAGGAGAAGGGGGATCAAAGCCAGCAGGCTCTTTGTAGAATCCACCAGGTCCTGCCTGGGGATCGCACCTCATTAACGGCAGCTCAGCCTCGCCGGCTGAGTTTAACAAGCTGCCCTTCAGTGTGCTCTGGCTTTTTGTCAACCTTTTCCAGGCAAACTGTTTGTCCTAGAGCTGGGCTAAGTCCCCAGTGGCCCCCATACAAGGGGTCTTGTGCTTGGCCAGTGGGCACAGGTGGGTCGCCCTTCTCTGTGTTTTCTTCCTCCTCGAGGCCATCACACTGCTCTAGTGCTTCCCAGTTCTTATGAACCTTGCCATCGGACCTACAGAATGTCAGTATAGGATGGGCAAAGGCTATTGTTTCCGTTTCATAGGTGGGGAGACTGAGGCTCAGAGAGGTTAAGGGATCTGCTCACAATCACACAGCCAGAAACAGCAGAGTAGGACTTGAACCCGAGGTTTTCAAGTCCTGGGCCAGGGTCAACACCAGACACCTGAAGGTGTTAGCCCCATAATGCACACTGGCCATGGCACAGCTTGACATCTCTGTGCCTTCAGAGAGCAGCTGATACATCCTGTCCTGAAAAACTTCAATTTCTTAGGATGGCAAGGAACAAGTCACCACTAAAACATGAGGAAAGCACATGACCTCACACAGCACGAGAAAGCCCGCTGAGCCCAGGACAGAAGGGGGGTGTCACAGAAGATGCTGTTCCTGCCTGCTTCTCTGGCCTTTCTCCCTGTGTTGTCCCCTCCACCCGCCTTACTCTCATCTCCCTCCACAGTTCTGCCTGCCCTCTTCTTTCGTCCTCCCCTCCCTCGATCCTTTCCTTCTTGTCCCTGCCCACTACCCCTCTTCTTCCTTAGCTGCCATCATTCTGCCAGATCTCAAACTGGTGCAAGAGTTTCTCTGAACCCTTTCTCCTTCCCGAGCTTGTCCAGTGCTCCCAGGTCCGCTCCCTCTCCAGTCCTGCCTCAAATTCAGCCCTGCCCTTTCCTGAGATGTGATGCCCACTTGGAAGAGGGCTCTTCTGGAGACACAGTCCCTGACCCCCAAATTGTGAATGTGACCGTGGAAATCCTCTGCCCCAGAGCAGACCCAGGCAGGGTTTGGAGGGACAACTCAGAGAAGGATGGGCTTTCCTGGAGCCCCTCAGGTCTCACAGAGGACATGGGGCAGCACAGCGAGGTCAGTGGGTGCTAGAGGTCTCTCCATATCCTTGGGGATTCTTGAGCAGCCAAAGGGACATGAGGTGGGCAAGGGCCTTCATCTGGGTCTCTGAGCCAGAGGGTCAGCCAGGGTGATTGGTAAGGAGGGTAGAGGCACCTTGAAGCTCCCAGGCCAGCATTGGCCTGAGGGGTTTTGGAAGAAGCCACTCATTCTTTCCTGGTAGGGCCACCTGGGCCAGGGAGGTGGACACTGGCCCCAGGCACTGGAGGAATTGGTATGGGACACCAGAGTCCCCTGACTTGGAAGGCAACTGTCTAGGCCCCCAAATTCCTGAACCTGGGAGCCCCATCATGGTCCTATTGACTCTTGGGGAGAAGGAGGGGTTTCATCCCCAGGCTTCCTGTTTCTGGTCCTTGCTTGTGTCAGGGAAAAATGCAATCACCAGACCCCCTCCCCCACTTTCCACATGGCTTACCAGTGCCACAGAAAGGGGATTCTGCTCTCCAGGAAACCTTCTGTCCCCAGGCCCAGGTGGCTGGGAGCCCCTCCAGTGTGGAGCTGTAAAAGCTGGAGCAAGGCGTGGCCTGAACAGATTGATTTTCCTCCCAGTTCTGCCAGGGCACGGCAGCTCACCCAGGTGGCACAGCCTGTGCTGTGACCCCATGGACCTGAGCACACAGAGATGGGTGGGGAGCATGGCCTAGGCAGAGGGGCTTCGTTGTAAACACCACTGCTCTGCAGGCCACCCCTCTGAACAAACAGGGCTAAGCTCTGGGGGGGTCTCTGCCACATATGCCAAGCTCCTCCCCGTTCCCTCCCTCCTTTCTACTAGCCTTTTGTCACCTGGATCCAATGTAACTCCAGGCCTCTGTTTAAAATGTCTCCCCCTCATCAACCTACTTGGCTCTACCAAGGTCCAGGTCAAATCCACCTCTTCCTTGAAGCCCTCCAGATTCTTCCCCCAAATCAAGCAATTTCCCCTTTGTCTCTGGTGACTCATTTGTAAGTTTCATTGGAATAAATTACAATCTGCCTGGCTTCACAGTTTTCTGTACAGGTCTGTTATCCCATCCGCACACTGTGGTCTGTTCCTCCTCCTGCACTCCACCCACTGTGCTTTAGAACACTTGAAGACTCAGCGTCCTTGGGAAAGACTCCCTCCCATCCAAAGTCTGCATCTGTAAAATAATAACATCATCGAGGTAACAGTTAGCATTTTCTGAGCACTTACTATGCACCTGGCCAGGCTTGAAGCATGTCATGATCGTGAAGTCACATGCCCTCATGGGAACCCCAAGAGGTAGGACTAAAATGACCCCATTTACCAACGAGGAAGCCAAGGCACAGAGACAGACTTCCTGCTCCGAGCCACACAGCAGTAAGCGGTAGAGCCAGGAGTTAATGCTGGGTCCTTTAGCCTTGGTGCTCTCAGAGTGGTGGTGAACATGCAGTCTGACTGCGGGGTTGGAATCAGGGCTCAGCCTTCCTTGGTGAAGTGAGCTAGCCAGTCCCGACTCTGCGGTTTCCTCGTGTGTGAGGCGAGTGACAATAGCACCACTCTGCAGAGATGAAAAGAGGGTTCAGTGAACATGCGTGTGCAAGACGACACGCACAGCATTTGGCAAACAAAGGGCTCTGAAAAGTGCAAGGTATTCACTCCTCCTCCCGCGCCCCTGGGCTTCAGATGGGGCCCCGTAGCCCTCAGCTTCCAGGTCATGCACTGGGTTCCACTCCCAGGGAAGTGCCAGGCAGAGCCACACGCTGTGGGCCCTCTCTGCCAGAGACCCTGGCTGGGTCTGCGTGGTAGGGGCAGGGCCACCAGAGCCACCTGGCACCAGCCACCTTACCCATCCCGGCACACCACCCTCATAGTCTCAGAGACATGGGGCAGGACCCCAGCCTCAGGAGACAGTCACTCTCTGCAGACTCCGGTTGCAGTCAGAGGCAGAGAGTGACAAGAGACCTGGGTGTCTTATCAAAGGGACCAGCCACATCCCCAGCTCTCCACTGTCTCTTGGGGCTCCTGCAGGGAGGGGAATTGCTTTGTCATCTGTAACTGCCTGAAAGACTCAAGCGGGTGACAAGGCCTGGAGGTGACAGAAGGAGTAAGAGTTGAATTAGGCTGGTACCACAGAAGGTTTGTGTGTGACAGACTTTGTTGAAACTCCTGGCTCAGGCTTAAGACCTCCAGATTTTCCTTCCAGAAGGTTCAAGGGTTGGAGCCAGCCTGCCCAGGCTACATCTTGGCTCCACCCCATGCGAGCCGTGGGACCTGAGATGAGCCTGTGTGTCGTGGTGCTCATCTGCACAGTTGGGGTAAGAAAACCCACGTGGCGGTCATGAAAATGAAGAGATGTCAGATGTGAAACAAATACAGGCATGATGTATGGGTCGTGATCAATGTCAAGTGTCAGTGTTGCTCTGGTTTCTTTCACTTGCAACAGAAAGAGGCCCCTGCCACACGGTGCTGTGGATGGAAATGTCTTTTAAGGCTGGCATGGGGGAGGCTGGACAGCTGCGCACAGGACAGAGACTCTGGCTCAGTCCCCTCTTTACCTAGCCACAGTTCCTGAGACCCTTCTACCCATAACAGGGGCCAGCTCTGACCCAGTGTGCCCTCTAGGGTCCCAACCCTACCAGGCAAGGTCTGACTCTAGCTGCCCTGCAGGCTTCAGAGCTCAGTTGGACTGGCTACGCTGTGCCTGTGGCCAGGTGTGGCCTCTTTCTTCCCAGACATGCTGGTCTCACTTACATCGCCCAGTGACTTACTTTTCTGGCTGGACTTTTGGTGCCTGTTGGACAAACACCTGCCTCACTCTCCTGTGGCAGGATTGCCCCTGCCACGGACTCTGCCCATGCACTCAAAGCCATCTCCGAATAGCTGGACATCTGAGACCTCCAAAAGCCTGACGCCTGCCTGTCAAAGGAATATGAGTAGGGCGAAACCCAAAACTCTGCTCAGTAGCATCTTCTGTTTATTGAGCATGGGACAGGGGCTGCTTGACCAGAGAGAGGTGACATGAAGGAAGGTGCCCGACCCAGGGCCATCCATCTGTGGCAGCTTCTGCCATCAGACAGGAACAAGCCCGGGCATGATGCTCTCTCCCCAGTCCCTCCTCCAGTCACACAGGAAAACTTTCCTCCTGTTGCCCTGGCTGGCAGCAGCTAAGTGTGAGCTCCCCCGTGGGCCCAAGCCTGCTACCCATTGCTATGTAACAAGTCACCCTCAAACTTAGCAGCCTAAAGCAATTAGCATAGACTGTCCCAGGGTCTCTGAGGGCAGGAATCAGAGCTGGTGACTCTGCTCCGGGTCTCAGGAGGCCAGGCCATCTGCTGGACTGTGTCCTATCATGGTTTATCTGTAGCTAGAGTCTCTTCTGCTCTACGGGGCTCCTTGTGACATGGCAGCTGGTCTCCCACAGAGAGACTGGGAGAGGAAGAAGGAGAGATGTCGACAAGACTGAGGTTGTAGTGACTTTTACAAGCAGAACTTGGACATGACACCCCTCATTTTTTTTGTATTCTGTTCACAGAATCCTGGGACTGAGTAGGAGGAAACCACACTGCCATCAGTACCACCCAGTGGGGGCCATTGGGCGCCATCTTGGAGGCTGGCTGTTGAAGTGCCCCAGGGAAGTTCAGAGTCAGGAAAAGGGGCAGGGGAAGACACAGTTCAGAGAAATTAGAGCTGAATGGTGATAGTCATACCTCAGTCTGACCAGGTATTCACCAGGAGACCTAGACATTGGTAACCTGCCTGGACACAGACTCCCTAAACTCTGCAGGTGATGGTGGTGTTGGGGACCCACGCCCTCTGTCAATTGTAGAGTAAGGGGCCCTGCCCTGGGGACTCCTAGTGGGGCTGGTAACATGACCAGGCCACAACTGCATGCTTACCTGGTGACCCATTCAGGGGCCTGTCTGGGGGAGGCAGGCTCAGAACAGAGGGTTGACTGTTGAACAGATCTCCAAGGTAGGAAGGCCCTGGTCAGCAAAGGCTGCAAGGACAGTGGCAGGGAAGGGACCGTGGAAGCAAAGTCTGAAGAAGGGCAACAGTGAGTGGGTACATCCTCACCCTCACCACCCCTCTCACATCTTCATGCCCCTTTTCCCCCAACAAGTTTTTAGTTCTGTGCATTTCAGGAGGTATTCTAGCTCCTCAGGTCTACTCAATTTAGGAGCCTGTCCAGGCCTGGGCATCCAGACCTCAGCAGTCACTGACAACTTGCTTTTCAAAGCCCACCCTTTCTGTCCATCCTCAGCTAGCCCACATCTGTTGCTTCTGCTGGAAACTTCTCCAGCAAGAGACCAGGGGCTGCCACAGAGCCAGCCAGCAAATTCCTGAGTGAACAGGTTGATTTTCATCAAAAGCTCTGAGCGCTCTGGACAGCCAGATGTGTCTCTTTGGGGTAATGACATTTGCAGGCCCCAAGGTCTGGCTTCCAGCTCCTGTGCAAGGCAGCTCTCAGTCCCTGGAAGCTGTCACCTCCAAGTCCCAGAAACCCAGAGTCAGGGACTTTCTCCTTCCTCTTTGAGCCCTCCAGAACCTGGAGTCTGGCTGGACGGGACAAAACCCATTTCCTATCAACTAGGAACCAAACTGGAGGGAGCAGGGCCCGAGGCTCAGGTTCGATACCCCAGGCATGGCCAGGGTCCCTTCTTCTGCTGCCCTTGTTGATGGTGTGCTGACTGCCTCCTCTGCTGCCGAGCTGGCCAGCAGGTCTGCCCCTCAGCGCCGAGGAGGCTTAACTTGACTGGGCCATGGGATGCCCAGATAGCTGATTAAATGCTATTTCTGGGTGTGTTTATACAGGCATCTCCAGAAAAGACTAGCAGTTGAATTAGTGGACTGAACAAAGCAGACCACACTGCCCTCTCCAGTGTGGGTGGGATGGTCCAGGTCATTGAGGAACAAGAAGGTGGAGTGGGGTTGATCTGTCTCTCTCTTTGATGGCTTTCTCTAAGTTTGGGCTTTAGGCACCTGTGTTCCTTGTCCCCAGGCCTTCTGACTTGGACTGGAATTGTCACCATGCCCTCCAGGTTTCCAGCTAGCAGACAGTGGAGCTGGGCTTTTCGGCATCCATAGGCCACAGTCAATTCTTTTAGTAAATCTGCATCCATAGATACCTATCTTCCTCCTATTCTGGAAAGCCCTGGCTTATCCAGATTCCTTATCTAATTGTAAGACAATAGGAGCCTTGAGGTCAGAGTTCATTCCTGCCACTTCCCGCCAGTCGGCTCCAGGCCAGGCTAGCGGACAGAGTCCCTGCTGCCACCCCTCCCACAAGCCTGCTAAGAAAGCGAGGCGACAAGGTGACATAACTGAATGCCAGCCACAGCTGCCCCAACTGTCACGAAAGATTGTGTTTCTTTGGTTCCCCATGAATAAGTATTTGTTCAAGTCTCCATTCAGGGTGTCCCCTGAATACCTCCCGGCAGGTAGTGCAAAGGGTGTAAAGCTTGTGGATGGAAGGGAGGCCACCTGCAGCCGTCTGACTTCTGCAGTGTGGTGAGAGACCTTAAACCCCTCCTGCAAACCCATTTAGCAAGTTGCCTTGTTTTCATGTTCCTGTCACTCCCCACAGATGACACCAATGACAGTGACCCTTGACTTCTAACCTGCTCCTGTGAAGCTGGTGGAGTGAATCCAGGATGAGCACTGCTGCTGGGCTATGAGAGCCGTGAGGAGGACCCTGCTATGGCTGGCGTGCACCCATAAAGATAAGTGGTCCCCAGCACCTGTGAACGAATGTGACCTGATTTGGAAATAGTCTTTGCAAATTTACAAGTTAGGATGAGACTACTACGGTGGCCCCTAATCCAATATGCTAGGTGCCCTTAAAGAAAGGGACACAGACATAGACACAGTGGAAGACCATGTCAGGAGGGAGGTGGTGACAGGAGCAGTGCACCGCCAACCCCAGGAACCCCCAGCATGGGAAGCAAGGCCACAGCCAAGAGAAAGGCAGGGACCGCATTCTTCCTGGGGCCTCTGAGCGAGCCATCCCCGTTAGACTTTAACTTCAGACAGTGGCCGCCATGACTGTGAGTAGGTGAGGCTGCCACACATGGGTACAGCCCTGGGAAGGCATCCAGCACTGTGTGCAGAGGGGAGCACAGGGGTGGGTTTGGGGGGGTGGCGGTGCTTCCTGGACAAAGTGCTCTGGAATAGAGTCCTATAGGGTGCTTCCCATCAGGACCATTTGTTTGTAGGAACAGAATTCCTCAAACCAAGTCAAATGAAAGGGCTGGTGATGAAGTAGGTTTAGAAGGTCACAGGGCACTCCAGAGACCAGTATAGCAAGGGCATTGGGCATTTCAGCATCAGAAGCCTGGGCCAGGTTGTTCTGTGCCAAGGCTGGAATTGGTTGGCTAGGGCTGCCTGGCCTCCTCGCTTGAGCCTCTGTTTCTGCCATAGGCTCCTTTCCTCCGTCCTTTCACATAGCTTCTTCCAGTTCCTTTCAGGTGTCAGGGTACATGTCACTCTGCAGACTCCCGCCCCCCAATTGCCACACTAAGTAGAACTCACCCCTCGATCCCCTCCCCCCATATGTTTTATGTGTAACACTGAGGCCAAGTCACAATTATTGTGTCGACTTATTTGTAAATTTGTTTTTCAACTACAGTCCTCGTTAAGTAGAATCACACCCCACTAAGAGTTCAGGCTGTACCCTAAGATGTAAGCTGAGCTGTTTTCTGAAGCCCCGGGCTGCAGGTGGAGGATGGACATGCCTGGGGCAAAGACCTAGCATACACGGGGCACCCAGTGAGTGCTCATGGGAGAGCTGCAAGCTTCCCAGGCCATGGGAAGGCAGCCAAGGTGGAGAAAGGCAGGGAAGTGCCTTCTCAGGCACTTGGGAAGATGAATAGAGGAGGCTCGGGCCTAAGAGGGGAGAGAGCCAGAAGGAGTCAGGGTTTAGGATAAGGCAACAGGGAGGCTGGCAGAGCAGCAATGGGACAAGGTCACTTGAAGCTGAGTACCTTTACAGTGGGGATATCAGTGGACAGTGGTACCAGCTGGAATGTGGCCTGGCACTCTGGAGGGTGGCTGGCCTGGAGAAGAAGGAAGTCTCTCGCCTGGAAAGAGTGAGGGAGACGTGGAGATGCTGCCAGGGTCATACGCACACAGGGAAATGAGAGAGAGAGAGGCTGAAGCCTGGGGAACCTGTCATGTCAGGCAGAGGGAGAACAGAAGCCTATAGAGGACATGGGAGGGCTGTGGCTGGGGAGGGAGGAGGCAGCTGAGGAGTTGCATGGAAGCCATCAGAGACTTGAACAGGGTGGAAGTGGCCAGGCAGGGGTGTTCAACACTGTCTCCAGACCAAATAAGATGAGAAAAGGAAGACTGCATCCTGGCATGGAAGTCACTGGGAATCTTAGCAAAAACCATTTCATTATGACAGATGGGGACAGATTGCATTGCTGTGGGGAGTATTGGGTCATGTGTGTTAGTATGTGTGTGTGTGTGTGTGTGTGTGTGTGTGTGTGTGTGTGTACAACTCTTTCCAAAACTTAGGCTAGAGAGGTAGGGGAGGAGGGATGGAGGGAGGCCAGGCTCACTCTTGAGTTGGGGTGATGCAAGCTTGTTGCCCCCATAGGAACAGAGTAGAGGGAAGAGAGGTTGAAAATACTGGGGTGTGTGGGTGGGGAGGGAGGCACCTTTTCTTGAGAACGGAGAAGGGCCCAGCAGCAGCCACTGAGCCTCAGAGAGGGAGCTTCCTTGGAGGAGGGAGAGAGGAGGTGACTGGCAGCAGTCTGGGAAGCTTAGTGGGAACACAGCCATGCAGTGGGAACAGATGCACACATGCACACATGCATGCACACACAAGTAAATGATCCCACCGAAGCAGGTCAGGCTGGGCTGGGGCCTCGAAGGCTGCTGCATCCCTGGGTCAGACGGATCCTGACCCAGATCCGTCTTAGCCCTGCTGAAGCCTGCATGCCCCTCCAGAGACCAGCTCCAATGTCACATCCCCAGGAAAGTCACTCAAAGCCCTCCACAGCACTCTAGTCCAAGAGGTGCACAGCCCCGTGACATCTCTCTCCCTGCACCGTCAGTCCTCCCGTAGGGTACTCTTCCAGGAAACCTGAAATTCTCTCTCTGAGAGAGAGTTAAGAAAACACTCTCTGATTCCATCACCACAGGTCTGTGGTAGGCAGAAAAATAGCCTCTGCAAAAATGTCCTTTTTCAGGGAAACTGGGAATGTCACCCACCTTGCAAAGACAGACTTTGCCCATGAGACTAAAATAAGGATCTTGTAATGGGAGATTACACTGGCTTATCTGAGTGGCCCATCCTCACCAGGGTCCATGTACCAGGGAGGGCTGGAATCAGGGAGCAGATGTGCTGGCTTCAAAGATGGGGGAAAGGGCCACCTGCCTGGGCATGCAGGAGCGTTGAGAGGAAAGACGCAGACAGGGAGCAGATGCCCCAGGCTGCAGAGAGAACCCGCTCTGCCACACCTTGACTTTACTCCATGAGACCCGTGGGGGTCTTCTGACCTCCAGAACTGTAAGATAATAAACTTCTATCATTTTGCACCACTACAGTTTAGAAATTTGTTACTCTAGCAACAGCAAAACGAATCCAATCCCCTTCCTGTTTTCACTTTCCTCTCCCAAACTACTCAAGATCCCCCCCTACACACACACACACGGACCTCTCACTCTGATGTATTTAATATCTGCTGCTAGAGAAGTGTGTCTGCAGTGCGCTTTTCTCTGTACGTGGGTTTTGCTTTGTTTGTTTGCTTGGTTTTTTTTTTTTTTTTTGTAGCCCAGGCTGGCCTCGAATTCACCATCCTCCTGCCTCTGCCTCCTGAGGACTGGGTTTTGCACATATGCTTTTGATTTTACATAGATTTATTGTGCTTTACCTCTCACCTTCCTCTACATTTATTCCACAGTGCCCATGAACCACCATGGACTTTGAACACCAGGATTTCCTCACCCGCACTTCTAGGGTCGGCATCCTCCAACATCCTCTTCATGACTTGTGGAGAGTCTCTGTAGCTTGGACACCCACAGGGGCTGTGGTCCACGCGCATGGCACAGAACTAACTCATGCACTGAGTCCCACAGTCAGTCTTCAGGACAAATGCTCACTGCATATAACGCCCCCATCGGTGTACAGCGGCTCTCCCCACTTCTACAGCCGTGCTCCCGGCACGGTGCGTGTAAGGATGCATGTCCTCTCTGACTGAGTTTGCACTTCTCTGAGCGCTGTGGATGCACATATCCCTTCCTATACCCTGAAACATAGGCGTTTTTCCTCTGAGAATTGTGTGTTTATCCCTTTTGCCTATGTGTTGATAGTTGAGTGTCTTAACAGGCGTTCTCTCTACCTCAGTCTTTTATCATTACAACTATTTTCCCCCCAAGGTATCATTTAACTTGTACGTTGTGTTATTTGTTGAATAAAACCTACTAATTTTGACATAGACAAATCACCACTTTTCCCTTTTTAGGTTTGCACATGTGGAGTCTTGCACACAAAGTTATTCTTTGTCCCCAGCCTCAGATATTCTTAGGCTGTCCTACTATTCTTAGTGTATCTTCTGTAAGTTTTTTTATAGTGACCTTTTGCATCCAGCTGGTATCACCTTTGTTATAAAGTTTGCAATTTGATTCACAAATGCCTTGTTAACTTTACACTTTCCTAGATGATTTGTAAATTTGTTGATCTTGTGAATTGAAGCTTATTTCCTATTCTTTCTCATAAACCATTTCCACTCTAGAGGAAGGAGTGCTGATGAATTTTGTTGGTTGATCTAATATCCAGATGCCTGAAGAGCTATTAATGCACTTTCAATTCGTTCATATGCTGAAAGTTTTTATTTGTAGCTAACCATATTTCACACAATTGATAGTTTTACCTCTTGCACAACAAGAGTCACAATTCTCATTTCTTTTTCTTATTTTATTGCATTGGTCAGGCCCTATAGTATTATGTTCAATAAAAATAGTTGTACTAGTTAGTTTTCCATTGGCATTACACAACTCCTGAGGCCAGGTATTTATAAAGAAAGGAGATTTAGGACTGTGGTATTGCTCAAGTGGTAGAGCAACTGCCTCACAAGCATGAAGCCCTGAGTTCAAACCCCACTACTACCAAAAAAAAAAATATTTATTAAGCTCACAGTTTTGGAGGCCAAAAGTGCAAACAGCATGGCACAGATTCTGGCAAGGCCCCTGTGGTTGCATCACACCATGGCAAATTGTGTCACGACGACAGCTCACGTGATAAGGACAGAAAACCAGGGCCTGGGTTCGCTCTTTTATTTTGACTCATTCTCTAGAGAACTAACCCAGGGTCCCACAAGAACTGCCTCAGTCCCTTCCAAGGACAGCACCTCCACCCTCTGACTCCCACTAGGCACCTCCTGTTAAAGGGCCCAATGGAGGAGGGAACAAAATGGCAGATAGCTGAGAGACCCTGGATATCTCAACAGAAACCTCAAAAGCAAGAAGGGCATGGAGTGAGGTATTTTAAGCATTGAAAGAAAACAATTTCAATTCCAGAATACTCTACCCAGCAAAGCTGTCATTCATAATTGAAAGAGAAATAAACACTTTCCCTGATAAACAGAAACTAAAATAATACACGAGCACTAGATCAGCACTCCAGAAGATTGTCAAAGGAATCCTACACACAGAGGAAGGAGACAAACATAGCCACGAAGGGATGGGAAATATTAAATCTTGAGAGAAAAGCACACAAGTCATGAGACAGTAGCTTAGAATTAGCTGCAAACACACAAATTCTTACACAACAAAAACAACTGAATGGCAGGAATCACCATGTACTTTTCAGTATTAACACTGAATATTAATGACCTCATCTTCCCCATCAAAAGACATCAATGGCAAACTGGATTAAAAAGGGAGACCTTACAATTTGTTGTTTACAAGAAACACACCTCACAGACAGAAACATACATTGGCTTAAGGTGAAAGAGTGGAAAAGATTTGCCAAGCTAATGGCCCCTGAAAGCAGGCAGCAGTAGCAATACTTATATCAGATAAAATGGATTTAAAACCTAAATTAGTCAGAAGAGACAAAGAAAGTCACTTCATACTAATAAAAGGAGCAACACATCAAGAGGAAAAAATAATTATTAACTTAAATGTACCCAATGTTACATTAATTTCATTAAACACACACTATTGGACTTAAAACCACAGATAGACTCCAACACAGTGGTAGTGGGAGACTTTAAAACTCCTCTATCACTAATAGATAGGTCATCCAGACAAAAAAATCCATAAAGAAATTCTAGAATTGAAAGACACAATAGATCAAATGAGCCTGAGAGACATCTTGAGAGTTTTCCATCCTGCAATAGTGCAATATACATTCTTCCCAGCAGCCCATGGAATTTCTCCAAAATAGACCATGTTTTAGGTCACAAAGCAAGTGTTAACAAATATAAGAAAATTGAAATAAATCCCCTGCATAGTCTGACCACAACAGAATAAAACTAAAACTCAACAACAAAAGAAGCATCAGGAAATACTCAAAAACCTGGAGACTGAACAACACGTTGCTCCATGACCAGTGGATCATCAAAGAAATAAGAGGAAATCAAAAATTTCCTGGAATTTAATGAAAATGAAAGCACAACCTTCCAGAACCTATAGGGCACAGCAAAAACAATCCTAAGAGGAAGTTTACAGCCATGAGTGCATATATTAAAAACATAGAAAGAGCTCAAATAAACGACCTAATGCTACATCTCTAACTTCTAGAAAAACAAGAAGCAAAAAAGCAGGAGAGAAATAATAAAAATAAGGAAGGAAATCAAAGAAATACAGACCAAAAAAACCACACAAAGATTTGATGAAATAGAAGTTGTTTCTTTGAAAAGATGAATAAGATTGACAAACCCCTGGCAAATCTGAGTAAAATGAGGAGGGAAAAGACCCAAATTAATAAAATTAGAAATGAAAAAGGGGAGATCACAGCAACTATAAACAAAATACACAGAATAATTAGGGTTATGTTGCAAACCTCTATTCAAATAAATTGGGAAGCCTAATGGATAAATTTCTAGACACATCTGACCAACCAAAACTAAACCAAGAGGACATCAGTCACCTAAACAGATCTATATCACGCAATAACAATGAAGCAGCGATAGAGTCTTCCAAAAACAAAACCCATGACCTGATGGATTCTCAGATGAATTCTACCAGAACTTTAAAAAATAACTAATACCAACTTTCCTTAAACTTTTCCATAAAATAGACACAGAGGGAACACTGCCAAAATCACTCATCCCAAAACTGGACAAGAACACAACAAAAATAGAGAATTTTAGGCCAGTCTCTTTATTGAACTTAGATGCAAAAGTTCTCAATAAATACTGACAAATTAAATTCAACAACATGTCAAAAAGATGATACACCATGATCAAGTCGATTTCATTCCAGGACTGCAGGGATGGTTCAACATATGCAAATCATTAAATGTAATTTAGCAGATTAACAGAAGCCAAGACAAAAAATCACACAACCATCTCAATAGATGCAGAAAAAGCCTTCTACAAAATTCAACATTCTTTCACAATTAAAGCTCTGATGAAACTAGGAATAGAAGGAATGTACCTCAACATTATAAAAGCAATATATGACAAACCTATAGCCAGCATCATACTAAATGGAGAAACAGTGAAACCATTTCTAGGGTTAGTCCACTCTCTCCACTCTTATTCAATACAGTCTTACAATTCCTACCCAGAGCAATAAAGACAGAAGCAGGAAATGAAAGGAATTCAAATAGGAAAGGAAGTAGTCAAACTATTCCTATTTGAAGATAACATGACCTTATTCCTAAAAGACCCAGAAAACTCTACTAAAAAATTCCTAGACACCATGAACAGCTTCAGTAAATTAGTAGGATACAAAATCAGTTTACAAAAATCAGTACCCTTTCTATATAACAATGAACAGAGAAAGAATATAGGAAAACAATTCTACTTACAAAAGCCTCAAAAAATACCTAAGAATAAACTTAATAAAGGATGTGAATGACCTCTACAAGGAAAACTACAAACCACTGAAGAAAGAGATCAAAGAAGACTACAGAAGGTGGAGAGATCTCCCATGCTCATGGATTGGTAGAATCAACATAGTAAAAATGGCTATACTACCTAACAAAAAGCAATCTACATGTTAAATGCAATTCCCATCAAAATCCCAGATGTGATCCCCTTCATCACAGAGATTGAAAAACAAACCCTAAGGTTCATAGGCAAGAACAAAACACCGTGAATAGCCAAGGCAATGCTCAGCAAAAAGAGCAATGCTGGAGGTATCACAATACCAAACTTCAGACTATCTTACAGAGACATAGCAATAAAAACAGCATGGTAGTGGCACAAAACAGACATGAACACCAGAGGAACAGAATAGAGGACCCAGACATGAATTCACGCAGTTACGCCCACCTAATTTTTGACAAAGTTGCCAAAAACACATGATGGAGAAAAAGACAGCCTCTTCAACAATTGTTGCTGGGAAAAGTGGTTATCTGCCTGCAGAAAAGTGAAGTTAGATCCGTGCCTGTCACCCTGTAGAAGTATCAACTCCCAGTGGATTAAGGACTTTAATATAAGATCTGAAATTTAGATGTCAGTACAGGAAAGAGCAGGGAATACACCGAAACTCATATGCATAGGCAATGACTTCCTAAATAGCACTCTGATGGCCCAGCAACGAAGAGAAAGGATTGACAAAAGGGACTACATGAAACTAAAAAGTTTCTGAACAAAAGAAATGGTCACCAGATTGAAGAGACAGCTCACAGAATGGAGAAAAACTTTGCCAGCTCTACATCTGACAAGGAACCGATAACCAGAATATAAGGGAGCACAAAAAACTAAACTCCCCCCAAAAATCAGTGACCCAATGAAGAAGTGGTCAGATGAGCTGAACAGAGTTTTTTTCAAAGGAAGAAATCCAAATGGCTGAAACACACATGAAGAAATGTTCAATATCACTGGCCATAAAGGAAATGCAAATCAAAACCACACTAAGATTCTACCTCACCCCCGTTAGAACAGCCATCATCAAGAACACAAACCATAGCAGATGTTGGTGAGGATGTGGGGAAAAGGAACCCTCATACACTGCTGGTGGGAATGCAAGCTAGTGCAACCACTATGGAAAACAGTATGGAGGCTCCTCAAAAAGCTAAAAATAGACCTGCCACACGATCCCGCAACCCGCTCGTGGGGATGGATACGAAGGAATGTGAGTCAGGTTACAGCAAAGGCACCTGCACACCATGTTTACTGCAGCACTAGTCACAGTAGCTCAGCTATGGAAACTGCCCCCATTACTGATGAATGGATTAAAAGATGTGGTATTTATACACAATGGAATTTTATTCAGCCACAAAGAAGAATGAAATTTTGTCGTTCGCAGGTAAATGGATGGAACTGGAGAACAGCTGTTAGCCAGGCTCAGAAAGGCCAACGCCATGTTTTCTCTCTTACGTGGAATGTAGACCTGACACAAATGTAAGCAATATTATATATGCATAGAAATACATACAAAACATGTCCCAAAAGTGGGACTGATAGAGGAGACCGGGGAGGAGAAAAGGAGAGAAAGACGGCAAATAATTGATGAACTGTGGCACATCTGTGAGGAGCACGGTGTGAGGAAATGCTGAAAACTGCTCAACAGCACAGGAGCAGGGAAGGGCGAGGACGTGCAGTGGAGGGGTCACACTGGTCAGCAAACGGACGCCTACACAATGAAGGACAAGAATGAAAAACAGGCCACACTGAGGGGAGGGCACAAGCGAGAGAGGGAGGGTAAAAGAAGGCAGTTAGGAAGGTGAATATGGTTGATGTACTTCCTACACAAGAATGAATACAGAAGTTTTACACCTGTTGCAATCACCATAAGAAGGGGACTAAGGTAGAAAGGAGAAAAATAGAGGGGATGAACCAATTCGGGTTATAATACATATTTACATGGAAACGTCACAAGGAAACACCCTGTATAGCTATCTTAACCAAACATGTCTTTTTTCCAAAATAGAGGACAGGAAAGAAAAACAGGTCCTGTCTGGGAATTGGTATCAGTGGAAGTGGGGACGATGTAAGGAAAGGGTGCAGGAGGGCGAATATGGTGGAATATTATGTACTCATGTATGAAAATGGAAAAATGAGACCTGTTGAAACTAGTCCAGGAATGGAGGGGATAAAGGAGGATGATGGAGGGGGTGAATTTAACTGAGATATGCTGTAAACACTTTTGTAAATGTCACAGTACAACACAATATAATACATATAAACGGCCCACCACCTGTCCCCGTGCCACACTGAGGTCCCAGCTTCCACCTAGGAACTATGGAGGACACACTGCAGCAGCCTGGACCTTAACAGAACAGTGCACTAAAAGTTTAGACACTTCCTTCTTTGAAGTGTGTTTCGGGGTTTTTGTATAGACCCATTCTCGTTTGTGTCCTTCTATTTTTTGGAACCTCAGGTTCATTATCATAGATACCTGACCTTCTCACACACCTTTTTTGTGTCTGTTGAGATGCACGACTCTTCTCTCTTACTCATAATTGGGGTGAAAACCATGTATAGATTTGTATACGGGCCATTCTTCATTTCCAATGTGCTATCTTTTAAAAATAACTTGCTAACATTGCATACAGAACATCTAAGGTGACAAGTGACCTGGTCTATAACTTGCTTCTCTCGCACTGTCTTTATAGTTTTGAAAGCAAGGCTACAGTGGCCTCGTGGAGTCTGGCAGGTTTATCTCCTTCTATTAGGATTTCTATTATGGTGGCACTGTGCAGCCCAGGTCTGGAGCAGCCGCTGAGACGGTCTCACCACGTGTTTACCCTAATCCAAGAGTTTCCTCAAAGGGCTGAGGATGTAGCTCAGGGGTACAGCGCTTGCCTAACGTGCACAAGGTCGTGGGTTCAACCCCTAGCACCTAAGACGAATATCCATACAAGTGTTTCCTCAAAGAACAGCAGCACCTCTTGGGGACTTGGATTTCCTGGATTTCTGAGCCTGTCCGTGGCTTATCAGAGTGAGGGGGACTGCCGAGATCAGGCTCCAGGGCTGTTAATGGACACACGTGGACAGGTGAGTTGTCAACAGGCAACAGGACAGGACTCTGTTTGGAGCAGAACCCAGAGTCGTGCAAGGGACACCCAACACAGAGCCAGGGGCTTGGGGTCAGGCTCTAAGTGCAGGTTCTCCCATCACAGGCTGTGTGACTTTGGATAAAGCATTTGTCCTCTCTGGCACAGGCACCCTTTCAGCTATAATTTGTCACTATTAGGGGTAACTGTTACTTGGGAAAAGTAGCAAAGATCTGAAGGGAACATTTTTAAAATCAAGTCATGATAAAAATGCAGCTTTCCTGGGTCCAGCCAGTGACTAATATGAATAACACTAACAACTGCATGTTTCATTGCAAACCAGTGCTTATCCAGGACAGCGTGCCTTCGGGGTCAGGCATGGTGCCTGCACGATATAATCCCACAACACTCTGCTCTGTTTTGGGGAATGTGAGGGTCTCTCCTGCCTTCACTTGAGGCACAGACCGGTTTCACAACACAGAGTCTCTTCTCTCCATGGGTCTTGTAAAGCAATTGGTTATTACCGTGAAAGAAAAGAGGCAAATAACGATCGCTTCCTAAGTTCTCCCACTGATATCAAATTACATCTGCTGCTCTCTCACTGTGCCTTTCTGTGTGTCTTTTTATTACAGTGTTAAATCCTAGTTTTTGTTTTTAAAAGGTACTTTAAATAGCCATTCAGCAGAACCCACAGGGTACCGACAAGGCAAAGCAAAGCATAGTTGAAGTGACCATGATGTGAACAGCCGTGACCAGGAAAATGACACCATATCAGCCACCAGGCTGGCAGCAGCTCATGAGGCTCCTTTGATAATAAACACATTCCCCCTGCTTGTGCGAGCTGTGGCACATCCTTGTACTTGAGTGACCTACAGTTAGGCTGTCCAGGATGCAGGGCAGACTGTGGCTGGGGCTGGAGCTGTCTACCATCCCTAGCGGTGTAACTCTAGGTTCATGGTCAACCTGAGATTGAGGTTTGGAGCTGGTTGATGCAGGACTTTATGGGTCTGTGTGGCCAGGGTGGAGGTCAGCCTATGGTTAGGGGTCAGTGTGGCTGGAGCTATGATTACTTAAAGTCCTGGGGGGAATCTCCACCTCATTCCAGCACTGCCCACCTCCCCAGAGGAGCAGGAGGCTGTCCTAGGCAGACAGGAGTGGCATGGAGGAAAATGGGGCCATGGAGGCACCTGCCCCATGTTCAAGTCCTGCTTCTCCCACCATACAAGGAACAATCTCCAAGCTTCGGTTTTTCCTGTTGGTAAAATGGAAATCAGAACTTTTGTGAGGATGACATGAGCTCATCATAAAATATATTATGGAAATTGCAAAGTGCCATTACCCAGTAGGGGCTAGTGGGCATGACGTCAGTGATGGTGATGACAATGACCAAAGGTGATTGTTACAGGGCCCTTATCTTAGGAGGACTGGGAGTTGCAGCTCCACTGCACACCCGCAGGAGGCAATGGTGCAGTGAGCACACGGGCTTGTCTCAGTCTCAGAACACCCCATTGCCATCCCCATTGACGGCACGATTTACCCAAGGCCGCATAACTCAGCATTTCTTTGAGTCATGGCCTTGTGCCATGGCACCAGTTGCCTTCGTGTGGACTCTTCCTGATGGCTGCTTCCCTTCTCTAGAAACGTCCTGTTGTCCATGGCTCAGTGATAAAGATGGTAGCAAGCCTTGGTGGCACTTCCTAGGGCCACTGTGCCAAGTTCCTTACACAAAACATTCCACTCATCCCCATGGCAAGCTTTCCAATCAGGGCTCATTTAGGCCCTAAAAATTCAAGAGAAACCTTACAGATGAGGAAACCAAGGTTGAACATGGGGGTGGGCTTGCCAGTAAGTGACCCATCCAAGGCCTAATTCCAGGCTTTGGCAGCTCCAAAGTCCACAATCTACCCCACGTCCTACCGAACCTATGTCAGGGGTCGTCAGACCACTCGACCTCTGCGTGGTACCCAGCCTGCCCATGACACCTGGGCTTGCTTAGCATTCTCACGTGCAGAAAAGGAACACATCCATGTCTGCCAAGCCTATGCCTTGGGGGTAGCTGAAAATCAAATATATTGAAAAGGGCAAATTGATGCATAAATGGAAGAGATTTAAGCCGGGTGCTGGTGGCTCACACCTGTAATTCTTGCTGATCAGGAGGATGTTGGTTCAAAGCCAGTCCTGGACAAAGAGTTTGTGAGACCCTATGTCAACAAAACTCATCACAAAAAAGGGCTGGCGGAGGGGCTCAGGTGGTAGAACACCTGCCTGGCAAGTGCAAGGCCCTGAGTTCAAACCCCAGTGCTACAAAAAAAACCCCAAGATTTTTAAGTCCTCAAAACTCTTTGCTTTTCTCCACTCCTTCTTCCTGGTTTCCTTGTTCCCCATCAGGAACAGAGTTAGGACAAAAGGCACAGTGTTCTGTCCCCCGGAACTGCCTCCCCCTAGCCTCCTGTGGGCTCGTCTCCTTTTCAGGCTGTTGCAAGGACCCCGAGCAGCTTGCCACTGGTTCCCTCCACAGAGATGGAAATAATTAGCTCTGCTCTTGCTATTTGGATAGTCATGCCTTGTTGGGCTCTGAAATCTGATCTCTGCAGTGCAATTCAAACCCTTGCAGGTTCTATTTTTACTTCTCTTGCTGGACGAGAAGGGTCCTAATTAATTTCCCCTGCCTTTAAATATTTTTTCAAAGTATGTGTTTGAAAAGGACATTGAAAAAAATTCCACGACTCTGGAGGAGATTCCGACATACTTCTCACTGCTGTCTACTTGGAGACCAGCCCACCACTCACAGCCCCGGGTGGCCTGGCTACTGCTCCCTGTTCTGCAGCTGGGCAGAGCCACTGCTCCTCCTTCAGCAGGATGGACCGCCTCCTCTGTCCATTTCTCAGGCCACAAGCCACCCTGCATGCCACAGTCCGAGGGCCCAGGGACCAGAGGGTCCTGGCTTCAGGCCTGGGGAAGGGGAAGGGAGGGAGGAGGGGAGAAGGGGCCTCTGAGGGCCAGAATCATGAAAAACAGGACTGTAGCCATTGGAAAAACCATTAAGGCAGATTCCTTTGCCCCGATCCTCATTCCCAGAATGTCCACCAAGCCAAGCCACACACTGCAGCTGGAGACTTATAATGGCTCTGGCATCCGACTCTGACATGATAGCCCTCACCCTGCATGTGTCCTTACAAGGCCATGGCGGGTCAGAGCCTGAGATCCAAGGTGAGAGAGAAGTTTCAAGGCCTAGAAGCAAGGTGGGAGGAGGCAGTCCTCTTCTGTGTGGTGTAGTGACGCCGTCTTCAAGTTCCTCCTTGAAAAGAGGTTGTGAAAGAGCAGATGTTTTCTGAAGACACACAAAGAAACCTTCTGTTCCCAGCTCTCCACTGCCTGGGTGCAGGCTCCAGCTTCCCGAGTGACCCCAAACCAAGGCAGAGAAGGCAGAGGCTGCCAAGATGGGAATTCAGCCTGTGGGACTTGAGAGTCCTGTACCTGAAATCCACCATCAAGCCTTCAGCAAGCTCGTAGTGGACACCCAAGGCAGTGACCAGGGGTGTCTCCTGTCTTTCCTTTCCCTCTCCTCCCTGCCCTCCTCCACTCCCTCTCTGCTCTCTCCTCCCTGCCCCTGCCCTCTCTCTTGCTCACTCCCTCCGCACCTGCCCCTGGCCTTTCTCTGTGCTCTCTGGTCTGTCCTCCACTCTTTCCTCAGGTTCTCCCTGGTTCCCCAGAAGCAGCAGGCAGTCTCTTCGGGCTCAGATGAGCTGCAGGACAGGATTGGGGCTGGTCTCCACCCCGTGGCTCCTGAGCTGCCCTGTGACAACAACTCTTGCTCCCTTCTGGTGGACTGAGTGTGGAAGACGATTGAAGGGAAGAGTCTTCTCTTCATAGAGACAAGAACCCGGAGCAAGACAGAAAGCAAGCCAGCTGTGCTTGACGCTTCCCAAAGCCCTACTTCAGCAGCCCTGAAATGAGCTCCAGCTAGGGGGCCTCTGCCGTTTGGTCACCGATCTCAGCTGAGGCCAGTTCCTGGATGGAACATGGGTGTCCCTGGACCCTGGGCAGCCCTCACGCATGGGAGCCTCTGACCAGAGACACATGTGGGCTCCTGTGCATGGGCCACTGTTGCCCACTTGGCTTTCGCTGTGCCACACCCCAGGGCAGAGCATCTGCAGGCACCTCGGGACAATCCCAGTAGACTGCCAGAGTCTGGCCAAGACAGACAGGGCGGAGGGACGTCAACCTTCAGAAAGTCTTCAAGGCCACCAGCACACCACGCATGTGCACTGGAGTCCCAGAAGGAGGGAATGAGGAAATGGAGCAAAAGCCGTTTTTTGGAAAAGACAGTGGTGAAGAATTTACCAGAACTGTTCAGGCAGATCGATTCAGCATGATTAACTCTGTCTTAGTAAATCAATATTAAATCCCAAAGACATAGCAGCCCGATTTGAGACTGCACTTTTACCATTCTGCTAAATTCCTTAGCAGTGCTTACCTTTTTGGGATTACCATCGATAGTCTTTTGAGATGCTTACCGATTTCGTCAGTCCTTCAAGCAACCAGTTTTTCACTCTGTGGTTTTATTGCTAATATCCCATTTCGTTAAAAGTTGCTCTTATGTCTATTATTTTCTTCCCACTGGTTTTGAGGTGATAATTTACTAATTTCTGGAGATGGGTACAGTCATAACTGATCTTCCTTCTTTTTCCCCCTAACACCTGGGCTGGAGGCTGCGCTGTGGCTCTAAGCATAGCTTAGCTGCATCTTGAGATGCGTTTAGATAAATCAACTTCAGCCTTTCTTGTTTTTTAATGTAAAGACTTAAGGTTATAATTTCTCAGTAAGCACAGATTTACCTACATATGTTTAAATGTGTAGTATTTGTTAGTTCAACTGCTTTATAATTCTTTCTTTCTTTTTGGTAATACTGGGTTTTGAACTCAGGCTTTGCACCTGCTAGACAGGTGCTCTACCACTTGAGCCTCACCCCCAGCCCTTTTCACACTGGTTATTTTGGAGATGGGGTCTCGCATTTATGCCTGGGCTGGCCTGCACCACAACCCTCCTGCTTAGCTGGGATGACAGGCATAACCCTTTACCCCCAGCTTATCAATTGATATAGGGTCTCCTGAGCTATTTGCCTGGGCTGGCCTCCAACCGTGCGCTGCCTGATTTCTTGAGAAGCTAGGATTGCAGGTGTGAGCCGCCACCCTCAGCTGTTTTTAATTTCTGTGGTAACTTTTTAAATCCATGTATTAAGCATACTGCTTAGTTTTCAAGCATTTGGAACTTCCTAGTTATATTTTCCTTCCCGATTTCGAGATTTTTATTGGGGTTGATTTCCGTGCAAAGGACCCACTTAGAATCTTTTAGGTTTTTGCCACTTGAAATCTGCCGAGAGGAACTTGGTGACAAGCATTGCCTGTGGCCGGAAGTGAACGTGGGTTGCGTTAAAATTTGCAGCTAGGTGACTTCTGCAACTGATGCTGTTCAGATCTACGTCTTCACAGGTTTGTCGTGGTGGTTGTCTGGTTGTCCCTCGAGTCTGCGGTTACCAAAAGGGGTGAGGTAGAGTGTTTTCCTTATCATCGTGATCTTCGTTTGCTGTTCTGTCGACTTTTGCTTGATAGCGTTCGGAGTGACAGCGCCAGGCACGTATAAATGTAAGAGCGTCTTCCTGGCAGGTCAGCATTGCCATTGTGAACAGTGTCTCGTGTTCTCTTGGCTACATTTGAGCTGCGCACGTTTTCTACCCTTTCCTTTGAGCGTTACAGTGTCGTCATTTTAGACTGATCTGTGTAAAAGTCTGAGTTTTGCAGGCGGAAAGTGGCTGAATAGTGGCAATTTCTTAGGGCTCAACTTCACGCTGACAGTGAGCCTCCTGTGAGCTGTGCAGTCTTAAAGATGTCCCCGTCTTCTCAGGGGATGTTTGGTGCATCCACATTTAATTGCGGTGTCTGTTCCTTGTCTGGTGTTCAGTTCCATATCTGCCATTGTCACTTACTTTTCTTCTTTTTCTATTTTATGTGCCTTTTTCTTGCCTGTTTTTGGATTGATAAGATATTTTTCATCATTCTATCTGTCTCATTAGCTTGACACTTTAGAGATCAAGTTTTTAGATTACCTAACCACATAAATTCTTGACTTTTGGAAGTTCTTAGATAATGCCAGAAGTGTGGGATAACTTATTCCCCTTTTTCTATTATTGCTCGGCATTTTGGTTTTATATGTCTTTTAAACTTCACATTAATATCTTCTAATTTTATTTTTCCTTTTTTTAGTTATTGTTGTACTGGGGGACATTGGGACATTTACAAAGTTCTTACAATATATCATAGTTGAGTTCACCCTCCATCACTCTCCTTTATCCCCTTCCCCATTCCTGGAATAGTTTCGACAGTTCCTCATTGTTCCATTTTCATACACGAGTGCATAATATTCCACCATATTCATCCTCTGCACCCTTTCCTTACAACCTCCCCCTCCCACTGGTGCCAAACCCCAGACAGAACGTGTTTTACCTTCCCATTCTCCATTTTTGAAAAAAGACATTTTTGTTTGTTTAAGATAGCTCTACAGGGTTTCTCATTGTGACGTTTCCATGTATATATGTATTATGACCCGAATTGGTTCATCTCCTCTATTTTTCTCCTTTCTACCTTAGTCCCCTTATGGTGATTTCGACAGGTTTAAAATCTCTATTAATTCTTGTATAGGAAGTACATCAACCATATAATTCATATCTTCAAAGCCAGTACTTATTTAGACATACCCACCCATACCCTTTCTGCTGTCTTCATTCCTCCTACATTTCCTGTATTCCTTTGGGATTATTTTACTTTTGTCTAAAGGACTCACTTCAGTGTTCCTATCAGCATAGGTCTACTGCGCTGAATTCTCTTGATTCTTTTCTCTTTTTTTTTGGAAGTACTGGGGTTTGAACTCAGAACTTCGTGCTTGTGAGGCAGATACCCTATCACTTGAGCATCATCTCCAGCCCAAAGCTGAAGCCCAGGCTGACCTCGTCCTCTTGGCCTCATGATTATGGTGTTTACCACCATGACCGGCTCTCTTGATTCTTATCTGCCCGGAAATAGTTTTATTTTGCCTACATTTTTGAGATATTTCACTGGGTATAGAATTCTAGTTGCCAGTCATTTTCGTTATAGGAACTTGAAGGTATGTCATTGTCTTCTGGTTTTTATCTTTCTCTTGTGCTTTTAAAAATATATGCATTTTTACCCTGTACGTCTTTTTAAGATATTCTTGTTCCCCTTGGTGTGCGAGGGGACCCACTGTGGTGTTTCTGGGTGAGATTTTACTTGTATTTCGCCCGCTTGAGTTTCACAGCACTTCTTGTGTCTCTGGCTGGTGCCTTGTCATTGTTGGAAAATTCCTGCCCATTTTCTGAATTTCTTTAAAGACCCGTTCTTTCTTCTTCTGGAACTCTATCATAGCCATATTTGGACTTTCCCCCATGGCCATATGTTTATTGTATGCTTTAAAACAGCTTAGTGGAACCATGTATTGAATTAATTTCACGGGTGACGTTCTTTTCTACTTGACTTTTTAATAGATTGAGCTTCTCAAGTAAAATCATCTATCCTGTTTTGTCTTTTTATGAACGTATCAATCACAATTATTTTAAAGTCAATAGCTGATAACCCCAATGTCTTGGCTACCTGTGCCTTTGTTTTTCCCCTTGATCCTATAAACTCAGTACACCTGGTATTTAACAGGCTACTGCAGAGCTTGCGTTAAAATTTGTGAAGGCTTGGGATGAGATCATCTTGTAAATAAGACTCCCTGCCTCCCCCATCCTCTGGTCAGCAGCTCCAGTTGGGGCTGTCTGTTCCCCTCAATTCAATCCAGAGCTGTGCTGACTGGAATCTGGGTTCATCTTTGTAAGACTCGCTTCAGGTTTCCTCTGGTCAGATTTGCCTCACAGAGAGCAGTGCTCCAGCTGGTCCTCGATGTCTTGTCTCCCAGGGACCACACAACCTTTCCAGCCACTTCTTCTTTAGATTCTTGGCATCTCACCCCACCCAGCTCAGAATCTGCAAAGCCCGACGAGATTGGCAGCTGCCAGTCTCTTCCTCGGGCCCCATCGTCTCGGGCCCTGGCCCCTGCGGTGCTGGCGCCCTGGGCACCTACAGCTGTGGCTCTCTCTCTGCCGTGCAGCCCTGCAGCACCTCTGCGTCACCACGGTGACCCTGCAGCCCTCATCCTGTAGAGATGTCCAAGGGGAAAAGTGATGACGAAGAGTGGAGATCTTTAAAGAGCTTCGTTTTCCCTCCCAAATGCTGGCCACTTGAATGGTGACTTTCTTGGGAGCCCTGCAACTCTTAAAAGAGATTCTTAAATTATTTTATCTAGCTTTTACAGTAGATCCGTTTGCTCCAACACAAGCCATTCCATTGCAGCCAGAAGTGTGGAAGTACAGCTCTTCATCTTTCAAAATCTTACTTCAAGGATTTTCAAGGTAGCAGAATTTATTATTTTCCCTAATTCTTTTTGCTGTTTTATGAGAGAATAAAAAAGTCAGCGGTAGTTGTGTGTGTGTGTTTTACTGAGAGTTTTAAGCATACCTCCCAGTCATATTGTAATAAATCAACTTCACAGAATTATTGCATGCATATATGTATACTCATTTGGGGTGGATTTTTCTTTTTTTGAGGTACTGGAGTTTGGACTTGGGGTATTGTGCTTACTAGGCAGGCACTCTATCACTCAGTCCACACCTCCAGTCCATTTTGCTCTGGTTATTTTGGAGATGGGGGGTCTCATGAACTATTTGCCAGGACTGGCCTCTCACCATGATCCTCCTGATCTCAGCCTCCCAAGTAGCTGGGATTACAGGTGTGAGCCACTGGTGCCGGGCCCATTATCTCTTTTGAATCCTGTGGTACAAATGATGACACTGAATCAAGTTCAAACTTAACCGTGCGGCGTTGGTGGTACAGAGGTGAGCATAGCTGCCTTCCAAACTTACTTAACAAAGAAGTAAACTTACTATTAGGGGACTCCTAGCTAACATTCAGTTCTTCTGGCTCAAATCTGTCACCTCTGCTTCTTTTTTATTGTACTCTTCCAAAGCCAGGCCTTCACCAAAAGACGCCACAAGCTTGCAAAGGTCTTCTATACAGCAGGTGCTCACAAAGGTCTGCGTCTACAGTAGGTGCTCTATGAATGCTGGCTGAGCTGATTGCAGGCGGAGGCTCCCAGTCTGGCCTGGCTCTTCGCAGTTGCATCAGATTTTATTTTAAAAAGGCAGTGAAAACAGTAAATCAAATCCTGGTGCCAAAAGGAACCCACAGGAATTGATGAGAAATCCAGCATACATTCTCGGGACTTTTACTCAGTATTTGAGCTCATAGTTAGGGACATCTGTGCGTAAGTAAATCAGGCAACTGTGCCATGTCACACAGCAGCTTAACCACCCCTCGCTCCCCAGTAGCCCCCCAAGCAAAAGTAAACCAAACGGGACGTCTAAGGGGACTCTCCTGTTCTAACTGAAGGCATGTAACTTGAAAGGAAGCCACCCCAAATTCCAGGGCTGGGGGTGGAGAGACACAGCCTCGTCTTCAGGGTAGGTTTGAAGCCCTTGGAAAAGACAGGCTCGCTCCCGCTCGGAAGTGTTGCCCACACCGCTGGGAGGATGACAGATGTTTTGAGGCAAATTACTGCTGAGCTTGTCAGGGTTGGGGATGGATGGCTTCCTTGCCAGGGTCACCGGAGGACTTCCCAGGCTTGGAGTCTCCCCTCCCGCCGGAGCCTCGCGCAGGGCTTGTCCACTCAGAACCTCCAAAGTCCTGCCTCAGTTTCATATCTGTCCCCAACTGAGAAACAAAGCCCCCAGAGAAGGTCAAAATTCTCAACATAGTTTATAGGATGAGCTGCTGGGCAGAGACCTAACTTGAATTGCTGGGTGTTTTTTTTTTTTTTTTTTAATTATTTAAGTCTGCTGGGTGTGTGGCTTAGTGGTAGAGCACTTGCCTAGCAAGTTCAAGTCCCCGAGTTCGACCTACTCCCCCCGCAAAAGGATATGTTTTACCAGGTACAGTGGCTCACGCCTGAAATTCCAGCTGTTAAGGAAGCAGAGATCTCAATTTCAGGCCAGCCTGAGCAAAAAGTTAGTGAGACCCCATCTCAACCAATAAAGCCAGGCATGGTGGCACATCTTTCATCCTAGCTACGAGGGAGGTATAAACAGGAAGATTGTGGTCCAGGCTGGTCCAGGAAAAAACACAACCCAATTTGAAAAATAACTAAAGCAAAAAGGGCAGGGGGTGTGGTTCAAAGGGTAGGGCACCTGCCCAGCAAGCTCAAGGCCCCGAGTTCAAACCTCGGTACAGCCCAAAAAAGATTGAATTCAATTTTGTTAATTTTGCTGACATGCAATCTGCGTGCATGTGTGCAGTTAAACACACCCATATGAAGTGTGCATGGCAGCCTCACACACATCAAAATTGAGATACGGAACACTTCTTTACCTCCAGAACCATCTATGCTCTGTCCAAGTAACCACTCTGAGAACTAGCCCGAGACAATACTGAGCAGGGTTTTTTCGTCACTTTAGTGTAGATTGCTGTTTCTGGAGTCTCTAGAGCTTTTGATGGATGGAACACAGTCTGTTGTTTTGTACCCACCGTCTTTCATGCAGCAGAATCATTCTGGGATTTGTCCATATGTGGCCACATGTACGCAGTCACTCCTTTGCCTGGCAGAGTGGTATTCCACCTTGTGGTGCGTAACACAGGTTTATCCGCTCATTGGTTGATGCACATTTTGGTATTTTTAGTTTGGGGTTTTTGTTGAGCTGCTATTTACGTACGGGTCATTGTGGAGATGTGTTTTCATTTCTCTTGGGGAATTCATAGGGGTAGAATTGGTGGGCCTTGGGATTAACGTATATTTAACTCCATAAAAAGCTGCCAGAATTTCCTGAAGGATTTATATGATTTGGGGTAATAGCAACAGGGCTCCACGTTCTTCCCATTCTTGGATCGTCAGCTTTTAAGCATCAGGCATGCCAGAGCGTGTGTGGCGATTTACCCTCCTCTCCATCAGTAGTCATGGCAGGCCTGCCTTTGTTTCTCTCAAGCCATTGAAATTTAAATAACTTTTTGTAATTATTCAGTTCTACAATTTCCTGGTATTTTTGGATGTGAGTCCTTTGTCAGCTGTAAGTAGAGTGAATATTTTCTCCTATCCGTGGCTCATCGCTTGATTTGCTGATGTTTCTCAAAAAGAAGTTTTTGATTTTGAGGAAGGCTGTTTTGAAAAGAATTTTTGACTCCCTGGCCACAGGGCTTTCAGGTCACGATTAGGACGAGGTGAGGTCACCAGGGTAGGTCTCCTCACCCAAGAGGACTGACGTGGTTATAAGAGGAGAGAGAGGAGCACTAAGAAGCCGCCATGTGTAAGAAGGCAGCCAGTCGTCTTCCAGCCCGGGAGAGAGGCCCCGGGAAGCCAGTCCTGCTGCACCTGACCTTGGCCTGCCAGCCTCAGGACTGCGGGAAGAAAGTCTCCACTGCTCCAGCCAGAAAGGAGAAAGACAAACCTGCCAATTTTTTCTCTTGTCATTTTTCAGTTTTCTTTCCTAAAGCCACAAAGACTTTTCTATAGGTTTTGTAGCATTACCTTTTGGGTAATTGGGTTTGGGTTTTTAGGTGTGCTGTCCAATAGGAGTTGAGGTTTGGTTGTTTTTTTGGGGCAGGACCAGGGTTTGAACTCAGGACCTCACACTTGCTAGGCAGGCACTCTTACACCTTCAGCCACTCCGCCAGACATTTTTTTTTGAAGGGTTTTTTGAGATAGGGTCTCACAAACTATTTGCCTGGGGCTGGCTTTGAACTGTGATCCTCCTGATCTCTGTGCTCCTGGGTAGCTGGGATTACAGGCGTGAGCTCGGGTGCCTGGCTAAGGTTTACTTTTTTTCCATATGGGTATCTAGTTATTCCAGGCCATTTGTTAAAGACTGGGCTCCTTTTCTGAAATATGGATTGGTCATGATCTTCAAGTCTATTTTGCACTCTTTGACCTGTTCCATTGATCCGTAAGCTACTCTGATGCCAGTTCCAGTGTCCCACGATCTCGTTTCATCTGTATCATTTTAAGTCTCTGGGTCAATGAGGGGAGGTGCAGACCGGGCAACAGTCCAGGGCATGAGGACAGCACCGCTGGGAGAGGTCAGGCCCCTTCCACGTCCTTCAGTGCTGCTTCAGAGTTTTAGAGCACAAGTCTTGCTCGACTTCTCAAACTTATCTCTGTGCATTTCCTGTCATTCCATGCTACTCTCAGTGGCATTTTCTTAAACTTTGATTTCCAGCTGACATCACGAGCACAGAAAACTGATGGATTCCTGACTGGCCTTGCAGCCTGCTGTCTTGCTAAAGTCATTGACTGGTCCTCATGCTTTTAAAAAATATATTCCTGCACTTGCTTTAGCAGCACATATACTAAAATTGGAATGATAGAGATTAGCGAGGTCCCTGTTCCAAATTTTTGTCACAACTTATGGGCTATAATTAACTACCGATTCCACACCACTTATAAAGTCAGACTCATGGAATCTTAGTAAAAATCCTAAGCCTTTCTAAGGGTAACCTTTGTTTACATATAGCCCTAACCAAATCGTATCTATACTGTTCCTAACCTCCTACATGTAGGTTAGAATTTTAAAACGTAAGTATGAAAGTGCTGGAAATAAAAATCTAGTCTTTCAGAAATCATCATCTTTGTGCTACAAGGACAAATTTGAACACTGTGATGTAAAGCAAATGATAAAGGATGATCACATTATAGTAACAAGTGACATTTTCCACGCTGGGGCATAGGCCAGGCTAATAGTTACTGAAACCGAGTTCTACCGTTATCAAAACACCAAATGTAAAACCACTAGATACGCTAAACACTGCCAGCAGTTGCTGATAAAGAAGAGCTGATGGCTAGCAGCTCAAGAATTGTATTTTAATGTCCTCAATAAGATCCCAAAAGGGCGTGGTGGCTCATGCCTGCAATCCCAGTTACTTGGGAGGCAGAGGTAGGAAGATCGTAAGTTTGAGGATGGGCCAGGCTAAGGGAACAAACAAAACAAAAATGCAAAACCTTGCACAGAGCAGTTGAAATGATGGAGCAGTTGCCCACCATGGGTGAGGCCTTGGGTTCAGTCCCAAGGGCCACAGAATAATAACAGTAGTAGAATAATAATAACTTCAAAAATTAAAAAAATTCAACAACATGCAATTCACCACATCGACAAAATGAAAGACAAAACCATATATTCATCTCAGCAGATGCCAAGAAATGTCAGAAAACTCATTAATACTTTGTGATTAAATTTATCAATCTCCAGGAGAAGGGAAATTCTTCAACCCTTCAGAGAGTGAGTTAATGCCGAGAGGCCGTGTGCATCCCTTCTTGTGTCAGAAGACAAAAATTACCTGTGTTCACTTGTCTTGCGATCCTGTCCAGTGTGATAAGGCAAGACAAAGAAAAAGACACTGTGAGAAGACAGACAGAGGACATGTCTGTCACCATGTGACGTGGTCCATGGGTTTATTCCTGACTCTTGGCTGTGCCCTTCCAAGCTGTTCATCACTTTGCTTCATATTTAGTGTTTTGGAAATCACAATTATTTACTACCTTTTGCTCTCCACATTCTTTTCTACCTGTTTAAGTGTCTAAAGCATTTATTTGCTAGTTTTTTTTTACAAGTCACCACAGGTATCACAAGCAACACCAGAGATGAGATGTCATTTATAAAACTCAAACATACTCACGGGGCGGGGACAAAGGGAGTAGTGGAGTTGACTATGGCCAAGGTATGTTTGTGAAATCGTCATAACGAAACCCGTTACTTTGTGCAGTTAACAAGCACAGGTAAAACACAATGCACACAGAAGAAACATTAAGGCTATTAGGTGTCCTGCTGTCTCTTCAGTAAGTGACGGCGGTTAGCGGGTTACTCCATCTGCATGGCTGACCTCAGAGACGTTCACTCTATTCCCTCATTCTGCTGGTATCCCCAGAGTTTGCAGTTATGCTGCTTTAATTTGTCCTATTGGTCTGTCTCTGTCATTGTCTCTCTAACTCTGCCTCGCTGTCTGTCCCATGTGTTTGGGGGTTTTAGATATCCTTTCATTGTTGACTTGCAGTTTACTTTTGGTCAGAAAACACACTTTTTCAATTCTTCACAATATCTTGGGACTTTTTAAATGGCACAGAAAATGGCCTGTCTTGACACCTGCTCTTGTGCTCGTAATGTGAATTCTGTCCTTGGTGGATGTTCAATAAGGGTCATTTGGGTCAACTTGGCCCAGTGTTGCGCTGCCTGGTCTCACGGTAATTGAGAGTGCCAAAATCCCCAACGACTGTGGGCCCGTCTTTATCTTGCAGATATGCGATTTTCCTTCATAGGTTTTTGAAGCTGTTATTAGAATCAGCTTTAGGATTTTTGTGTCCTCTTAATGAATTGTACGTCGTATTACCATTAAATACTCATTTTTATTTTTGGTAACATTCCTTTTTTTCTTTTCTTTCTTTTTGAGATAGGGTCTCACTATGTAGTCACAGCTGGACTTCAAGTTGAGATCCTCCTGCCTCAGCCTCCATAGGGCTGGGATTATAGCCATGCACCACCATACCCAGTGCATTCCTTTCATGTGTCTTTAGCTCATTGTAGTCTAAATAAAACGTACTTTTCAGCTCTGGGATCAGCTCAGCAGTATAGCACTTCTGTGCCATGTGCAAGGCCCAGCTTTCAATCCCAGTACCACCCATGATAGATACATAGACAGCTAGACCGTGCAGAATGGTTCTACCACTCGCCGTACAGATGCGCCTACACTTAGACAGAAGTCCACAGAGGCTGCTCGGCTCGTCGTCCTGCCTCTCCTCCCTCAGGGCCTGTAGCCCCATGGAGCCAGTGTCTGAAAGCAGCTGTTCCAGGCAGATTGGTCATCTCGTCAGTTCATCGTGATGGTGAACTCTGCAGCTCCGTCACAGTCAGGAACAGAAACACTGTGTGGTGGATTTTAACTCAGTCAAGCGTACTGGGGAAGGCACAGGCAGATCAACAGGTTTGCAGATTAAGCAGACCTTTGACAGTCATATAAAATACTGGTCGAAAGGTTGAGCAAATAAAGCGATAAACCTGACCGAGAGGGATCTACCTGGGACAACTTGCCAGCAGAATAGCCTGTAGCTGGAGATTTTGGTTTTCTGCTGATTGGTGACAAGTGCCATTCCTTGTGGGGACACCCTGGCAGCCACCTTGACAGAATGGGGTCAGGATGAGAAACCTTGCCCAAACACGCTCTCAAAAGGTAACGTCTTTTCAACGGCTTTAAGTTACACTTGATACAAGCATTGCTAAAGTGATAATTAAAATGTGTTAGGGTTAACCACGTGGAATACAGGTGTCCAGGATGGAAGACCCCCAGAGAAGGTCATCAAGGTTGGGTGGCAACCTTTTTGTGGCCATTTCCCATGGCGCTCCACACACGCTGTAACCAGCCTCACCGTGCAGGCTTTTCCTACAGGTGAGGCACCAGCAGGCCCCATCCGGCCTTAATTCCCTCTCCCTCTGCTTCCTAACAAGCTCTGTGTCCATGTGGGAGTCCCCCATGGCTCTCTGCGGGGCGATACCCTTTTCCCTGGCGAGCCTGTGTCTTGCCTAGGAAGACCTCCCACCTCCGCCTCCATCACCGCACCTGGCTGCTGTGGCCTCCTTGTCCTTCCAGGTCCGGCCCAACCTCCACCTCCACCAAGCCTCCTTCTACCCTCACCTCTCTGTGGACCCACACCCTTGCACGCATGAGCTTGCCCATGACTGTGTTCACGCGTGGAGTTTGACCTCCTGCATCTGTACGAGCTTCTGCCTCGTACGGTTCTGTAGCACTTCATCTCCAGACTCAGGGGCGTGGTAGAAGTTCAACGAATGACTGCTAAATCAACTCACTTCCATTTTGGGCTTTATCTGCCAGATGTACTGGACCACACATGTCAGCCAGTCCAGGCGTCCCCTTCCCCTACCCACAGCTAGGGAAAGACCTGGAACTTTGATGGTTACGGCTCCCGTGCCGAGGTCCTGTCGTTTCTACTTGCGTCTGGCACAGGGAGTCACTTTACGTGACTCTTAGTTATGCAGGAATGGCCTTCAGGGTTCCCTGGCCACCTTACCTAGGTTCACTCCCCTCCGAGGCTCCTTGGCACCTCGCCTTCTGCGCAGTCATTTTCACAGATGACTTCTCAGGTGACTTCCCTGTCGGAAGTTAGTTTTGATCCCAAAGGCGACTCTAGCTTTCCCCTACTCTACCCATGCAGATGGACGCATCTCCCACAGCCTGGATCCACGGCCAGACCTGTCACCTTGAGTCTGCCGTTGCACAGTCGTGGGCTGTGGGGCTGGGGTTTCACCTGTAAAAGTGAGGATATCGGTGGTAATATTAATTATAGTGATAATTCAATCGCAGGTTCGCTGGGGTGATTAAATGTCATGAAATTAGTGTGACACAGAAGTCATGCAATAAATGCTATTTTAACTGTTATTATCATTAACCTTCCACACACTGAAAATACCACTTCTCTCTCTGGTCCCCCTACCTCACAAAGATGTGGACGTTTTAGAATATGTTATGGGCCACACAATAGTTGGGGGGGGGGAGGGGCACTGGCATGGAGGGGATGTTTTGGGGAGCTCACTCACACGGGAGCAAACAGCCAATTTCAAGCCACGCACAGTGGCTCATGCCTGTAATCCTGGCTCCTTGGGAAGTTGACATCAGGAAAATTGAGGCTCGAGGCCAGCCCTAGCAAGTAGTTCAAGAGACCCTATCTCTAAAACGACCAGAGCAAAATGGACTAGAGGTGTGGTGCAGCAGTAGAGGACTTGTTTTGCAAGTGTGAAGCCCTGAGTTCAAACCCCAGTCTCACCAAAAAATTTAAATAAATAAAACCAGCCAACTTCAACTGCCAGTTCAGGTGGGAGGCTGAGGAAGCAGAGACCAGGATTGTCATCTGTAAGGATCAGAGCCAGGTCATTTAAGAATATAGGATTCTGGAAAGTTGGACTGTGGGAATTATATGGCTTTATAGAACATTAGGCCCTAGCAGTGCTGTGTGGGTGATTCTGGGACACTGGGGTGTAAAATATCCTATGACTTTGATTTTGGGGTTTTAGGGATGCCCTGCCATTTCACAGCCTGTGTGTTTCTGGAGAAACTTGACCTGTAGTGAACTTATGGGATTCTGGGAACCGTTTTTAAAATTATGATGTGATTCAGAAAGTTTGGTCCAAAAGAAACAGATTCCAGTACCCTGGCTGTCAGAAGGTACACAGCGATGCGGAGTGATTTCAGAAGCCAGCTCGACAAGAATATTGTGGGTTCCTGAAGCCTGGTGCACAAGAGGCTTGGGGAATTCTGGAACCTTCACGTCCTTTCTCACGCTGGCCTGCAGAAGCCTTGCCCGAGTCTGACCCCTTGCTCCACGGGGTCCTCATGTACTTCTAGACGTTTGAGCAACAGAATCTCCTGTGGCCAGGCCTAGAAAAATCCTATGCGAATCTGGGATCCTGTTCTGAAGGAACACTGTCTAGTTCTAGAACCTCTGCCAGTGAGTTTCTTTTGTGGTTCTGAATCCCTGGTCCACGACAGCCCAACGTTTCAGAAGTAACACTGACCTTGGCCTTCGTGAGTACGACCGAGAGATCTTGATATGCCAACGGTTTTCTTTCAAACTCTTTCCCGCTTCCTTGGTTTTAGTTGGCACATGGCCACCCAAAATAAAAACTCGATTTCACCCTCTCTCTCAGCTGAGTTTGTGCTTGTGAGTAGGCTCCGGCCACACGTGGCATAATCCGAACGGTGTTACGTACTCACATCGTCTCAAAAGGTCTGAAATGCTGTGTGTCACATAAGGTCTCACTAGCCAAGGTCTAGAATTGGGTGACATTCCTCTAGGACAAGATTCCAGAGTCACATACGACTCTCACAGCCAAGATCCAGAACCACAAAACCCAACAAACCAATGACAGGTAACAGAAGGGAGACTTTCTGGAAAATACCCAGAGGTGCTATGCTCTTCTTCTGCCCATTTTCCTTGTTGGCAGAAGGTGCAGCCACCTTGAACCATCAAATGACAGAAAAGCCATAATGGTGGAGCATCAATATCAAAGGAACCTGCCGTCCTGGTTTTGTGGAAGGCACAAGACAGGACTGAATTGCCTCAGGTAAGTGCTCTTGTTTTGGATTCTGTGACACTCATGGGCAAGCCTGACCCATTGCTTAAATCCAGGCGATTCCTGAAGGGGGTCCATTTCCCACACTCCCTCCCTTGATAGAGTTTTCTCTCACTCTTTGGTTATTACTGGACCTAACTGGGCTTAACTGGGAGGGACTGGAGATTTTAGAAGAGACACAGGACAAAGTTGGGGTCAGGTGTGTTGTACACTCAGCTGGAGATGCACAACCCTCATTGCTTCTTTTCTCTGTCTTGATTCTTTAAGGCCTTGCTCCTTGCAGCTCTTCAAAACCTCTTTCCTTAGGCTCACACTGTCCCATGTTTGCTATTAGCTTGTCTTTGCCTTAATCGCCTTAAAATCTTTTGCCCCCAGGCTTGCACTGTCCCATCTCTCTTTAGCTCTCTCGGAGCCTTGGTGCTCAAACTTGCAAACAGCTGCATCTACAACCTGCATGCGCCTGACTGGGGTCTCGGCCCTTAGACTTGCACTGTGCACAGCCCCATGTTCTCTTTGGCTTTTCTTTAGCTTAGCTTTCCTAAGGCTATGTATGAAGTTCTTTCCCAGCTTTGCTTTCTGACACCTACGTTAAAGTTCTTGGTGCAGACTTTCTACCAGCCCCCTCTTCAGCATTTTCCCTTCAGTAATTCTTTTCCCTTCCAAAAGCTTCCCACACCAAAAAGCCCGAAGTATAAGCCCCTCTTCAGCCTCAGGGTCTTTTATAGCAGCGAACAGGGTGAAGCCGGGGGAGGGGTGTGACATTGCAACAGGAGAAACCTGGGTCCCTGCTTCTCTGAACGCAGCTTAGTAGACTCAGCTGTTCTGCCTTCCCTGTTGTGTGGACGATGGCTGCGCCTATCTTGGCCTACAGGTAAAAGCAATTAACTGCATCTCGCCTTGCTTTTATCCAGTTCTCATAGGCTTTAGTCCGCTCCTCACATCTCCCCCTGCTTTTCTTTTTTTAAGTGCTCCCAATGAAACCCGTTCTCCAAGTCCAAGGAGTTATTTTTATCCAGTTTCTCAAGCATGAGGTAAAACCTCTGACTATGAGCCACCTGTAGGGGACACTTCGCACGAGCAGTCTCTCTCGGCCGTGGAGGTGACCCTGCATGCATGGTCCCCGTACTTGAAGGGCCCAAGCCTCCTTCTGAGCCTCCTTCATCTGACACCGAATCAGAATCTGCAGGCTGAGCTGTACCTTTGAGGTGGGGCTGACGGATCAGCGCTTCCACCGCCCAGGGCAGCTTGTTCCTGCTTCTCACGCTCCTGTGCGACTGCTTAAGGGTGAGCCCCACCTCCCGGCTTTGCTTCTTACTTCTGTGCTCGACCTTAAGTCTCCACAGCTGTGCTGTAAATCTCTCCCGAACTCCGTAGTATAATTTCTACCTTAGAGTTCTCCCACCGTAAAGCGCTTGATATTTACTTCTTAGCCCTTATAATGCTTAATTCTTAATCCTATGATTCTTAATTCCTCGTCTTAGGCTTTGTGCTCCCCTGTAGCTAATTGATACCTTGCAGTCAGGTCCCTGTTCAAGCGCCACCTCTTGTGTCCTGCACAAGCTTGTCCTAGAAACCTTAACCAGGGGGGCAACGGGAGATGCCAGAGAAGGCAAACAGACAGAAAGCCAAATGTGCTTAAAGCCGGGCTCAGGTAGGCTGTGTACTCAGATGGAGACACCCCTCCCTCCCCCATGAGTTTATTATATACAGTAGCAATACAAGGTAGAGAGGCATTTCTCGGGAGTGAGGGCGTGACATTGTAATTCTTGGGAACAGGAGGAACCTGTGACAGCTTCGCTCTGAATGTAAACATCTTAGGAAAAACAGCTGTACTGCATCTTGTCCACTTCTGCAGCTGAGGCTGTGCCAATCCAAGCGTGCAATTTACTGGGCGTAACTATGCTTGCTCCCTTCTGTGGTTTGGGGCTGTGCCAAACTCAAACCTGCAGCTTATTCTAGACACCTGTCAGCTCCCAACAGATTCCATCATCCAGCATCACAGCCTAAATAGGTGATCCAGTTACCTTGGTGTGTGGATTACCTGCTGTGAAGGTAGCACCACTTCCACCCACTTAATTAAATTACTAATTCATTTAAAAATAACAGCAGTTGCCAGGCGTCAGTGGCTCACGCCTGTAATCCTAGCCACTCAGGAGGCAGAGATCAAGAGGATCACAGTTCGAAGCCATGCCTGGGTAAATAGTTCACAAGACCCTACCTCTTAAAGACCCATCACAATACAGAGCTGGTGGAGTGGCTCAAATGGTAGAGTGCCTGCCTAGCAAGCATGAAGCCCTGAGTTCAAGCCCCTGTGCTGCCAAAAAAGTAAACCCATACCTATTAACTACATTTCCCAGGATTCCCGTGGTGTGGTTCTGGATTCAAGTTTGCCAGTGAGGGGCACTCATGTGAGAGTGGAGGTTGGAAGAGAGAGGCCATTATTCTGCAGACACCGTAACAGACTCTGGCTGCTATGCTTTAAAGCAGAAAAAGGGGCCCAACTGGACCCCTGTTTGGTTTTGCAAATAAAGTTTTATTGGAACACAGCCATGTTTACTTACTGTCTATGGCCGCTGTTACACTGCAACAGCAGAGTTGAGTTGTTGCTACAGAGACCTGTGTGGGCTGCAAAGCCTAAAATGTTTACATCCTGGCTTTGTCCATTAAAAGCACATGGCTAGAGTTTGGCAGGTTCCATTTACTAAGTATGTATTGAGGGTCGGCTGTCTGGCGTGGGGGCAGAGAGCCTTGTTCTCACAGTAGGTACCATTAGGGGGAACTGTAAAGTATACCCAGGCAGGAGGTCACAAATTTACTTACGTTGCTTTCAGATATTCAGAGAAAGCACACAATTTTATTTCACTCCTCTAGCCTTAATCAAATCACTATCCACTAGATAACAAAGACGAGAAATCCTACAGCTTAATCTCTCCCACTAACCTTTTTCCTTCCTTCCTTTCCTTCTTTCTCCTTTACCTCCTTGACCACACCGGGGGCAAGTGAACACACACACCCAATGAGAAGTTTTTAGTTGTGTAAAATAATTAGTTGTCTCAAAGCTACACTTGGTTTCTTTAGGTAAAAATATTAAGGGTGTAGCAGTCCAGGGGGAGATGGCTCTTGAGTGACACAGGTGACATTGCGGAGGGCTGGTGACTGAGGCGGTTCTCCTGGAGTCTGGTGGTTGTAACTTATGGATTGCTCCCTCTTTTTTCTGCAAAGGACCTACACTGTCCAGCTGATTTGGTGCCACTTTGGTTCTTTCTGATGTTTTGATTAAAGCCTCACGTTCAAGTTCACTGTAAATGAACCTGGAGAGAGAAAACACACAGGAAGCCAGCTTTACCATCTTCTCCCAAGAAGGTGAGGACCCTGGAGGACCCTGCCCCACTCTAGGCAGGGCACTGAGTCCCCTAGGCAGGGGACCCATGTCACCCAACAGCCTGGAGGTTCTTACAGACCTGATCAACCAAGGACAGATGACCAGGGTGTCCTCATTTCTGTGAAGTCATCTGGCTAAAATCCTGAAGAGTGAATGGTCTGAAAAACCATGGAGCTTTTTAATGTATTGTATTATGGAACTGGCATTCACACACTACTGTTGTCTGTTTTTGTGTCCAATTTTGACAGTTGCGTTATAAGTGAATTCTGTTACCCAAAATAGGAGACAGCCCAGTGGCCAAGGGTAAAGTGGGTACAACATAACAGAAGATAACCAGAGAGTCCACTGGGAGGGGGGATCCCCTTCTTCCTGTGGTGTCTCTCCAGCATCTTCTAGGGACACAGCTTACATGGTGCCAGCTGGCAGAGGAAAAATACTTCAAGAGCCTGGCTCCATTTTGCAGAGCTGGCGGTACAGAGTGAATTTAGAATGGAGAGTCAATAAAATAACAACTGGAGTGTATAGGATATGTGTACAAGTGGTCATTTCAGCAGAAAACCAGGAAAGTTTGAAATAATGACTCGCTCACCTTAAAATAGCAACAATAAAGCCTTCACCCACTGACACACAGATGCTTTTCCATTTACAGTGGGCTGATGTCCTGACAAACCCACTGCTGTAAATTGAAAATATCATGGATCCAAAATGTACGTCATACATCGCAGCCTAGCCCAGCCTCCCTTGCAAGTGCTCAAGCACAACCAGCAGCAAATGCTTGTGAAATGCAGATTCCGTATTCCCAGCACCGGCCGGGACTCTGGGAGTGAGACTCAGGAAAGCTATCTTCACATGACTCCCCCCTCCACCTGAGGTCCCATGCACGGTCAAGTTTAGGAACCAATGGAACAAAGGACCCTAGGGAAGGGGCAAGGAGTCCACTGAGAAAAGGCAGAAGGTGGGGAGATAGTCAGGGATGGAAGATGGGGATGGGTAGGGAGGACAGGGTGTGCTCTGGGTACTGGCAGTCAAGAGAGGTGCACCATGGGGACAGTTGAGGGTTGGTTGAGGTGGGGACACAGCTTGTCCCAGGAGGCTGGTCAGAGGCCAGGTCAGGATGTCAAGGAGGTGGGAGGAACAGGGTCTGGATGTGAAGGGAGGAAGAAAGTGGGATTTTTTATAGTGCTTAGAGGACTTGGGGCGTGGCTCAAGTGGTAGAGCACCTGCCTAACAAGCACAAGGCCCTGAGTTCAAACCCCAGTGCAGCCAAACAAAAAAAGAGTGCACAGAACACTTACATCCACCTACAGCTGTGCAAAATCCTCTAACACAGAGCCTAATAAAGTGTTAAAATTTACAGTATTGAATATGTCTGTGTAATTTACTATACCCAGGAATTGCTGACCATACATTACAGCACTGGTCATTCCCCTTGTTATCCTGTGACTGGGACCTGCGGCCACTGCTGTTGCCCAGCAGGACTTGGGGTGCACATTGGAATCCCACTTCTTGGGGCACTGAGGCTGGAGAATTGTGAGTTCAATGCCAGCCTGTGCTGCATACAGAGAACCTGTCTCAGTATGAAGAAGCCCAGCCATCATGGTTGCTGACAATCTGTAACACACTTTTATAAAGCAATAACTGTAGTTTCTAAAACAAATAAAGTTAGTGAAAAGAGTGACATTATTTTGCATTTTGGAAAGCTCTTTGATGTTCAGCTGGGTCCTCCCGTCTGCTTTTGCAGGCAGTCCGTTGTGACATGTTTGGTTGAACTGTATTAAGAAAACCTGGCTTCACATGGAGACCTGGTTGGAAAGGGGAATGTTCTTTTGTTTTTTGGGATTTTGATGCTGGGGATTGAACCCAGGGCCTTGCACATGTTAAACACATGCTCTATCACTGAGCTACACACCTGGGGAGAGGCTTTTAGTAGCTTTTAAAGATGGTTGTGGAGCAGGGATGGGGCTTAAGTGGTGGAGTACTTGCCTAGCACGCACACAGCCCTGGGCTCAGTCCTCAGAATGGTGATAAAATAAAATAAAAAGTAAAGGTGACTGTGGGCATTCTTTGTGCCTAAGGTTTGTTTGCAGCGTGGGTTCTGAAACGACATCAATGTACCGTTCATACCTGTTATGCTGCAGTCTGGTTATGGACCTTTGTCTGGTCATGGTTTTGAAACATGTACTGACACCATTGGGAAAATCCTGGTTCACCAAGTCCTGTAAACCTTCCAATGTTGAAGCAGTTCATCCTACAACATAAAAACCACCATTCCTCAACATCACACCCAGCACAATATGTTGGGAAGCTGTCAACCAGGTCACCAAGCCTTCCCAGATTCTCATTTGCACTTGAATTTTGCAGTTGGCAACAACTATTGTCAGCTGTCTTCCTTGAGGTGGTAGGCTCATTTGTTTTCAAGGTCATGTCTTGAAATACCCAACTTGGAATAACTACTTTGTCTTTCAAATAAAAGTAGTGTTCGATGAGGAAGAAAAAAAAAAACGAAAGAAAAGCCTCCTTGAGTTCACCATCAGCACTCAGTGTGACCTCACCCTTCCTTGTGACACCCTTCATGTCCTTGAATGTGGTAGAACCGCTGGATACCTTCCTCTCCTTTTGTCACAATCGATCAGAATAGTAAAAGTATGTAGTGGCCACTATTTTTTAAATTGAATATTTTTGCTGCTTCATCCAGGACTTTTCTAACTAAAAGTGGCCAACTTCAAGTGCCTGGGAAGCACCCAACGACTGCTACAACAGTTGGCACCGCTGCCCCGTCGGTGCTGAGGTGCCAGGTCTTCCTACCTTGGCTTCTCCACCATCAGTGAAAACAATGCCCTAGCAGGATTGTGAAGGTGGCTGGGTCTCTTCAGGCCCCCTGAAAGGTCTCAGGAGCCTCCAGCATTCTGTGGACCACACTTCAAAGTCATTGTATTGCTAAAGTACTGCCTATAATTTCTTGCATTCCCACTTTTATTTCCTAAGATTCCTGCTGTCACCAAGTGTACCGTCTGATTTTCAAAAGCTCATGACACCAGCACAGGAGATATCATACAGGATGATGCGCCCATACCAAGTGATGTCAACACTCACAGTGGCACAGAGGAAGGAGGAGGAGGAGGAGGGGAAAGATGGAGAACAAGGGAAAAAGAGAAGGAGGAGGAGAAGGAGAAGACAGAAAAAACCAGCTACATGAACAAGGATTTTTAGAGTAGTTTGGATAAAGGAAAAAGACATGGCAGAATTAGGTTAGCACACAAGGCGTTAATGTGTGAACCCAAAGAAACCTACATCATTGCAGCCAGGACCACAGTTAACAGTGCCAATGGTGACTTTATTTCAGCAAAACATTACCTAGAGCCAACTGTCACCAACAACTAAAGCAAGACCCTCTGAGTACTTGCCCCGTGCTGTGTGAATTAGGTTCTCCAGTCTAGCTGGAAAGCAAGCCTTATTCCCAGCCCTGTGTGAGCTTCTATGACAGCTCCTAATCCTTCCAGGTGGTTCTTTCTCTGCCCCTATGTGTGCAGCTGAGTACTTATTGAATACTGGGGAGCCTCTCTGGATTGTTCAGAGCTCTGTCTCTGCATGGCTCTCTTTCCAGTAGTGCACCTCTGAATGCTAGCTGCCTCAGTCTCCCTAGATTCAGTTCCATCTTCTCAACTCAGGGAATCTGCAGGGGTCAGTCTGGATCCCTTCTCCCTGCACTATGGCCTGGAACCTCTCTCAAGGTAGCAGGCTGGAGCTGGAAGAAGCCAAAGACCACTTCTTCCTTAGGTCCCCACAGACACAAACGTGCAACTGCCCAAGTCTGCAGGGGTGAAGAGCCTGGCAATAGAGGCATGCCTGGGAGGCCGTGGGTCCCATGGGGGACAGGTTGCCTGTACAGCTAAGGCCAAATGTCCCCAGCCCCTAGTTTTGAGACTGTGGCTGTAAAAGAAAAAAATGTCAGAGAGCCACACTAGGGCTAAAAAGGCCGTCAAAGCCAATGCCTCTCAGAGACCTGGCAGTTCCCACAAAGAGTCACATTTCCTCATCCACTGTGTTCTCCTCTATGCCAACTCATGTCACTCATAGTCCAGGACAAGATACCAACAGTGGGTTGTACTTGTCACCCTCAGTTCTTTGGGGGAAAGAATAGAATTGGGCTCTTCTCTGAACATAAAACCACTCTGTGACTGTCCTCTCTCCTCCCTTATGGCCAGAGGCTGACCACACGTGATGGTGGTGTCTGGAGCCCGGGTGTCAGATGGACTTCCTGCTGGACCTGTCTTCATGTCCAGCTGCAGGACACTGTTCCCCGCCACATGGATGGGTAAGTGGGGGGGGCCCTGAGCTGGGAATTGGGTGCAGGTTAGTCCCAGCTCTTCCACAACATCACCAGGTGTCATGGGCAAGTCACTCAGTGCCTCTCGGTCTGTTTCAGAACCTCGCCGCGTGCAGCCAACAGTAAGCAAGCCACTCTACTAAACTTGCACCGTCAAATTCTCGGGGAGAATTCACTTCTTCACGCCATCTTTGTGGCCTCCGACATCAGCTTTCTCCCTACACCATGGAACCTCTAAGAGAAAGCCACACCTTCCTGGTGAGTTTGTTTCAACAAGCCCCCTCTTCTGAGTGCAAACACCTGTCAGTCGGGGTGGTCGAGGCCAAGCAGCGCTACCAACAACCCCAAAGCACGAGAGTTCGTCTCTGACCTCACTACCTGTCCAGAGGGACAGGTGCTCACTCAGCACCTGGGCCCCCAAGGCTCCACCTCAACACCTGTTTCACAGCTGTGAGCAGAAAGGGGCAGAGCCGACTATGCACTGGCTCTTGAACTTTCTCCCTCAAAGGGTCATTTGTCACCTCTGCCCACATCTCATAAGTCACATGGCTTCTCTTGGCTTCCACAGTGCCACCGTGTGCAGGGACGGGGGCGGGGAGGGAAGGAACTATTTTTTGAACAACTCTAATGTCTACCCAAGGCTATGAACGCCCCTCATCGTTATCTCTGCTCCCTCATGGCGGTCAGAGGCAGAACGGGGCCTGTCGAGGGTACTGGGCCATATTTAACAAGACGTATTTAAGGAGAGGCCTCCTGTGCAGCAGAGTTTATTATAGAGAAAAGGAAACTTTTTCACTACCAAAGCCGTGCAGGTCCAAAGGCTTCAGCTGGCCTGGGGGAGAGAGCTCGGAAGGTGTCCAGCAGGGGTGACATCGTGTAGCTGAAATCACCACTGAGCCAAGTGCTTTGGGCAGGGCGTAGTCCCCCAAGACATCCTGCAACTCACTCACTGGCTATGTGGCCTTGAACGAGCCATGTCCCCTTGCTGGTCCACAGCTTTCCCTCTTTAAAAGATGGGTAATGTGAGTGGAAATTTCCAGAACAGTGGCTGGCTTATTCCTTTCCCCTGGCTGAGAAATGTCTCTCTCTCTCCTGGACCAGAGCCTGGGGCTGATTCACGCCACTATCTGTATCATTCTCAGTCAGACCGGGTCACCAAGTTGTTTGTCTTGGTGTCGGAGCCCATTCCTGACATCGTAGACGAGCTTGAAGGGCTGGTGCGTCCCCGACGCTGTCCTTCCTCCCATTACCCCAGGGGCTTGTGGGAATGACTAAAACTGTGCCTCTAAGGCCAACAAGGCCAATTTCCCAGGGACAGAGTCTGGGATTCCCATAGAGAGCCCCCTGCCTGATTCCACCGAGCTTCCTTTGTAACGACTCTTGAATTAATTACGTCCTGTCAGCCCCCGTGCCCGCCCTGCGCTCAGGGCTTCCTCAAGACAACTGCAACATCTGTCATCTGTTCATCCTGCTCTTCTCTCCCTCTGCTCCTCATCCAGCCAGCCAAGGCTGCAAACCGTGCTTCTTAGCTGGGCCTCGCCCTTCCTTTGCCCAGCCCCACAGCCTGGCACAGCTGCCCAGAGGTCAGGATGAAACCCACGGCAGCTCTAGGTCCTGTCCCTGCCTCTCCTCTAGCCCTCTGTCCAGACCGGAGTCTACTGGACCAGGGACATGCTTTCCTGCTTCACTATTCTCCCTCCCTTCCTCTGATGGGCTAAGGGACTCCTCAGACCCCAGTTTGGTGACCATCCAGCCTCCCCTTTCCCCTTCCCCAAGCTCTGAGGCCAGACAACCACAGTTAAGAGCAGAGGGCCTGACTGCCCACTGTGGGACCCACACCCTGGCTCTACCTCTTCTGAGCAAGTGGCTTTAATCACTCAGTGACTCAGCTTTCCCGTCATCATTTAATCCTCCTGCATTAATGCCCTGAGCTCCTCATTTTTGCCAGGTTCTGAACTCATTTCTGGAGCATAGGACCTTGAATTTCATCCACAGAGCACTCACTGAGCCCTCCTTCAGTGAGAGGGTAGAAATGTGTAAGCAGACGTTTGGACACGGTGTGACAGGAGCACACAGCACTGTGTACACACAGTGGGAGGAGAGAACAAAAAGTGGCCCTTCTGCCAGCGGAAAACACCTGAGCTGGGTCACCTGGGCGGTGTTCCCCGGGTGGACGACAGGGAGGGCATCACACCCCAGCTGATCCTAAAGTCTGCTAGGACGGGTACAGTATACTGGACATCCGTGCTCCCCCTAGTGCCCAGCTGGCACCCTGCACACTGCAGGACTCCTACTAGTTGTGTAGCCTTTCCGTGCTTCGTTTTCGCACCTACAAGATGGTGACAACAATGGTTTATTCTTTACATGGTTTTTTTTTTTTTTTGAGACAGAGTCTTGCTTTTAGCGCAGGCTGGCCTGGAACTCATGATCCTCCTGCCTCAGCCTCCCAAGTGCTGGGATTACAAGTGTGACCACCATGACAGGTTTTAAAGCACCTTTCTCGTGGGGGTGGTGAGTGTTGAGGATTTATCATGCCTGGCACGAAACACTGTTTAACAAATGAATGAATCCTTGTTCACTTGTACCTTCCTTGGTGGCCACTCAGTGGTTCAGTATAGGAAGCATGGGATTTGAAAAGTGTCCAAACCCTGGCGGAACTGACCCTCCTGGGTCCATGTATCCTTCGTGCCGGGAACACGGGACCGACCGTGTTGAGGTGTGTGTTTTAAGAAGCACACTGTGTTCCGCATGGGGTTGGTGTTCGTCTCCATGGCTGACTAGTGGACATTCAGAGACAGCAGTAGCTAAATGAGCCTTGGCAAGTGGGAGTCCTTGCCCTCGTGCCATGGTGGCACCGAGTCTGTGTCCTCGTGGGCACTACACTAATGGGTCTGCCATGCTGGTTCTCAGATGGCAAGGATGGCTACTGTTGACTGACCAAATAATCTTGTCCGCGTGGTTGCTTGGTGTGTCTTCCATGGTGGATCCCTGGTGGGGTTAACGCTGCTTATAAAATCATCATAACATGTGTCTACTCCCATCTGCCCCTCCATATGCTGCCCCCACTCTTCCTGGTCTTTGCTCATCTGAGCTCCTTTGGCCACTGCTCAACGCTACGTTTATCCCACTCTGGGCCGCTTCTCCTACCACACGAAGGGGAGCCGGCGCAACCTTTGGACAGGTTCTCCCTCTCCAGGGTCACCGTGAAGATGACCACATCATTTCTCTTTGCAATCACACGTTAAGCTACTCACCCTTAACCAAGCCCAGGCTTTCCCCCTTTCAGCTGGTCACATGGGAACATGCCCTCTTCCCCTCCCACCGTGGCCACACATGCTGTCTGGGGGAGGGGCTCTGGTGCAAGGCTGGAAGGGGAAGGGGCGTCTGGACAACCTGCTCCTGTAGCTCATTCATGTCTCAGTCCTGCTCAAGCGTGACCTGGATGTCCCCTCCATGTGACAGCGACCTCTCCAGGCCTGACTTTGTTATGTGGGAGTCGAACAGAGGAGATCATAATGGATAGTTCCACACAAATGGACACTTGGTATCCAGTGGTCCAGTACCAGCACCCAGGGCCCAGGGCCAGGCCAGCCAGGAGCTGTTTCATAAAGGGACAATTCTCTGTAATGACTGAACAGCCTGACTCAGAATGCCAGGCATCTTCACGCTGGTCCTCCACTGGAGGCATAACCCCCCACCCCCATGCTGTATCTTTTCCACCATTGTGGGATCGGCTAGTCCATATGGCCAAGAGGGAGGACTGAACATATCAAACCTGGACCTGCCACAGGGCCCTCTTCTTCCTGGATCCCATCCCACCCCAGGCTTCTTCTCACCTATCCAGGATGTCAGCTGGAGCCGTGTTCCTAAATGTGGAATGTCACCTCCAGAACACGCAAAGCCTGGCAGGGGCCATACTTCCTTCTTTGTAGTGGAACCTGTAAGATGCAGCCACAGGGCTTTTATTTTTGGAGGGGATGTCTCAGCACACCTTCTGACCACCAAACCCCTCAACCTTCAAGTGGCAGGTCACTGAACTTTGTGGTGCCACCCTCACCAAAGTCACCAGCACTCACCACCCGTCACTCCTCCTGCCCAATCAGCTTGATGTGGATGGAATGGATGGGCGTGGGGTGGCCAGAATGTATCATACAGTCCTCGGGAAGGATCACAAGTGAACAGTTGTGTCTTTTGCCATCTGAGTGTGAACTTTCTAGCTGAGGAGGAAAAGAAGGATTCACCAATGGATGTCACATACTGGGGTCTTGTTAATGTCCTCTCACACTGATGCCACTTGTGTTCAGGACCTTCATCAGTTGTGTGCTCTGTGTTTGGAAGTCTGCAAGCCCAGTCTCCTCACAGGTGCGATCTGGAGTCCTTAGGTTCTTACCCACCCCCTCCCCGCCATGGGAAGCCTGGCCACATATCAGAGTGAAAACCGGGATATGCCAGACTCCCTTCCTCAGAAATCTCTGCCTTCGTGGTTTTTCCATTTGGGTGCTTAATTGATTTATCTTCTCCCTTCAGTTTTATCAGTGTGGAAAAGCATTTAGTGCTGAGTGTGGTAGGTGTCAGGTTTGCGTGACTCCAAAGTCTATGACCTTCCCACTCTGTTCATTCTCACCTGCGCATGTTAGGTAGAAAATTCAATTCTTTGCGTGAGATGTGATGCAAGGTGTCGCCTACATGGCTACAGCTGCTCTCCAGTTTTATAATCCTTGAGAGAGAGAAGGGGATTCCCATTGGCCTTGAACACCATCCCTGAAGCTCTGAGGCCCAGGCCTGGTGTTCCTGGCCAGGCTTGTGCCGCTCTCCCTCTGGAGCTCTGCCTGGAGCAGAGAGGGAACATGGCGGGCAGACGGTAGAAGTAGCACAGCCAAGGGCCACATTGGAAAGAGGCAAATAGACCTCTTCTGCCTTAGGTCCCCCCAGACACAAACGTGCAACTGTCCAAGTCAGCAGGGGAGAAGTGGCATGCCTGGGAGGCCATGGGGCACAGGTTGCCTGCAGGAATCAGGAGAAGTGTCCCCAGCCTCCACCTTGAGAGTGTGGTTTTAACAAAAAAGAGGCAGAGAGCCGCACCAGAGCCAAAAATACTGTCAAGGCCAGAGACCTGGCATTTCCTCCAAAGGGTCCCATTTCCTCAGCACAGGGTCCTTAAGTCCCCTGATGTCACCCACTGTGTTCTCCTCTTTTGTCAACTCATGTCACTCATAGTCCAGGACAAGATACCAACAGTGGGTTGAACTTGTCACCCTCAGTTCTTTGGGGGAAAGAACGGAACTCGGCTCTTCTCTGAACATAAAACCACTCTGTGACTGTCCTCTCTCCTTCTCACTTATGGCCAGAGGCTGACCACACATGATGGTGGTGTCCATTGTGCAAATGAAGAACCCCTGGGATTTGCTGCAACACTTTCTAGCAGGTGGTTTAAGATTTCGCCATCCATCTGCAGGGAGCTGCCCCTCCCTTTGTTTCCCCACCCTTCCAGTGCCACACGCTGACCTGGGCTGTATGTGACATGAGTTTCTGCAAACTGAGTTCTGGCTCAGCTCAAGGGTTCCAGAGGTTGCTGTACCTGTGGGGAGTCCTGCCAGGTGGGAGCTGTCACCTCCAGCTCAGTTCTCCTGACTGCTGTGCCCCAGCTTCCCAAGCTGGGCTGAGATGGTTCTGAAGCCTGGATGTCAGATTGGCCTCCAGAAGCTGCCACTGATGTCCTGCTGGACCTGTCTTCATGTCCAGCTGCAGGACACTGCTCCCTGCCACATAGATGGGTACGTGATGGGCAGGGGGCTGAGCTGGGAATTGGGTCTGGGTTACTCTCAGCTCCTCCACAGCGTCGCTGGTGGCCATTGTCAAGTCACTGAGCCCCTCCCAGTCATGTCAGGCTTCTGTCTCTGCTTCCAGGGGGTGTGGACCCCTGAACAGTTCTCCCAACCCTGGGGAAGGTAGACTAGACCCAGAGGTGGGTAAGGGAGATGCCAGCCCCAAGATATGCCTGAAGAGAGGTTCTCAGTCAGGTTTGCAGCTGCCTCCTTATAACATGGAAATGAAGACAACCCCCAAAAGTGGGCTTGGAAGACCCTGGTGCACAGCAAGCTCTCCTGCTGGCCGTTGCCTTTCCAGCATTGCTTTTCTTGCAGCTTTGACATGTCACTCATCTTGGCCTCTGGTCCCCTTCTCAAAGCCAGGGGTTGCTTATGATGTGAAGGGCTGTGGAGTGAGAATGACAGCACTGGGTTTTAGCCCACCCTTGGAAATTCAAGGTTATTTAACTCTCTGAATCTATAAGACTTAGCACCACCACAGCACTTACCTCATAGTATTTTTGTAAAAAATTAATGAAATGAGATTAATGAAATGAGCCAGGTGCAAAGAAGGCCCAAGGGGTTTACTTAGCGACCATTCCCTGCAGCGGTGTCTGGGAGAGGACGCGTCTAAGCAGAGCTGGGCACCCTACCCACAAGAGCCAGCAGGTGGTGCCGTCGCAGAGCAAATCCCTCCAGCTGCTCTGCGGGAAGCTTTTCTGCGGGGAGGGGCTGGGAAGTGTCCACTAACCCCTGAGACCAAAAAGGGCCACTGCTTTCCTGCAGCCATGACAGAGCCAGGACTCGATCCCAGCCCACCTGCCTTCCCTCCAGAGAAGGACTCTCTTCCACCACTGCCAGCCTCCTTTCCAGCTGTTCGGAGATCAGAGGTCAGATGACCACGTCCCTTCCTGCTCCAGGTGCGTGGGGTAGACAGGCAATTTCCTGACTCTCTGGGGGATGTGGACCCAGGCTGCTCCCCTCCTTGGTGACCCTGAGTGAGGCTCCTTGCTCAGCCTTTCCCAGCACTCATTTGCCCTGGTGGGCAGAGTGGGTACAGTGAGGGGTCACCAGCAAGGCACAGAGTCCAGGTGTTCTGGGGACTCTCTCTGCACGGAGCCAGTCAACCTGCCCAGGCTCCAGCTCTAGGGGCTGGGGATTAAGGGATGGCCTCCGGGGTCATCCTGGCACTACAGGGAGTTTGTCATCTTTGGAATCCTCGGCCTCAAAGTCCCCAGCAGGCTGTTCAGGTCCCCATGACTGCTGTTCCTAACTCATCTGTGGGAATGAGGAGAGCAGAGGTTGGCTGGACCCCCACCCCCAACCTTGCTTCTCTAAGGAGAAAGACCCCTCAATGCTCAGCCCCCACTGGTCCCACAGCCCAGGCCCTTGACCAAGCACTTGGCTTTATCTGAAGGTCCGATGCCATCTTCTTTCTTCCATAGAACGGCAACCCAGACCCCTGGGACCCCTGGAGGACCCCAGGAAGTGAGGAGCTTTCACACATGGACAGAGGCCTGGGCCACTTCTATTTTTTTAAACCAAGGTATGTTTTAGAAATGAAGCAGTGCAAACAGTGCCAAAGACTGCAGCTCATTTAAGAGGCAGTTTAATACCTTTTCACTTATAAAACATGACAATGGTCCCTGGTAACCTCCTTTGGAGATACATCTAAGGCCTGGATTGGGAGCCCTTTATGAACCTGAGGCCAGAGCCGCTCTCCATCCCATAGATCAGGACCCAAATGCTGCAGGGTGGCTGGGGGGAGGCGGTCAGAGACCTGGCAGGGAACATGGGGGCTGTCTCTGCCCTCAAGGCTCTGGGATCACAGAGAGCCCAGGCAGAGGAAGCTGCTTGATCAAAAGATGTGGCCACTGAGAAAGATCCGGGCCGAGGACTTGGGTGGGTCCTCCCAGGCTCTGCTCTTCCAGCCCCTTTGGTACAAACAGAAAGGTTCAGGTCACCACACCTTGTTCCCCTCTACCCTGGGGGCCCAGGGGTCTGGGTTGCCATTCTACGGAAGAAGAAGTGTCTTCTGACACAGCTCTTCAGACAAAGCCAGGTGCTTAGTCAAGGCCCAGGTCTGTGGGGCCAGTGGGGGCGCGAACACTGAGGGCCACCTCTGCCCTCATTTATTCTGATGCTCAGACATGACCCTGACCAGAGAAATCACACAAAACCCCACTCAACAGCTGCTCTCGGCATTCGGACACCGCAGTATCTGGTTCTACGTAAACACTGGCACAATCCCTCCAAAGGGGCAGAAATGGCCATAGGAGGGATGGGCGGGGGGGTAAGATCCTGTTGCTGGGCAACCAACTTCCTCTGTTGCCTGGGTGACAGCCCCAGCAGAGAAAGGCTGTGTGCAGAATGTGTGCCTATGAGTCTCCAGTCCTCTTAGCACCAGCTGGCTGGAGCCACCTCCTCCCCTTGCACACCTCCTCCTGCACAGGTGTGAGCCCCCAAAATATGATTAAGACCCTTTCCTGCCTCCATTCCTGCCTTTCCATCACCATCACTCCTCATCACAGAGTTCCGTGCTTCAGCCACCAGATGGCTAGCCTCTGATCAACCTCCCTCAGCCTGCCTCCAGACCTCTGCTCAAGCAGATTCCCAACCCAGTGACTCACTGGGCTCGCTGACTCCTAGGGACAGAGAGGAGGGAAGAAGGGGGGCTGTCCAACCAGGGTGCTTGGTGGTTGCAGAGCTGGGCTTCTTGCCATCCACCGTTGAGTGACTGAAGAAGTTAGTAAGAGAGACAATCACTCAGTCAACAAACATGTAGCCAGGATCCAAGAACACAGGTCACATGGGCAACTCAGTCCCTGGCAGTGAGTAACAGAGATCAAATAAACGAGCCCCAGTTGGATACAGGTGGGTGTGTCCAGCAGAGAGGAGAGCTCAGTGTGGAAGCACAGAAGAAAGGCATCTTGTCCACCCCCAGGGGAGAGGCATACTGAACACTGTGTCCCAAAGTGTCACCCCCGCACCCCAGGACCATGAGCAGTGCCATGTGAGGCAAAAAGAATAAGGGTCTTGAGTGGGGGAGGGTCCTGGCTCCTCTAGGTGGCCCTGGACATGATCACAAGGTGTTATATGAGGGAGACAGGAAGGTGTGTGTGTGTGTGTGAGAGAGAGAGAGAGAGAGAGACAGACAGACAGACAAGATGACGGAAGCAGGAGGTTGGAATGATGCAAGGAAGGGCTTGCAGACAGCCACCATCTTGATTCTGGCCCCATATGGTTCACTTTGGACTTCTAACCTCCAAGACTGTAAGAGAATAAATTTGTGCCTTAAAAAAAATTTTTTTTTGTGGGACTGGGGCTTGAACTTAGGGCTTCCCTTTTGCAAAGCAGGTGCTCCACCACTTGAACCACACCTCCAGTCCAGTTTGCTGTGGTTATTTTGGAGATGAGGGCTCTGGGCTGGCCTTGAACCGCTATCCTTCCCATCTCAGTCTCCCTAGTAGCTAGGATTATAGGCGTGAGCCACCAGCTCGGGGCAATTTGTGCCATTTTAAACCACCAAATTTGTGATAATTTGTTAGAGCAGCCCTAGGAAAAAGACAGAAGATGACAGACTTCTTGGAGGAGGTGAGGTCTAGCAGAATTTCAAAGAACTGAGAGGGTCTGGAGAGTGGCTCAAGTGAGAGAGCATTTGCAATTGAGTTCAAACACCATTATAGCCAAAGCCGGGAGCCAGGGGATCAAGAACTGGGAGTGAGACCACCAAAGAACAGAGGACTCACCATAGGCAAAGGCCAGAAGCTAGACTGCCTCCTAGTGGCTCAGTGGAGATGGGTGCTCCCTGAGAGGAATGGGGACCATTCAAGGTCATGAGCAAGAGGTGCTAAGCCATATGGAAATCTTAGGTCTCTGGTTTCTGAAGGGCACAGGCATGGATGGGGAGGCCACACTGGAGGCTGAGTTCTGGAGTGTAGCAGTGGCAGGCTGGAGGGGCAGGAGAGGCTCAGCAGGCAGCTGGGCTGGGCTGGGCTGGGGTGGAGTGGTACTCCAGGACTGTGGAGAGGCACAGGGAGAAGAATCAGGAAACACAGAGGTGGCACCATCGGCCATATTTGGGGAGCAGAGATGAGGTTGGCCAAGACACTGGCCTCCAAGGCCACGGTTGGAAGGGCCACCCCAGAGTTCCCACCTCGGAACTCGGGACAGATGGGGGTGATACCAAGCAGAAACCCCGTTAGAGACAGATCAAACACCCCAAACTGAATCCCAGAAAGGCCAGGAGGTGGTTACCTGGAAACTTGTGGCTGCAGAACTTCCTCCTCAGGTGGCCCACCAGTCAGAAGCCTTCTTGTAGCAGACCTAGCCAGGAGAAATACCAGAAATACTGTTCTGAGATCCTTGTGACTGCAGGGGAAAGGAACTGGCGCAGGTGAGGGCCTGGCCACCAGCTCTGCCTTTCACTCCTTTAATCCCAGCACAGGCCAAATCCACCCTGGACTCAGGGACGGGGGAGCTGGAGACCTATTGGCCTCCCATGTCTTTAGGGTCCTCCACTGTCAGAAAGAGTTCGGGGCAACTGTGGACCTGTAGGAGATCTCCATTGTGACAAGGAAACAGAAAAAAAGATGTCCCGCCTTAGAAAGAGTGACATTTAACCACAAATATGCAGCAATGGTGGCTTTGGTGCAACATTGGGGTGTGGATTGATAAGATGTGTCTGGACAGCACCTGAGAATCTATAGCCTAAAAAATGCTCACTCGTTTCACCTAGTAACTTCTGTCCTAGAGCCGTGTCCTGAAGAAGTAAGCGGATCTGGGGGCAAAGATTCTCTCTGTCAGTGTCTATAATTGCAAAAGTGGAAACAAGACAAATGTGATGGGATGGTGTCCAGGGTTCTTGCCTTTACAGGCCAAAGAATTGGCTCATGAGGCAGCTGATTGACTCATGGGACAACAAGGTCGGCCTATAAAGTAGGATTTATTAGAGAAAAAAAAATGCTACAGCTACAGCAGTGCAGAGGAGCCCGGAAACCGGTGGCTCCCCGCTCAGGTGAAGGCTGGGTCTTTTTATGGATGCTTTAATTCTGGGTTAGGGTAAGGTTTAGGTGGGTTATTTCCACTGGCCATGGAAGCACGGACATGGGCTTTCTTCGATGATCTGGTCTTCCTGCCCCTTATGGGGGGAACAACCTTGAGAGCATTCTGTTTAGCAGCCCCGTGGCCGATTAATGAGACCCTGTATCTCCTTCTCAGGGTGCAGGGATCATAGTGCTCTCCATGGGGGATGGGATCCTTGCTCATCTGTCCTGTAGGTCCCCAGACCCAGCAAGTCTCCCCTCTGAGACAAATACCCAACTGCTGTTGGGGAGAGGGGCGATGACTCATCTAGCTACTTCCTGCTGGCAATGGGATGATGGGTAGGAGGGTAGGTGTAGTGGTACTTGTTTCAGGGGTTGACCCATGGGCTCCAGAGGCCCCCAATAGACATGGATGGAGGGCTCATGTGTAGGCAGAAGTGAGTATTCGTTGACTAAGAGCTGGAACTTGATCTTTTGGAACTGTTGAGATGAGGCTGGAAAGAGCATTTATTATGCAAGGACCAAATGGGAATATTAGAAGGAGCATGAAAAGGGAGCCAGCCAGAGGTAGTGCCCAAGGAGCCCAGAAGGTTCCAGAAGGACCACGAATTGGCTAGCTCACTGTTGTGAGGGGTTAGAAGGGTTTTTAAATGCAAACAGAGCTGACTGTCAGGATGCAGAGGAATGCAAAAGAAAGTGTCCTTTAAATCTAGTATAGAGTAATATTGGGCTTTTGAGGGCAATTGAGCCAATTGAGTATAGGGATTGGGAACAATGGGGAGGGTGGGATGACTGTTTTATTAATGAGCCAGAGATCTTGAACAAGTTTTTATTTATTTGGTCCTTTTCAGACCACAAGAATGGGAGCATTGTAGGGGCTGGAGCAACTGGTTAGTAGCCCTTATTTTTTGGTTTTTGTTTTTTTTTTTTTTTAAGGAATTTATGATAGGTAAGAGACCTCATCATCCCTCAGGCTTTAGGGGATACTGCTTTTGATGTGGATCTTTAAGTCTTATTTGGATTGGGAGGGCTGTTTTTGCTCACCCTCAGTCATTCCATCAGTCCACACTGTGGGATCGACTTGTTCCTAAAGGAGGGAGCAGCAGAGATAGTCCTCTGAGGGGAGGAGAATTTGAACCATTAGTTGAGATAGTAAATCCCGTCCCAGCAGGGGCACTGGAGTCTCAGCGACTATGAGAAAACAGTGACAGAAGTGGAGGTCTCCCCAAGAGCAGACCAGAGACCAAGTAAAATAGCGCTCTAGGTGCTGGCCAGATATGACCCAAATGATAACCTTGTCATTGGACCAGGGGCCAGGAGAGAATGGTAAGACAGAGAAACGGGCTCCACTGTCTAGGAGGAAAATGACCTTTCTCTTCTCTACTATTATGGCTACCTGAGGCTCATCAACATTGATGTAAGATGTGGATCCTGGACAGGAGGCCCCGGAACCCATCAATCCATAGGAGGTGGCACCCTGCCTTCCATCTGGAGACGGGGGCACTTAGATCTCCAGGGATTACCTTTGCAGAGGGGGCAGGGTCCCTGTGGGGGCCAGGACTGTCTCCTGGCCTGTCCCCCTTTTAAGCATTTCCTGCAGAAGTGCCCCTCCTGTCCACGATGGTAGCAAGCCTGGGATGCAGGGCCCCATTGGCCGGGCACTCCCTGAGAGCTGCAATTAGGTCATGATGTTTTTTAATCCTTTACTCTCTTTTTAGTGAAGTCCTGGTAATAGTACACAGACGTGGCTAGTTGCATTAGTTGATCCAATTTTTCCCCTTCAGCCACAGACTTTTGGAGTTTTCTACGGATATCTGGGGCTGATTGAGTTAGACATTTATCTTTGAGGAGAACCTCTCCCAGCTGCGACTCTGGGTCCACTATGGTATGCTTTCAGATAGTGTCCTTAAGATGCTGTAGAAAGGTAAGGGGGTTTTCATCAGGGCCTTGTGGTATTACAGTCACCTGGGAATAGTTTAGAGGTTTAACTTTGGCCCTTTTTAGCCCTTCCACTATAAGATGGATGAAGTGGCACCAATGCCATTCATCCTTCTCACCATTTTGATCCCAATGTGGATCTGCCAAGGGGACTGCCTGTACTCCTGTGGGTATGGGCACATTTAATTCCTCATTTCCAAGTGCCATGGGTATTTGGGTTCATTGTAGATGGAAGACATCTCCAACCTGAGTGGCCTGAGCTTGGACCCATTGCTTTTCAAATGAAGAAAGGGTCTGGTCCAGGAGAAGCACGATATCTTTTCATGCCAATTCAAAGGTTTGGGTCACAGAAATAATGGCCTGGATATATTAGTCTGGGGTGTCAGTATAGCTACCCAGATCCTTTTTAATCTCCCTTAGATCTGATTACTGGAAGGGAACATAGACTCACCCTCTTCCTACCACTGCCTGTTGAAGGAGAAACATCCATTAGGAAGTCTCAAACATTGGGGTGGCTCAGAAGACAGGGCAGAGGGTGGAGAAGTACAGGAAGCAGTAGGGACAGGGGACTTGTCACTGGTAAGGGGCTTTTCTGGTCCTCCTTCCCCACATTTGTCCTGTGGCCAGTGTTTGAGTATCTAGATAACAATTATGGAGCCATTCTGGGTGATCTTGGAGATAAAAGAAAAGCTGTATATAGGAGACCTCAGTCCACTTTTCCTCCCTTTTACAGAAAAGGTCTAATTGGAATATGGTATTATAATTTAAGGAGTCTTCTGAAGGCCACTTCTCTTGGTCACCCAGAGGATATTGAGGCCAGGCCTCAATACAAAGAAAGATGAGGGTTTTTTTTTTATGAGATTATTAGGGTCAAGGTCCTTCCAACATTTTAGTAGACAGGCCAGCGGAGACCACTTGGATACCGAGTCAGAAGACTGGAGGGGGCAGGTCCCATCTAGAAAAACTTGTCAAACTCCCCTTTTGTTGGCATCCTGACTAGGGATTGACCTGACAAAAGCAGGTGTCCCTGTCTCATGATTTCCTTCTGCCGTCCATGGCCAGGACCAATGGAAATGTAGTGACTGGTTGGACTGAGGGCACCCTACCTACTCAGTGAAAACCTCTAGGATCCTGTCTTTTAGCCTTCTATCACCAAAAGCAAGCAGCGAATGGAAGGCTACCTCTTTAACAAAGGGTTGCACCACTGGGAAGTGCTGTAGAATTAGAGAAGGGAACTCAGAGAGAGTCACAGGGCAATCACAGTGCCGCAAAGGGATGACCAGCGTCAATATCTGGAGGAAATTTTTTATGATAGGGCCAAAAGTGTAGGAAGTTTTAAATGAGAGGTCCGGAGACCATAGCAACACCCATTTATTTATTTATTTTTGGCTGTTCCTGGAATGTTACATTAGCACTTCTTGGGGACCGTAACTTTGGGATAAGAATTGGCTCTAAGGGCTGGGTTGGTTGGGCTCGGGTGTGTGCTTTTCCCTCCTTCCCCTGTGGGAGTGGGGTTTGGCTTGTGTGTGGCGGAGGGAGACTGTGTCAGTCCTCACCCCTGCTGGGCCACTCCCTGGGCTGCTGTTCTGTGTGGTGCCCTTGCCTTGGCTGGCACCCAGCAGCTGACTCAGAACTGGTGTGGACCAAGAGGCATGACAAACTAGGTGCAGGTATAACTCAAGAAAGTTCTAAGAAACTACGGCACGAGTTTCCCATGGGAGGCCAGGGTCCCAGGAAACGTAAGAGGGAGTGGAGAACAGAGACGACTTAGGAAGTAGCAAGATGACTGAGAGAGGGTCTGCTCCCAAAGGTCTGGGAAGAATGTTCACAGAGGTGGCAAGGACAGAAGGGGCAACCTGGCATCCTAGATGAGGGAGGGCTAACAGAGCCTAGAGACAACACACCCTCGAGGATTAATGTTTAGGTGTGCTTTCAGGTCACTCCCACTAAGTAGTATTGGAACTTTACAGCCACAAAAAATCTGCTCCCGGGGGTCGCTGCCTCTGGCAGAAGAGGGTATTGACAGGTGGGGGAAGAAGAGGAATGCCAGGTCCTGAACCCAAAAAGGACTCCTCCAATGTAGCATAAGGGGTACCTGAATCAACCCCAGGCTTGATCTTGACTCCCAGGGAGGGAGCAGAGAGCATCCCCAGAGCCAGAATCTCAGTGAGGCCAAAGTTGGCTAGGAGCTGTTGGTCCAATATCGCAATATGAAAGTCCCTCAGGAAGACAGAAACAGAGAGAGAGAGATGGGGGTAGCGGCACAGGAAGTCTGCCTTGGCTAGTCCTCAGCAGGCAGTATGCACCAGCAGGAGTATCCAGCAGGGCGCCAGAGGCTCGTGGTTGCACCTTAGGCAAACTCCTGCTGGTTTGGAGCTCAGTCGTACTGACCTTGGTCCAGGAGAGGTGTCCCTTTGTGGTTGCCAGAAATGTTGCAGGCCAGTGTCCAGGGTTCTTGCCTACACAGGCCAAAGAATTGGTTTGTGAGTCCGCGGATTGATTTGTGGGATGAGGTCAGCACACAAAGTAGGATTTATTAGAGAAAGAAAAGGTTGCAACTAGAGCAGTGCAGTGGAGCCTGGAAACCAGTGGCTCCCTGCTCAGGTGAAGGCTGGGGTTTTTTACAGAGGCTTTAACTCTGGGTTAGGGTGAGGGTTAGGTGGGTTTTTTCCATCGGGTATGGACTCATATACACAGGCTCTCTTCAATGAGCTGGTCTGTTTGCTCCTTATGGAGGGGAACAACCTTGAGAGCATTTTGTCTACTGGCCCCATGGCAGATTTATGAGATCTTGTATCTCCTGCTCGGGATGCAGGAATGCAGATTCATAACTCCTTGTCAGGGTGCAGGGCTCTCCATGGCGGATGGGGCACTCACTCACTCATCTGTCCTTTAGTTCCCAGACCCAACACAACTGCTCAGTACAACAGTTACAGAAGTTAGGGCCTCTTAAAGGAAGGAAAATGATGAGGTCCTAAAAAAGAGATTTGCAAAAAAGTTCAATGATGTGAGAAAATATTTCACACAAAATTGTCTTCATGATATAAACTCACCTCTGTGACAAAAATGGCAAAGAAACATAAAGGCAATGTGTCAGAAGGAAGCTTCAGTTGGCTTAAATTTGGTGCTTTGTGGTTTTTGCCCTGTTTTTGATTTTGCTTCTCTATAGTTTTTTGAATTTTCCACAATAAGCAGATAATACTTTAACAAGCAGAAAAAGGTTTTATTCACCAAAAAGTCCATTTTTCAGTCGGGAGCTGGTCCACTCATGAGCTGGGCTTTGGGGAACAGTTGAGAATAGGGCCTACCCCACCCCCACCCCATCCCCACCCCGAGACCCAAAGAAAGTGTGTGTCAGTGATCAATGTAGGTGAGACTGGCCCCCTGGGTGCTCCCGACTCTGAAAGGAAGTCACCAGAGCCAGAGAGAGGGAGTTGATCCTCCTTGTGTCATTCTCCTTACCTCAACCACAGGCCCCACCCTGCTCTCCTGGGATCCCTCTCTCCCTCCGCTGGTCCCCTTCAGCACATCTCTGTTTACTCTTCTCATAAAAGGGTACTGTTCTCGCTTTACAGGTGGGGAAAGTGAGGCTCAGAGAGGCTGAGGAATCTGATGGGTACATGACTCAAAGTCCATAACCAGGAAATACAGAGCCAGAATCCATCCCCTCCCCGGCTGCAGGGCCACACAAGAGGCCCCAAGGTGTGCATCAAGGTCAGACAAGCCCACCCTGAGCTGCAGTAAAAGGCAGAGCTGGAACTTTAGGCCAGGCCTGGGTGACTCCAAACCATATGACACCCAGCCTGATGGTGCCCACAGTGACAGGAGTGGACTGCACAATGTGGCATTCAGGCAGAGGACCTAGGGGGGACAGCTCTCTCCACAATGCACAGCCTCCCACGGGCCCAGCTGTGATTCTTTCTTTAGGAGCACCAGCCCTCTCCTTGGGTGTGAGCCCTGTCCTCGCGCCCTCTGAAGCTCCCGTCTCAGAAGGCCCTAAGATGCCATGTGGAGGACAGGAGGGTAGATGTGTTGGCCGGGTGAGCTCAGCTGTCCTCCGTGGGGGGCCCTTCCAGCACTCCACAGCGCAGTCCAGCCACCTGGCCAGTCCTACATTCCTGAGCCCCAGTCTACTGTCAGTGACCTCGGTTCCTGTGGCCAGGCCTGTGCCCTCGGGTTGTCAGAATAGAGCCAAAAGAAGTGGCCTGCAGGCCAGGCTGTCACTCAGCTTGCAGTACTGGCGCAGACTCAGGTAGGAATCCCAGTTTGTGACTGCCACGCTGGGTGACATGGGACCCTCAGTCTCTCCCCATCCTGCAGGGGTGGGGTTAGGGCATTGTCCTAAAGCCTCCTGCCCAAGTGAGCCATGGCTGTGGCCTGCCACCTGTCCCCAACAGGTGTGCCCTCTGCAGAGCTGGACAGGGTCCTTGTCTAGACTCCCTTTCGCAAAGGAAGACCTCTCCTGGGCGTCTCCTCATCCAGCTTTCTGGCCTTTGTCATTGAGCTAATGCACGAGGAGGTGACCGCAGGCCATGTAGGAATGAAGCAGCTTCACCTTCCCACCCTGTCACCTTTGATGTTTACTGAGCACCATTTTCTGGGCTTTGTTTTGCCTACAAAATAATAACCTCCGTGCAAATTTTCACTGCAGAAAAAGCGAGCCTGTTCAAGAAGTAAACGCAGTCTCCCTCTTCAGCGCTAGTCTACTCGGGGCATAGACCTCGAGTCTGAGTGGACAGAGCTTAAGCAGATCCCCACGTGGCCAGGAGGAGGTCAGGCCAGGACCACAGCACCAACCAGGTCCACGGGTGCAGCTGAAGGGACAGAGGGACAGCCTCGGCGGCGGGAAGATGCTTGAGGCCTCTGTTGTCTGGGCCTCCCCTCTCCGGGCCTCGGTTTCCCCGTCGTGCAGAGAGCGGGGTGGTGACGGGTCGAGCTGCGCGCCGCCCGCTCCCGCAGCTGTGGTTCCTGGAGTGTCCACCAGGGGGCGCAGGGCCGCGCAGCGCCCTCCCCTCGCCCGCCGAGGCCTGGTTCCCAGCGCGCATGTGCCGCTCGCAGCACCCGCAGGCCGCAGTGCTGCCCACCCGCCAGTGGGGGGCTCCGGTGAGCAGATGTTGAGACGGAGTTAGGAGTGCAAGGGGACCTGGGGCCTCCACCCTGTGACAGCAGAGGAGGGCAGTAAAGGGCAGGGGACACAGCCGTGCCAGGTCGCCTCTGAGGAGCTCCGCGAGGGTCGCAATGACCAGGTCCTCGGTCAGTCTCTGGCAACCGTGTCCCCCATGCTACCTGGGGACCCCACGCTGATCTAGGGACCCGGGTGAGCAGCGCCCCTCTCTCAAAGGTCCTCCTCAAGCAGCTCCTTCCTGCTCTCTTCTGGCCTGGCCCAGACCCCTCTCTAGCTGGCCTCCAGGGACCCCTCTCTTCCCGGCCCAGCTTCAGGACCTGGAGGGCTGGGTGCCCGATGGGTTCCAATAGGAGAAGAGCCTCGACCACCTGATCAGTTGCACCCCCTGCACCCTACCGAGAATGGCTTCCCGCCAGGCATCAGCACTCAAATGGGACCTTGGAGGGGCCACATTTCCCTCAAAGGAACGTGCCCGAAGGGGACAGGTGTCCTGTGGTTCCTGAGGGTGCCCAGGGAGCTAAGGCACAGCTGGCAGGGGGAAGGGGAGCTGCTGCAGGTGCTTCACTGGGCCCGCCCCTCCTCCCAGTTCCTCTGGGCACCATGGTGCCCATCTGCCATTTTGGAATGCTTGGGCAGTGCCTGCTGCTCCACTCTCTCAGGTCCAGATGGCTGTCCACACCTTCCTCCCCATTTCCCTCTACCCCTACCCCAGCCTCACTCCAAGCAAGGGCCTGGGCAGAAAACCATATAGCCCCCAGCAGCTCCCTTCCAGCTAGCTGGCTCCAGTGGGACAGGTACTGGGTCCTTGGTTGTCATGGAGACCAAGCCTGTCAGTCTCCTTAGCCCTTCTGCTGGGAGGGAGGCAGCTCACAAGAACAGGCAGAAAACAGGAGAACATGCAGAGAAACACACACACACACATACATGTACACACAGAGGCCCAACATTCACATGGAAAGCCTGAGAGTAGGCAGGCAGAGGGGACAAGGTTTGTGGTAACTCTCATCAATCCTTTTGTGCACAGGGAGAGAGACTGTGCAAATGTGTGCAGAGCCATGTGTGTGCATGGAGCATGCTTCAGTGGGTCTGAGACCATCTCTCTCCTGCTAGTGCATTTGAGAGGCCTCTGTGAGTTACAGTGCACAGGAATGTGTGTTTAATAAAGATGTACCTTCCTGCATGACATGAGTGTATGCACAAGCAGGTGAACGTGGATGGGAGTGCTATGAGTGCCCTGATTCCCCATAGGCCTGTCCCTCTCCACCCCTTCCCGTTCCTTGTGTCTGTCTATCAGGACAGTCTCAGAAAAGCTGGCTGATCCCCAGTACTGCACAAAAGTGGCTTTGGGTGCTAGGCACTGGGTAAATGATTACTTGGGCGGGGGGACTCAGGAAGGAGCAGGGGCCCTGATGCTAAGTCTGGTTGACTCCCCTGTCCTCATGGTGAAATCGAGCTGTCCCTCCCATCTCCCTTGTCCTGAGCCTGGAGCTCCTGGTGTGAGCATCACAGTTCCCCTGGAACTCTCCAGGGCAGATCTTGAAGTCCCCTGAAAGCAGACCTCCCCAGGCTGTCAGGTCAGGGTCTGCACTTTTATTGGAATAAAGTTTCCAGATAAAATATCAGCAGCCCAGTTAAATTTGGGTTTCAAAAGAAATCTTTTAGTATAATGAATACCACATGTTGCGTGGGAAATACTTATACCAAAAAATTCCAATATAACTGGGCACCTATGTTTTTAGATGGTAAATCCGATAGCCCTATTCTGGAAGCCCCCCAAAGGTACAAATAGACTGAAAGTGAAAGGATGAATGTAGATATTTCATGCAAACAATAATGGAAGCAGAATGGGATAGCTATACTGGTATCAGAAAATAGACTAGAAGTCAAAAATTGTTACAATACACAAAGAACAGCAGATATTCATAAAAGGGTCAATCTGCCCAGACTATATAACAATTATAAACATATACGCACCTAACAACAGAGTGAATATTGACAGAATGGAGGGACAGAGAAATTCTACCATAATAGTTACAGATTTCAGTATTCTACTTTGTTCCCCCAAGTGGTACTGGGGTTTGAACTCAGGGCCCTAGGCTGGCTAGGCAGGCCCTCTACCACTTGAGCCATTCTGCCAGCCCTCAATCTACTTTCAGTAAAGCAGAGAACAATTCGATGAACAGTGAAACAGGAGGCTAACACTATGCCAAATAGACTTGCTGTGGCTTCAATAGCCCCACTAAAACTGAAACTCAGTCCCCACTGTGAGGTATTAATTAAGAGGATGGAAATTCAATTTGACTGTCTTTTGGATGTTGGACCTTGGGGAGACAATTGTGGTTAAATGTGTCCTTAGGGTGGAGCAGACACCCACAGGGACTGTGGTTTCCTGAGAGTCAGGACCAGGGTCTTCTCACCATATGCCGCTTTTTTTCTAACTTAGAGAATTTTTTTATTATATTATAGATAGCATTTATACATTAGCACATTTCAGATTTCTTTTTTATTTGTAATTTTTTTATTATATTGTTGTACTGGGGGTACATTGTGACAATTACAAAAATTCTTACAATATATCATAGTTGAATTCACCCCCTCCATCATTCTCCTTTATTCCCCTCCCCTGCTCCTGGAATAGTTTCAGCAGGTCTCGTTTTTCCATTTTCATTCATGAGTACATAATATTCCACCATATTCACCCTCCTGCACCCTTTCCTTACAGCCTCCGCCTCCCACTGGTACCAAACCCCAGACAGGACCTGTTTTACCTTCCTGTTCTCCATTTTTTGAAAAAAGGCATTTTGTTTATCTCTCTATAGAGAGTTTCATTGTGGCTGTCCATATAAATATATATTGTAACCCTCCCCACATGCATCCTGCATGGCTCTGGGACTCTGCCACCTGCAAGAAGGACCTCACCAAATGCGGCCATCCGGTTTTGAACTTGTGATCTGTAAGCCAGACAAGCCTCTTTTCCTCCTAAGTTACCCAATGTGGTATTCAGATATGGGTCTAGGAAACGGACTGAGACAGGACCTAACAGACAGTACACCCACCTGAATGTAAGGAACCATCTCCAGAATGGGCCACGGGGGGGGGGAGGCCACCAAACTGGTTTCAACACACTTAAAACATTTAAATCATCTGAAGTATCTTCTCTGGCTACCTTGGACTAAAACTAGGGACTGATAACAGAAGGAAAACTGAAAATTTCACAAATACTTGGAACTTTAGCAATACTCTTTTACACAACCAGTGCGTCAAAGAAAACTCACCAAAGAAATGAAAAATTGTAAAATACTTTTGAGACCATGAAAACAAAACCACAGCATACGAAAATTTTCAGGGTTCTGGGAAGCCATGCTCAGAGGGAAACACAGCTACGATGGCCCCCCTTAAATAAGCAGAAAGATATCGGGCCTGTAACCTTACTCTCCACTGAAAGGAACTGGAAAAAGAGAGCAAATTAAACCTAAAGCAAGCAGAGGGAAGGAAATAATAAACATTAGAATAAAGATCAACAAAATACAGAACAGAAAGATAACAGAGAGAGTCAAAGAACCCAAAAGTTTTGGGTTTTTTTGACACCAACAAAACTGATCTTTAACTAGACTGACTAAGAAAAGAGAGACGAGACTCAATGACAAAAACCAGAAATGAAGTTGGGGACTTTATTACCAACCTTACAGAAAGAACGATTATGATATATGAACAAGTGTGTGCCAGATAAAAACTAGAAAACGTGGGTGAACAGATCACTGGAAAGACACAGACCACCAAGTGACTCAGAAGACATGGGGAATGTGAAGGATTTACAAGAAGTAAATAATAATGATAATAAGAAAACCTCCCAACAATGAAAACCACAGGACTGACTGCACTGTGAACTCCACCAGGCACTGAAAGAGGAAGCAACACGCCATTCTCAGATTGGTCCAGACCACAGGAGAGGAGGGACTGTCCAAGGCCAAATCCAAGGACATGTCAAGAAAAGGAAACTGCAGGCAGACAGCCTTAATGAATATCAGATGCCCCAAGTTCTAAGTAAGTGTGGGGGAGGGCAAATACCGTTAATAGCACTTTTTAAACTTACATGGCTCTCGACACTCAAACGTGACGTAGGGCGAGACCTGTTGAACTACAGTGCGCCTGCATCCCAGACTCAGCTGTCGTATGGGATCCTTCAGAGAATCTCACAGCAATGACACCCCCAATCCCTCTTCTGACATGGTAGATTCGAACCACCAGTGGTGACAGAGTCAGCGGAAGGATTGAAGACGGATGGACCTGTGGTGCTCAGGTCAGCCCCATCTCCTCCCTTTTCCCAGCCATCTGTTCTGAACTTCGCAGAAGGAAGATTTCAGAAGGTGTGTTCCAAATACAGGGAAATTTTGTTCCTAGTGAAAACACTGACTTGGAAATTTTTGGCAATGACATATTAAAAAAAAAAAAAAACCCTGTTGATCCTGCAGAAGCAAGGGTGTAAACAGTATTTCTGAAATTTGTTGCGAAATCTCCACAAATTTACGCTATACTTAACTTTATTCTGTTCCTGTATAAATCTGTTGACTCACGTGAATGGAAGTTTTCAAAGCTGAAGATAATTGAAACGTGTTCTTCAATTATGAGCCAAGATGGATGGGTGAGCAGGGCCTTCTATCCAGTGACCGTGACCTCGAGGCAGCTTTGATGCCATCATTCACAGACTGGCAGAAGCTGCAATGTCACTTGCTCCCATGACTGAACACTGCAGCTGCCTCTGTTTTCAAAAAAAAAAAGTACTAATGCATTACTACTTAGCTTTTTCATATTTTTCATATTTTGACTCTTAAATTCTGTACTGGCCTGAAAATATGCAGTTTGACAAAACACCATCTCTGCATTTCTTTTCCAGCCGTTCGTGCTCATTTGAGACTGTGACTTGAAGAGTCTGATGTGTAGGAGAGGTGATAGCCCCCCTGCAGATGTCTGATGTTGGAGAGGGGACAGCCCCACTTCCAGGTGTGTGCTGTGTAGACTGGGGCAGTCTATCCAAGGGTCTTTTGTGCAGGCGGGGACAGCACCACTCTGAGTATCTGTTGTGTTGAGGAGAATGGCACCACTCTGGGTTTAAACTGCACAAGCACGAGCACTGCCTCAGAGAGGTATTTGCTCAGAGCCCCCAGGAACCAGGCCTGCCAGAAGCCCAGGCCCCTCTCACTCCTTTCTGGAACTTTCCAGCCAGGCTAGGAATGATCTGCTTGGACCCCCTGGGTGCCCAGCCTGTGCTGATGTTCCTCAGACCCCTCTCCCCTGGGCTGGCTTCTTGCTCCACCATGCTGTTCCTGGTAGCCACCAGCCGGCATGGATGCCACGCAGAAGAAGCCTGGTTGTGTTAATTGGTGCTGAAGAATTTGAGTAGCCCATCTTCCTGCTGCTGGGAGCAGCAGCTGCCGACAACCTGCTCCTGGGTGCCCTGCCTGGGTGAGGAGAGGAGGGGACACAGAGGTGACTGCTGATATACAGGATGCTCCTTTCTCTGTGCTGGGCCCTTCCTGTGCATCCAAAACATCTGAAGGGACTCCCTCTTAAAATCAGGCCTTTGATCCCGTGGGTACCCTCAGCAGACCTCACATCCTATGAGCCCAGGTCCTGGCTTCCCTGGCCTCACCCTCCCCGTCACCTGGCTGTGACCCTTCCTGACCCACAGGCCTCCTCTCAGGCCCATTCTCCCAACTTTCCTTCTCTGGCCTGGAACTGGGGACAGGAATTCATCCTGGGTGGGGCGGGAGCCTGTGCAACAGGAGGTTCCCCCCACCCCCTTCCGCCGTGAGCTCGGCATGCAATGGAGCTCCCAAGGCCCAGGGGCAGCCACCCTCGGCTAGTGGTTTGGTAGAGTCCACAGGGAGTTGTCAAAGCAACAGCGTGCATGCACACACCACACACAACGCGTGCACACACACAACGGGCAATGCGGGCGCGCGTACAGCACAGCACACACACTTGCACTTACTTACATTCACATGCACACACATATGCATGCGTGAACTCTAGTGCCCACACCTGGGCATGAGGCCTTACAGAGGTCAGACTGGACGAACGCTGTGAACATGTGGGTTCAGTTGTTTCTCTTGCACTCTGTGGAAGGCTGGGTGGTGCAGCAGAAAGAGCTGGTGTGGAGCTGGATGCTGATTTGCCGCTGCCTCTGCAGTAGCAGTTGAGCGACTGCATGTAAATCCTTCACCTCCCCGAATCAAAGTGAGCATCACTTCAGGGAGAAGCAAAGGGGAGTCCCCAGGTAAAGCACCTGCACTGGGCTGGGTGTGGCTCAGACACTGAGTGATTGCCTAGCCTGTGCAATCCTGGGTTCAATCCCCACCATTGTAAAAATGAATAGATCCATGATAGATAGATGGATAGACAGAGTGCTTGTGTGTGTTACTGGAGGAACTGGTGACACTCCAGGGAGGAGGACTCCAAAAGGGAGGAGGCCTCTGGCTGGCCCCTGGGTACTGAGTTTATGATGTTCTTGCAAAAAAGAATTTTAGGACACAAGGAGGTAGAGACCAAGAAAGTTTACTAATAAAGCAAGACAAAGGAAAGATAGAAACAGTACACAGCCCAGACATGGGTGTGGGCACATCTGATAACAGGTGCAAGTGCTCTAACAGGAGTATTTATGGTGAAAAAGTGGGTTGGGGTCTGGCTCAAATTTACCTCTCCGTTCTGACACTTGGTATAATTACTTGCTTTTGCTGTTACCCTGTCTTATCAATAGGGCCCAAAGACTTCAAGGTTGGCCAGCTAATTTATGGGTCACAATGTTTGAACATCCTTTTAAACAAAGGCTGGTCCTGCCAGGCACTCCCCTTAACAGGCAATCGTTCTTACAAGAATTTTCCTTTGTGGACACTTTTTGTGCCTAGAAGAGTCATTTTCCCTTGAGTTCTTTCCCAGGATAAGCGTCTTTCTTTAAGATATCCTTGCTCAGGTCTCAAAGCACACTATTTTCGGGCAAGTGTGCAAGGTCAGGGGGAGAGATCCCCCCTTTTTTTCCTTTAAATGTTGCGGTTTATTGAGGGAGCGTACGTTTTAAAGCATAGAAAGTGCTATCTGATTTTTTAATCAACCTATTTGTTAGTGCAATGTGTATTTGTAAATTTCTGACTGCTGTTTCCCAAGCCTCAGTTTCCCTGATCCATCCTGCCTCATAAACACAGCAATTATCCACAGCCTGGACCATTTCTAGTCACCGGTGGTGTTGATCTCTGGTTTTCTTCCCTGGCCATGTCCCTGGGTTTGTCATCAAGGTAATGGTGACCTCACTGAGTGCTTGGAGGTGTGCTGTGGTCCCTGTGTTGGGACATTGGGGTGGGAGGAGGGGCAGGAGGGGGACCTGGCGGGGGCGTTGAGTCATGGGGTGGAGCCCCCACGGGTGGATCGAAGCCTTTCTCCTTCTCCCTCTGGATAGTTTTCCACCAGAGCGAGGTGTTAATAGAAGTGAGTCCAGCTTCCTTTCACCAGAGAGCCCTTTTGCCTTCTGATGTGAGCTGAAGCAGCACAGGGCGCTCCTTGCAAGCCGAGTAAGTGTTGGTGCCATGCTCTGGACCTGCCAGGCCCAGAGTCCTAAGCTGAATAAATTTCTATTGTTTATAAAGTACCCAGTGTCCAGCATTCTGCTATAGCCTGGGAAACACAGAAAATGGACTAAGGCAGGGCGGCTGTTGGTCTTAAGACGCACAGAGGGCTGAGAGAGTGGTCTCTCACAGAGCACCCCGAGCTACAGAAGGTGGCAGAGGCTCGGGGCCTCTGACAGTGGTGGAGACAAGTCACGGGAGGGGGAAGGGAAGGGAGAACTGTATGGCAGATGAAGTCAGTCTTGTGCAGAGTAGGTGACAAAATTTGTCTGGGGTGGCCTCTTGATATAATTTACTAACGTCATTTCCTTTGGGGGAAATTTCTTTTTCCAAAGGGACGATTGTCAGAGCCTCTCCTGTGTCTGCAGTTTCTCAGAATAGCCAGCTCAAAATGTGTCAAGGAAGTGTATTTTGGGGTGGCGTATTCTGGTCTCCTGCAGTCACATTTTCAGATAGTGTGCTGAGCCCCAACAAGGAACTGCAGAGGCAAGAGGATGTGTGCTGTTTATACAGAGAGGTCCCCAAGAAATGCTCGTGCAATGGGATCCTGTTTGTGGAGACCAGCCAGGTCAGAAGCTTTTTCAGACTAATTTTACTTTTGCTGGTTACTTGAGATTCCAAAGCTGACTTGGAGGAAGAACATTTGCCTTTCATTCTGAGGCCAGCTTGGGTTTGCCCAAGAGCCAGGAAAGGACCCCTAGGAAGCAGCTGCTGGCACCTGGTGCCCAGTGTCCTCATAGGGGACGTTGTTACCCAGCATGTGTGGCTGTGTCTCTCCTTTCAGTTGTGAGTAAATCTGTTTCTGAAACCGTAAAACAAAATCCAACTGTTTATGTAGACATGGGCCCCACACTCAAGGCCAAGGGCAGGTGTGATGGGCAGGTGTCCTTGTGAGCTGGACTTTGGAATTTCTGGATGCAGAGAGAGACCCTGGCAATTGTGTGATCTAAAAGTTTCTCTTCATAAATAAGGGTCAGACCCGCAGCCATGACAGGTGCCTTAGCAAGTGTCTGCTGAGTGCTCCTGGAGGGCCAGGCAGGGGGATAAGAGTGAGCAGACCCGGGGGCACTGCCGGGCATGGGTCTTGGGGGAGAATCTGGAAGAGGCTGCTGGGCTGCAGTGGGTCTCAACGTCTTCCTCCCACTCTCCAAGGTCACATCTTGTCCCCCACTCAGACAAGCACCTCTCAGAGAGACGAGTGGGGCCAATCCACGATGGCACCTGCAACCACCAAGACGGCATGCTTGAACCCCCAAAGCCCTGTTCCTTGCAGGAGCTGTCAGCCTGCTGTTGCTCAGGTTGCCTCTGCCCTACCCCACTGCCCGCCCCGCCGCTGCACTTGTGACAACCCTGTGTTCTGCAGGGACATCTGAAAAGCCTCTGCTTCAGATACTGACACGAACATGCAATCCACTCCCACACACCTATTTTGCATGGCTCAGCTGACCAGGCCCTCACCGCACCTGACCACGAAAATCAGTGCTGAAGACCTGGGAGTCCTACCCAGGAGTGACTGATGGCTAGGCCCCTGTGGAGCTGAGGGACTTGCATTTCTAACAGCCTCCCTGCCACACTGGTGCAGGGAGAACCGTCTAGGTGTTACCAAAGTTTAGATCCCAAAGGACCTAAGGGTAGCCACCTGCTTCTGGGTGGAGCACACAGTACATGGTACACATGGGACCTCTGGTGCCCTGTGTGGGTGGTTGGCAGCTCATGGCTTTTCTGGTCGAGCACCGTCAACATCTGGTGCTTCCAGCTGTTGGGGAAGGGGGTGTAACTACCCCCCCCCCGCCATGAACGTTCTTCTTTGGCACATTTCAAGTTGGTTATTCAGAGACACTGTAGACAAAAACTATCCTTTTGTAGAAAGAAATCTTCACCTCTCTAGAGTACTGGCGGCAGATGGGGTTTCTGTATGGCACACACACCCTGCATAAGGAGGGAGGGATGAGGTCTGACGTCACCCCAGACAGCGATGACCCCAGGTGGCTGTTGCTGTGCTTTGTGGAGGAGTACATGAGCCTGAAGTTCCCATGGGGCTTGTGGATTCACCTCGTTTCATGCAATGTGCAGTAATAAATATGCATGTCATTGCCTTCTGTTGATTTTATGTCATCAGTTTATTTCAGAGGTTTGGTTATTGAGTCTGTGGAGGGCAGGGGACGGTCCTGTCACTCTTAACCTCAGGAAGACAGTGGCCAGGGCTGGCGAGGGCATGGGGCTGGAGTAAAGCCCTCGCTCATAGATGTTGGAACTCTGGCCTCCTGATTCCCTCCCCTTCACCCCCAGGAGCCCTAATCCACAGGCTGCAGAGAGTTTGGGATTTGCAAGAGGGAGGTACAGTGTGATGGAAATGGGGTTCTGCCCTGGGAGGGCAAGGAGTCCCGGGCATGTGCCAGGGGTCGTGGGGCACAGCTGGATCCATGGAGCTGTGAACATAGGCAGACCAGGTGGTCTCTGAGCCTCTGCTTCTTTTTCTGACAATGCCTGTTTATTCTGCCCTGACAAGATTACAGGACAGGACGGAGAGACGAAGACTGTTGGTTTGTGAAGGTCACTGCAGGTGGAAGCCTTGGACTCTACTCCCCCTTCCCCTCTCCCCATGCCTCCCCCACGGTCTCTGATTCTCTCAGTTGTATCTTGAAATGCCAGTGCTGTGATCCTCTCCATAGTGCAGCTGCCCCCATGCAAGTCATGCCCGAGAGAGGCGGGATTTGAACCCAGGTCTCCAGAGCCAAGCTCCTAAGCACTGCACTCTGTGCAAGGACGGGAGGATCCTGGAGCTCATCAGCCCTGAGCTCTCTCTCCCCACAGCTGAACGTTCATGGCTGTTCAACATCAGGACCCCAGGGACAGCTTGGGAGAGACCTCTGGGAGGACCTGGTCTCGGGTTTCCTCACAGAGCCCAGTTCTGTGGCTGCTTCGTCCTGGTGCGTTTCCAGCACTGCGCGTGCACACACATACATGCAGGCGTGCACACAGGCAACTCGCTAAACAAGCTCAGAGTGGGTGCAGGACAAAGACACTGCTGCCCAAGCGAGGTCCCCAGTCAAGAATGTGACTCCCAAGGCTCAGATGTGGCTGTCTGTAGGTGGCCTGTGACTCATCACTCCACAGACATGGGGTGCCAGGAAGATGACACCCCAGGGCAGGACCGTGTCCAAGTCGTTATTGTGCACAGAGGCGATGGAGAAAGTAGAGAGGGACAAAGGAGGAAAACCTAGAGGGACCACAGACACAGCCCAGAGATGGAGCTGGAGCTGGAAACACAGAGTGAGAAGGGAGGGGGACAGGAGGACGGAAACCTGGAAGCTCAAGTTCAGAAAGGACAGCCCCACACCCAGCATGAGAGCAGCTGGGGACTCCAGGCTGGAGGGGCATGAGAAAGGCCTCGCGGTGGTCAGGTGGGTGTCGCTAAGGACCAGTGCGGAAGGCAGTGTGGGGATCTGAAGTACAGAAAGGGGGGTTCAACAGAGAAATGGTTGGGTGGGTGAGAGCAGAGGCGAGGGGCAGGGAGAGAGGCTGCAAGACAGAAGAGGCCCAAAGCGAGAGATGGAAACAGGAGGATGGCAAATGAGGAAGGAGCAGGGCCAGAACCGACGGAGCAAGGCAGAAGAGCCAGTCTCTGTCACGCTGACGTTCATGATCAGCAGGGTGCCACACAGGAAATGTGAGCCACACACAAGTGCAGAAGAGTGGGCTCAGCGAGTCGTGGGCTCCATGCTGGAGACTTCCTTCTGGCTCTGCTGCAGTGCAGCCCAGGACCAGGACAGGAGGCCACCGCGGGGGTCTTCACGAACTTCCTACAGGTGAGGCTCAAGCCCTCCTTGTCCTGTACAGTGGCACCCAGTCCAGAACCTGGGCAAACACTGGGCAAATGAAAGTGCAGAGGCCCTGATAGGAGGAGCAGGAGTTGGGTTAGATTTTTGCAGTGGAGAGACAGAGACAGACAGAGAGACAGAGAGACAGAGGAGGAACATGGACTCGGTCCATAAAAAGAGGCAGGACCAAATGTATCTCATTAACATAATTACAATACAGTTTGATTCAGGTCACCATGGAGATAGCATCAGGAGAGTTACATAGAGATGACATTTGAGCAGGGCTTTGAAGGATGAATAGGAGTTTGCCAGGCTTAGAATAAGGTGTTCAAGACTGAGGAAAGAGCACAGAAAAGCAGTGGGATGAGAAAGTGTCCAGAAGACACCAGAGGTAATAATGGAAGAACTTACACCACAGTTGGCAACGCATCCCTCAGCCTAGCCTAAGTCTGATTTCACCAGCAGCACCCCATCTCCAGTAAGATCCAGGAACTCCCCACTTCTGTCCTAGGACACTGTCTGGATCCGAGGTCCTGGGCCTCCACCCATAGGCACACCCCTGAAGTGCAGGAGGCACGGGCAGCCCTCAGCCCTGGGGAAGTGAGAGGGGCTGAGCCCTGCTCTCTATGACTGACCCCTCTTAGGCAATTCTGTACATACCCAGAAGTCTCTGGGGAAACTGACCCCACCCCCAGGTACCCCTATATGGACCTCAAGAACATACCTTTAGGTTGGCTTGTCCTGTTTCTCAACCTCACACGGCCCCTCTTCCACCCTGGGGCCACCTTCCAGGTAAAACCTTCTGCATCTGCCTCTTTCCTGGTCTCTTCTTTGGGGACCCGAGCTAAGATGGGCAGTGTGGCTGGAGCCCAGGAAGGAGGTGCGGTGTTGACAAGGTGTCACAGAAACACATTTTGGAGTCCCTCCTCAGGGCCAAACTCTTGCCTGGGCAATAGAGCCCGAGTTCTTTGGGAGGACTCTTGCTTGTCCAGCTGTCCCTTCTGGCTCGGGAGGGGTGACAGAAGGGGTGAGCCAGCAGCGAGTAACAATCGGAAACATTTTTCTCTCTGCCTGTGCCGCCTGTCACGTGGGTTGGGGCAGCAGATTGATGTTCCTAATTACACTTGGCTCGAGCAGATATTAAATACTTTTCTCGTTCTCCGAGCCCACAACAGCGGATGGTGGGGAAGGTGCCAAGAGGCATGCTGGGTAGCTGAGGATGACAATCTGGGATGTGAAATACCCACAAGAGATGAAAGTGGACAGTCAGAGGCATGAGTACAGGGGACTAGTGTTCTTGGCTGGCCCTGCGATGGCTTTGAGGGGGTCCTAGGGCCCTGGAAAGGCCCCAAAGTCATCCTCCTGCCTTGAGCCGACCTAAGACAGACATCCCAGTCTGGACAGGAATCTGACCACTGGACAGCTGGCTGATGAGAAATGCTTTCATGAGCCTAATTTACATCTCTCCTGCTGATTAGTTTGTTTGCCTGATATGTCTGTGTGTCTGTGTGTGCTTGTGGCTGTCTGTCTGTGTGTTTGCTGGATGCTGGAGCTTGAACCCACGGCCTCGTGCATGGCAGTCAAGCACTCTACCACTGAGCTACACTCCCACGCTAGATTTGGTGAGACTAAAGACCTTCTGAGAATCCACTGTGTCCAGGCACACAGCAAGAGAAGACATGCCCTGGGCCCAGCAGCTAACGGCTCACTGTCTATACCATGGGAAGTGCATAGGAACAAGAACAGAGATTCAGAACTGAACGCCACAGTGCAAAGCTATGGGGCCGAGGTGTCAGGTGAGGGGGGGCTGTCAGAGATGGGGTGCAGCTGGGCTGGTGCAGGGAGAGGCACGTATTCCTGGCAGGGGGCAGCATGGGGAAGGGCCCAAGGTTCAATATGGAAACTGCATAGGAGGGTCTAGCACAGAGTTAATGCCTGAGGCTTGCAGTAACATCGGAATCACCTCTGGGGACTCATAGTTGGCTGCCTACCTTCCAAGATGGAGGAGGCTCAAATCAGGCAGCAGGTGTGGAGGGACCCTGGAGTTCACAGGCTCAATGCACAGCCCTGACTTTGTAGTTCAAGTCCTGGTTCCGTCAGTTGCCAGCAAGTCCTTCCAGGGTCTAAGTCTGTTTACTGTCAGCAAACTGGAGGCCACAAAGCCTCCCAGACTTGCCTTTGGGGCTATACATTGAAAAGTAGTGTGGCTTGGGGCTCCACACAGCATGACCTGGTCACTGTGAGCTTTGCTCTAGTCCCAACAGTGTCCCCTGGAAAGCGACATTCACACTCCCGCTGTTGCCCCTCCCTCCCTCCCAGCAGGTGCTCCCAGGCTATGTGGGTGTCCTTGTTCTGGTGAGCAGGAAGCAGGTCGGGCCTGGCTGAATCTCCCTCTCCACTTGGGTGTCTGCCGAAACCGGTTCTGCCCGGGTGTGGGAGAGGAGACCTTTCTCAGGACTTAAGAGGTCACCCTGTGGTGATTGTCCCTTCAATCCCTGTGGGTGACCAGGTCAGGATTCGCTCACCACCCCAGGCGCACCTGCATACAAGGGTAGTGCAGACATCCCAGATCGCAGCTTGTAAAACTCGGGGTTCCTGGTAAAGAGTGGGGAGACACTCGGGCCAGCAGGATCCAGCGCCCTGCAAGTCCGTCCCCCTTGGGCACTGGTCCTGCTCTGTAGCACAGACCGCCATGGCCAGCGGGCTCCAGGAAGGCGACCTCGGCCTGTGCACTGGGCTGACTCCGCGGACCTCCAGGGGGCGGCCGCCTCCCGCCCGTCCCTCGGCAGTCCAGCGCGTGACTTCGCCCGCGTCCCAAGCCGGGGGTGCCCGCGAGCGCCCCCTCCCCGGGCCGTCAAGTGCCAGGAGCGCGCTGCGTGCGGGATCAGGGCTGGTTCGGGGGTCCGGGGTGGCAGTGCCGGCGGGCGCCCCCTCTCTGAGCCGACAGGTGCCAAGAGCGCACGGCGTGGGGACCTGGCGCTGGTTCGGGGGGCCGGGGTGGCAGTGCCCGCGAGCGCCCCCTCCCAGGACTGTCGAGTGCCAGGAGCGCACAGCGTGCGGGATCAGGGCTGGTTGGGGGGCCGGGGTGGCAGGGCCCTCGAGCGTCCCCTCCCAGGGCCGGCAGGTGCCAGGGGCGCGCGGCATCCCAGGCGCGGGGGTCCAGCGCGGCAGTGCCCTCGGGCGCGGGGCGGCGGGGCCGGGTGCGGCGGGCCGCCCTCCCCGCCTCTCCCTCCGCCTCCTCCTTTGTAGCAGCTCGAGGCCCTTCCTCCCCGCCCCCAGCCGGCCCGCTCCCTCGCTCCCTTTCTTCCTGCCTCGCCTTCCTGCGGCGGCCCGGGCTCATCCATTATAAATGCACAGTCGGGGCTGACATCAGCGCCGAGCGAGCGCCGACCCGCGGCCCTGCGCGCCTTCCCCGCCCGCCGCCCGCCCGCAGAGCTGCGCGGAGCGCGCGGGACCCCGGGCCGCTGCCGCCGCCCCCGCACGCCGCGCCCGCGCCCGCAGCGCCGCCGACTCCTGCATGACGGTCACCAAGGTAAGCGCGGCTCTCCGCAGCCCCGGGCCGGGCGGCGGGGGGCGCGCGGGCGGGGAAGGCGCGGCCGGCGCGCGCTCGGCGGCTCCCGCCTTGCCAGAGTCGCCGGGGGCACCGCGGAGGCAGGGCGAGGGCGCGGCCCCCGCCCCGGGACTGCAGTTTTAACCCCTGTTGCGGACACTGCGGTGTTAACCCCTGGAGGCTGGCTTGGGCTCCCCGGGCGCCCTGGCGTCCCTAGTGGAGCGCGTCGCCCGCAGGGACTGGGATGGGCTGGTCGTCCCCAGGCCCCTCGCCGGGGGCAAAGCCCCACCCCATCTGCCGGCCTCTGCCACGACCCAGAGCGCAGTCCGGCCCCACTCCGAAGCCACTGGGCAGAGGAGCCGCTGCCAGCAGTGGGGAAGGTTCTGCTGGGGCCCGCCTGAAGATGGGGAGTGGGGGAAGACACAGGGAAGGGGACGTCCTGGTGTCCCCCATACTGAAGGAGAGTTCTTGTGACTTGCCAGAGGGGCCTAGATTTATTGGAGAAGTTTGGGGGCGCCCCGGTTGTAGGGAGGATAGATTTAAAGAGGACAGCAGATGAGGCAGCGGAAGTGCCCAGGGTTAAGGGGCTGGGGGACACCCAATGTCAGATCTAACCCAAACAAACCCCTTGGGTGGATAACCTGGAGGGGTGGGGGCTTCTACTTTGGGCCTCAGTTTCTCTTGTGTAATGTGAGGACGCTAATGTGGTTCTGGGGTGGTGACAGGCAGTTGGAGAACCAATGAGATGAAGGGTGTGAACCTGCATCTTCTCAGGGCTCTGTCAGGATACAGGACTCACTTGGGAGCAGTGGAGGAGGACAAGTGAGGGCTGAGGGGCTGCCTCAGCTCTGGCTGCTTTTGGCAGGACAGCTGTAGCCCACAGGGCAGGACGTTTAGTGTTTGGAAATGACACAGACGCGGTTCAGCTGGGAGGGATTATGATCAGCAAGGCTATTAATGCCAAAGATGCAGCAGGCTGGGACAGAAGACAAGCAAACGGGCCCGGATGGGGAATAAAGGATGTGAGGTTTGTAACAACAGTGTGAAGGATCGACTCGGCACCTCCCGCGTCTTGGCATGTACACACATTCATGCAGCCATCCCGTCCAGGAGGCCTGCATGATGGTGCGTGCAGCTCCCTTTAGCTGAGATGTACCTGAGGCTCCGAGAGCCAGTGACTTGTCTGAGGTCACGCAGCAAGCGTGTGGCAGGACTAGGGTTTGCGCTCAGGTCAGCCTCAGTCTATAGCCTGTGATCTTCCTGTTTCTCTGTACTGTGGCGCTCTCTAGTATTGGTAGACCCTCCATGGTGGAGGCCTGGTGCCTTGGCACAGGAAGGACAAGGAAATACACGAAGGTGAGCACTTGCCTGGCCTGATAACCCTGCTGGAAGACCTGCCCTGTTGGAATCCAGGGATTAAACTCTAACACTGCCCCTCACCCAGTTCCTAGCCCCCACCCAGCAAGCCCCTCCATGCCTGTCACCTCCTGCTCCAACCAATGTGGCCTTGGCTTAAGCCAGCTCAGAGGATTAAATAAAACTCCCTCCTTAACCCTGTCTTCTCTCCCCTGTGGCCCTTCACAGACCAGCCCTGTTCCTGCAGAGCGCAGGCAAGGCCTGGGCGCCATCCTGCTGCCTGCAAGCCTGCAGGGAGAGGCTCCCTGTGTACCCAGGAGAGATCACTGTGTCCTGAGAGTCAGAAGGCCTGGCCTTTAGTCCTAAATTGGCCATCCACAGACTGTGTGATCTTGACCAGTCGTTTTCCTTCTCTTCCTCTGTTTTTCCATGTGTGAAATGCAGGAACTCATCTCCATGACCCCAATGCTGAACCTAGGAACAGCTTCAGTTCTGGCATGGGGCTCTGGTTATCTGTGTGTGGTCTGATGACCCAGCAGACATGAAGGAGAGCCCCAAAATGAGCATGGGAGGTGGGTCACTGTTACAGAGTGGGGTGGTAGGTGGGGGAGGGAACAGGAGAGAGAAGCTGCTGCCCCTCCAGGTGCGGGTCCTGTTTGTGTCAGGTCCTGTGGGCCAGGGATTACGAGAGCTAAGTGCTCAGAAAGACTTGGGAAGCGACGAAGAGAAAGCTGCTACATCCTTATAGTGGCACCTCTTTAGGGGAGCCAAGCCTCAGTTTCTCATTTACCACTCTTTTTCAAACACATCTGGCTCCTTTGTGAGGAACCCTGGAGATGCTGCCTAGAATACCCGGGGGCTCCTGGAGAGATGCCAGCCCTTGGTAGCATCAGGGACACAGCCGTATGGGTCTCTGGCTTGCTCGTCTGATGGCATTTGTCCTGGCTGTGATGATTACAGTTGTATGTATTTTAGTAAGCCACCTTAATTTCCTTATGGACTGAGAAGAAGGGAAACCAAGAGAGGGAGAGAGAGAGAAAAGCTGAGGGAGGGACCTGGTGCGGCTTCCCAAGCTATGAGATGACCACCCATAGGCCACGGCTGCCCCTTTTCCATGCAGCGTGCTTCCATAGGGCAAGCCAGGGGCGAGGGGCACAGGCTGCGTCCTGGTGACGAGTGGCTCCAAGTTCTTACTCCTGTGTTTTCATTTTCTGTCTCTATTTCGTCCTACTCACGTGCCACGATAGCAGCAGTTCCCACGTTTAGATACCTGTCTCCAGCCCGCTGTCCGTTGGAAAGCAGGGCACGAAGTGCATCAGAGTTGTGTGTAAAGTATGAGTTGCTGGCCATGGGAAAAGCCTGTGTGCTGTGGAGGACTTCACAACACCCTTTTGCTGCTCTGCGTTCTTGTTGAGTGATTTGCTGTTGACTGTGATGTGCCCAGAGGTGGGGCATCTGGGTGAGGGACAAGGTGGCTTGAGTGACCGATGCCCCATTCTTGGGTGTGCAGTAGGAAGTTAGATGTGAATGAGCTGAGGGCTTTCCAAGCGTCTGAGACCAGCTTGGCGGGTCAGCGTCCAGGCCAAAGTGCCTTGACATACAGGAATGCATGCTGCACCTCAGAAGGACTTAGGACATGTGGCAGAGGGGACACCTGGATGGCAGCCTCCTGTCCTCACTGGGCTTCTATCTCAGGTTCAGGCCATGTGGCTCTTTCTGTGGCGAGCCTCACTCTGCTACCCTGTCCTGAAGGCTCCGCCTGCCCACAGGTGGAGGGCCACTGGTGAAGGTGGAGGGACCAAAGACAGTGTCATCCTGCCCAGGTAGAAACACCTGTGTTTGTCAAGGACCAGAAGTCTCCTGGGTGCCTGTGGAGTCACCCACAGGGGACGGAACACGGGAGAAGTCCAGTCATGGTGCCGTCCTTGGAAAGTGAGGGAACTCAGATCCTGGGGACAGAAGTTATGACTGCCATCCTGGAAGTTGAAGGCTGGAGGGTGAGGACCCAGGCCCTTGGGACTCCTGGCTGACCTCTCTCTGCCCGGCTGACCTGTGGAGGCAGGACAGGCACTTAGCCCTGCACCTGTTACCTGGCGGCCTTGCCCTGCCTGTCCTGCTGGGATCTGGACAGGCCTCTGCTGTGCAGCCTGTCCCCTGGAGACAGCATGGAGGTAAGGGACAGGGTCAGGTGGCATGGAGCTCTTGCTGCACCCAGCTGATGTCAGGATGGGGACAGGATCACAAGGCCCTGTCTCAAGTCCCTGGCTTCAGGACCCTTCTACTTCCCAGTTCCTCTCTCCTGTCTGGCTGTGACTGGAGGAGACATGGAAGAGCCAGAAGTTCCCAGAGCCTGGTCCAGTGGCCCCGAGGTGCCAGCACAGACCCAGCTCCTAGTGCTTGGGGTGGGGAGGCCCTGCTGCCCTTGCCCCACACCCGTCACGCCTCCTTCTGCCTGTAGGCCTTCCAGGTGCCTGGCGTCCTGCTGCAAGAAGGTGTGTGGCCCTGTCATTTGTTGGTCAACACCCTAGGAACCCTGCTTAGACTCAGGACCTCGGGGGGGAACAGACCTGAAGGGGATATCCCAAGTCCCAGTAAGGAGCCCCAAGGTCCCGTGAGTACCAGCCAGGAATGTCTGCCTTGCCTGCATTCTGTAAGTGCTCCATCAATGCAGGGGCGATCGTTCTTTATTGTCTGCCTCCTGGCCATGAAGCCCATTCTCCAGAAAAGCTGCCACCTCCTTTGCGCCTGAAGGCCCTGTGTTCCCTTCCCTGGGACGTGGTCCCTTGGCACCTGGGGGCAGTGTGAAGTCAGGAGGTGCAGACGTAAGCTTGGCGGGTGTGGAATGAGGCTACTGGCAGCACCAGGATCCTGGCAGCGTGCGGATTGGCAGCTCGGCGATGGAGTGAGGTTTTCCACTGTCTTTGGGCCCACAGCTGGAGCAGACACCGCCTCCGCCAGCACCGGCGGCCGCAGTCTGGTCTGGAGATTCAGTGTGGCCAGCAAGCTTGTCCTGTGTCCAGGAGATGGGAGAAAGCTCAGACTCCTGGTGTTCGGCCCGACCCTTTCCCTCTCCTTCAGAGCCCAGAGCAGCTCCAGTGCCACCAAATTCCCCTTCCTTGTGCTGTGGCCTCCAGAGGACCAGGCCCTGGCGGGGAACAGCCTGCAGCCAGGGCAGCTCGGAGCAGCTGGCACCGGGCAGGCCCTGCCAGGGAGAGACAGATGCAAATCCAGTGGCAGCCACATGAAGAAAAGCTGTTGAGAGGAGTCTGTCCTTTGTGGGCCTGGAGTGTGGGACAGCTGCTCAGGAGGCAGTGGGGGGAGGCGCGGGTAGAAGCTGCCACTGGAGGCCCCTGGAGGGACTGTGTGATTGGTTTCTGGCTGGCACCCTCCTTCCAATTAATTAGGGAGCACTGGGAGGATCTGAGTCTGCTCAGGCCCCAGTTTACAGAGCGTGTGTGTGGAATCCTTTCACACTCCACAGTGAGGGAGAGGACTCTCTGTTTATGATGAATAAGCAGAGGCTCCAGGAGAGAGCACCACCCCCTGGTCACAGAGCCGATGTTTGTCAGAGGCGGGATGCACACCCGATCTTCTGGCGGGGACTTTGTCACGACTGACCGCAGCACAGAACTAAGGGTGGTTAAGCTGGCACTGGGGACGGTGCCTGCAGGTACTGTGCATACCACACTCTACTCGATCCAACCCATTTTCCACAGCCAGAAACTGAGGCTCAGTGAGAGCAAGGGACTTCCTCATGATTGGATTCTGGGCTGGGGCGCCTGGATTTGCACCTGGAGTTTTCTCTTTTCTTTTTTTTTTTTTTTTTTTTGGTGATATTGGTGTTTGAACTCAGGGATTCATGCTTGATCCCTGGTGATGCCAAAAAAGAAGGAAAGGAAGGGAAGAAGGAAGAAAGGAAGGAAGGAAGGAAGGAAGAGAAAAAAAGTGTCTTTTTTTTATTTACTCTTCATGAATTATTATCAGCTCCCTTTCTTAGTGGTGCAGAAACAGAGCCCAGAGAGGATGTAGGCGGTTACCAAGGTCGCTCGCCACTCTGCCAGGTTGTTGGCAGTGACCCTGAAACATGGCCAGAGCAGGGGACCTGGGGGTAGAGGACTCGGGCCTCGCTGTGCCTTCGCCTTACTGTGTGACCTTGGGCTAGTTCTGGACATCTTGGAGCTGCGTGCTGTGGTCTCCGTCTCTGTAAGCAGCACAGAAAGGAGACGCCGTGTGGATGGATGGCGTGGGAGAGCAGGGCTAGTTTGTGCTCCGGTGTTTCATCGGCCTCCTTCTCCCCTGGTGTGCTCAACGTCAGAATCGAGTCCCCCTCTAGCTGGGAAGGTCCGTCTCTTCCAAACAGCCTCTCTCAGTTTCCTCTGTGTCGAGCTAGTTTGCTGTGGACGAGAAGTCGCTGTCCTCTCTTCTTATTCTATTTTGGCCACTTTTGTGTGCTTGGGATAAATATTTCGGCTGCAAAAGTTTGGAGTCCTGCTTTCATTTGAAAAGTGAGCCAAATAAAGCATCTAAACCTTGGTGTGCATCACCCTGGCTCCTGGCAGGCAGAGCTCCCGTGGAGGGCCAATGGCCCCAGAGCACAGTCCTATCCGGCTTCTGCTGGTCCCCATGTCAGATGGCCTTGACTGTGGCGCCCCTGGCTCAGACCAGCTCTTCCTCTGAGCTTGTGGAAGGGAATCTCCTCTATTAGCCTGAGGGAGAGCAAACCATTTAAACTCCTTGAACTTGACTCAGAAGTAACAGTTTTACTGGAATCTGCCGCGGTCTCCAGCAAACGGAGCAGCTGATGGAGAGACGTGTGTGGTGACAGGTGACACAGGGACTTCGTTTCCGAGTTGTTTTTTGTTTAGCTCATGAAGAAAATGCCATCTGCACTGCTCTGGTGACCTCCAGGTGAAGGTTCACTTACAGGAAAGCCGGGTTGCTCAGGATTCCGAGAAGCTTGGATTCTGGGCAAGGGGGTTTCTCCTAGGGGAAGGGCCAGCTGATAACTTTATCGTGGCCAGTCTGCCTTCCAGCCGCCTCGGGTGGCTTCCTGCCTTCCTTACCATCCTGTTTGGCCTATGGGACTTTCAGGGGTGAGCTGTCCTGTTAAGCCGGCCCTTCAGTTCTCAGTGTGCAGAGATGCCCCATCTCCAGCGTCCAGCTGCAGGTGGAGGCTGGGCTCCCTGACTCCATGTGAGTTTGCCGAGGCCAGGGCTCAATCCGACTCCTCTTCACTGCCTCGAACAGTGCTCTTCAGAGGGCTGTGCTTAGTACTGAGGGTGCTAAGACTTTTGGGGTATTGGGTGTAGACACCCAAAACTTGGATCAAGGTTGAAACACGGCTAGGTGTTGCTGGGCAGGTTGAGGCTCTTGCTCTTAGCCATCCATGACTGCTATAGCCACAGGACTTTAAAAATAGGCAGGAGACACCCCCATTCTGCAGAGGAGCACACTGGGGCCCAGGAGCTCTGTCTCTGAGGACACAGGGAGGATGTGGATCAGTGGGGGTAAGGGCTTTCCTCCCGCAAGTTAGTAGTGGGGCGATTCAAAAGTGGGAGGTGAGGAGAGTTCCAGAATGGAGTCTGAGAATTTAGCCTGAACGAGAGGGGTCCTGAGTGGACAGGCTTGGCTCCCCCAGTGACCAGCCAGGAGCACCGGGCCCCAAGGCCTGCTGTGTTTGGGTGGTGGCAGAGACAGGAGGAGCAACTTCTGAGCTCTTCCCGTCAGCCACCAGGCTGTGATTATGGGGCCTGGCAGCTGCTGGTCCTACGTGCAGGGCTGCCACCGTGGCCTCGGCTGCAGCCCATCTCGCTCCTGGAAGCTGGCCTCCTGGCGTGCTAGGCTGCTGCCTCTCTATCCTTTCATCTGAGTTCCAGCCTGAGAGGCTGGGTTGCTGTGAGCTTCCCTCTGGCCAGGCTTGAGAAGTCTCTGACCAAATTCTCCCTGGATCTCTGGCTTGGAGGGAGGGAAGAAGGGGGGAGTAAGGGAGTGCTCAGGAGCCATAAACAAAGCCGCCCCCCTGGGGCCCCAGGCTGGGAGGACCTTGGCTTTGGAAGAGCAGCGAACAAGGACAGGCTGTCCCCAGATGCTGTGTACTGCACAACTCTGACTCAGTACCCCACAGCTCTGCTGCTCTCCCCACTTTTCAGATGGGGAAACCCGAGCCTCAAGAAAGGTGTGCCCACCCCGACTCGCACAGTGGAGACAGGGGACATGGGGTCTGACCCTGTTACGCCTGCTTGTACGGCCTAACGGGCCTACCCATGGCCTGGTGGCCTGACTGTGGATAGGGACTGTGCCCTGGGCAGGCTCTTCTCAGGATGTCCTCCCCTGTCACCCACGCAGACCCACTGAGGACCTCAGTTCCTTTGGACCTTTTAGACGTCGTTACAATGTATCCCTTTAAGGCTGAGGAGGCAGAGGCAGGCAAGGGGCCGGGAAAGGGGGCATCTAGGTGGGGCAGCATGAGCAGGGGCCGGGGAGAGCAGGCGCTGCTGGGTGGAAGGGGTGAGCAGGCTGTGGTTGAGGCCGGCGGGAGCCACAGAAGCTCCAGATATAGTTGCAGCCTGGACTTCATCCTGTGCTGAGGTTAGGAAGGGCTCTTTGCTGTCCGGGAGGTCGCCCCACCTGTGATGCCCGGAGCAGAGGGTAAGTGGACAGTCACCGTGGAGCCTCTGCACAGCAAGGAGAGGGAGGTGTCGTGGCCCCCAGCCCGGATTTGTGGAAAGTGCCTTGCTATGCGTGGACTTTCGGAATGGTTGGATCCAGGCATTAAGAAGCTTGGATGGCCAGAAGGCCAGAGTGTCCTTCTGGGAAGACCTGGGCACAGCCAGACATCAAGAGCCTGAATCCAGCCCTCACGCTCCCTCTCTGTGTGACCTTCAGTTGGTTCCTTCCTTCTGGCTGAGACTCAGTTTCCCCAGCTTCTTAGGGTACTGTATCTTCTGGTTGGAGGCTGGGTGGACCTCAGCCCTATCACTGCCCAGCCGCAGGCCTTGTCCACCATCCTCCTTCCTGTCGTCAACACATCCCGCCACCAGCGTCTCCTTCCGTGCCGTGTCCTCTGAGGTCCACGATCCATGCAGCCTCAGCTTGTGAGAAGCACTGTCAACATGCGGGTGGAGGATGGAGTTCGAGTCTTCCCTGTGATTCGAGGAAGCACTCACCTGTCTTCAACCTTGCACCCCTTCTCACAAATCTGGTGTTGATACAGCCCTGGGCACACGTGGGGTCTTCCTCTCGGGTCCTCCAAGCCGCCTGTGCTTCTGCCGCCTACCGCAGGACGGACTGCCCCATTCTAAGAAGAGGTCCCGGGGTGGGCTGGGGTATCAGACCCGCTGAGCTAGAGCACAGACAGCCTTCTGGCGCTGTGGTGGTTTCACCATGTGCTTAAGTGTGGGCAAGTGTGGCTGGGAGCACAGAGGAGTTGTGCATTCAGACACATTGTATCTATTTTACACCTTAGTTAAAGCGTGAATGGAAGGAAATTCTCACATATTCACTCTACAAACACCCGCTTGTGCTCCAGGCAGCCCAGGTGTGCCGAGGGGAGGGTGGTGCAGAGGTGAGATCATCGGAGCTCAGAGGAGGCTCTCGGCTGCCCATGGCGGGGGTTTCTCAACCCTGGCCAGGTTTAAACACCTGTCTGCTGGACCGCCAGCTGGGTAGCGTTTGATTTAGTGTCCTGTCACTGTCTCAAGATTCTTTGTGAGTTTTGAGAAAGTGACCCTGGCATTTCTGCAGTCGGTCCTCCCTGGCCCTCCAATCCCTGTCAAGCACCCTGCAGCTTCCTTCTGGGGCAGCCAGGTACAGAGGCGGCCCTCATCCTTGGACAGCCTGAGCCTGGCTTTCTAGACTTGGGACAACGCTACCTTTTGAGGGAGAGCCACAAGACTGGTTCCTAGGTGGTGGTGACAGAGCCATGGGGGAGCTCAGGGAGGGGGAGCAGTCAAGGAAGGCTTCCTGGAGGAGGTGGCACCTGAGCTGTCCTGAGCAAGGTGAGGAGAAAAGGCCAAGGGTGACAAGCTTTTGGAGAGGGACAGAGGCTACCAAGTGAGGCTGTAGCAGAGAGCCCTGGGGTTGGGACTGGACTGGGAAGCATAGGAAATGACCATCTTTGAATCAGCTTCCTGTCGGCAATGGGGAGCTATTGAGTGTCTGGGATCTGAGAATAACCAGCTCTGAAAATGTTTGAATGAATAAACCAAAGGGCTCAGAGGCGTGTTGGAGGGGTCTCCCTTCCACGTTCCTGGGGTTTCCAGTGAGTTTGGGCCTGCCAGGTCCTGGAGGCTCAACATTTCTCTTGACTGGGGGGGAACCTGGTGTCCCTGGCATGGGCAGCAGTGACTACAGTGTCCCCAAAAGCAGCAGAGACAAGGGAACCACTTCCTTCCACTCACAGGAGCAGCAGCGCACGGTGGGGGTGGAGTGGGGTGCTCCTGGCACATACCCCGAGCTCTGCGCTCCAGCTCTGTCCGGGTCACTGTCCCGTCTAGCAGCGAGCGTCTTCCACGCCCCGCAGACTCTGCAGTGCGCAGGTGGGCGGTGGGGGTGCTGCTGGGAGAGAGGGGCCCGTTTCTGGGTCCCGGCAGCACATCAAAGAAGATCTGCGTGTGTCCTCAGTGTTTCCAGGAAGAGAAAGCAGCTGTGTTTATAGGGCCCACCCTCCAGGGGAGAAGCCGGGGAGCCAGCCGCTTCCGGGTCTCAGAGCCCGGGGTCGGTGGGTCTGAAGCCGGGCAGGGCCCATGTGCTCAGAAGGAAGCGGGATGGCAGTTTTCTGGAGAGGCCAGAGAGCCTCTGACCACGGAAAGCTTTCAGCACAAAAGTCTGCTTTTCCTGCAGACTTGCAGCAACCGCTGGACTCTCGGCCTCGCCCTGTTCTGGGCTCTGCTTCTACCAGGCTGTGTGACCATGGGCAAGTCACTTGTCCTCTCTGGGTCATTATCTCCAACCCAGTCCCTCCTCCCCTGGACGGTGTTCGCAGGGTCAGGTGGGCTTGCTCTGAGGTGGCAGAGAAGGTAGAGGAAGGGTTGCACGGTACTCGGTCCTAGCGGGGCAGTGTTCAGGGCTGGGGAACACCAAACACTGAGTGGCCAGCAGGTGGAGCTCAGCTGGGGCTGTGGGGTCAGGCTTAGGGCCGAAGAGCCCCTTCCTGCCTTCCTCCCCTAGCAAGGCCTCAGTGTCCCATGTCCCTGAGAACACTCGCTCACATCACAGGATATCCTCCCAGGAATGGGCCGCGTGTCCGGTTCACATCCCCTGGGAGTCACAGGCATCAAAGAGCAAGAACAAGATGGCACTTCCTCCCGATGGGGAACCGGCCCTGTCTTCAGACACTGAAGCCTAGGGGTGCCCAGCCCAGGGGTGGCCCCTGATCACCCGCTGTCCACACTAAGGGACTGGGACCTGCCCTCAGTCCCGCTCCTGGACCAGAGCTGGCACTGGAGCTGGACCTTGCCCCATGTGGACCTCATAAGTGGAAAATGGCTATTTTAACTAGAACTACCCAAATTGTCATGCACACAGCCAGCCAGGCAGCACCTGCTCACACCAGGTGCCATGTGAACAAGGGACACAGAGGGGACCAACTTCCCCAGCCTTTAAGGAAGTTGAATTCAGTCTGGATGGTGGACAGGGACGGACACAAATCTGACAAGGTGATTGGACTTGGGCTGAGTGGGAGTCCTGAGGACTGTGGGGACCTGGGGAGCCTGGAGGTGGTGTCTGACCTTGACTTTGGAGGCACAAGTAGCCCCTGGGACGTTCCTGAGCGGGAGGCCGTCCAGTGAGTGAGTGTGGAGCTCCGGCAGCTGGGAAGGTGGCCCGGTGGGAATGAGGCCGGGCTAGTTGTGCGTGAGCCTTACTCAGTCAGTCAGTGAACTCGTTAGAATCTGCGACAGTAGTCCTTAAGTGTGTACTGTGCCAGTGAGTGTTCTAGGTGATGGATCGACATTGTGAACAAAACAGAGAAAGCCCCCGTCCTCAGGGACAGGTACACAGAACACAAACACACCAATACTGTGACATCAGGTGGAGTCAAGAAAAATGCAGCAGCCAAGCCAGGCCTGGTGGAGCACGCCTGTAATCCCAGCACTTGGGAGGCTGAGGCAGGAGGATCACAGGTTCCAGGCCAGCAAGACCCTGTCTCAAAACAACAAGCAAAAACATTGACAAGAAGAACACAGCGGGGCCAGGGGCCTTGTGATCAGGTTGTATGGGCCAGGCCTTTGGGCCAGAGTGGGATAAACGGAGGGGTGGGGTCACATGGGTTGGGGGACAGCTCTCTGCTGAGAGCTGCAGGCGGTGAGGCTGGGAGGAGCCTGCTTGCCATCGAACGCTCAGCACAGGTCCTGGCCACAGGGTATGGTGAGGGCAGAGGCTCAGAAAGGAGGGTGAATAGGAAGCGAGGTCCTGCTGTCCAGAAGGCTGGCACATGCTTGTTGTTCACAAATGTTTGCCAACTGACTGACAGTGAGTGCTCTGGGGACTGTGAGGACCAGTAGGAGGGGGACATGGTTGGAGGCCTGAGCTTAGCAGCCATGTTGAGCAATGTGAACCTGAGCCGGGACAGAGCTGTGGGCATAAGGAAGTCCTGTGAGAAAGGGCTCCCACAGGACAGCCAGGGTCTCCCCACAGTCTTGGAAGAAGAACCGGGCACCACTGCAGAGGGTTCCCACGTCCCCCCGCCTCCGACCTGGGCCCAAGGAGCGAACCCAGCACCTGCATTTCATCTGCCCCTCATGGATGCTCCAAACTGGGTCACGTCCTCCTGCAGGGCCGGTGGGCGTCCTCGGGGCACGCCTTCCTCTGCCAGCCTAACCTCATTAGTAGTTTGAAGAGAACCATATTTATTTATTTTTTCCTTCAGGGAACTGGAGCCCTGCTTGTTTCAAATTGAGTAAAACCAAAGAGCAATTAAGAGAGGCAGAATTCTCGGTCAAGGGCAAATGACAGAGAAGCGCTGCTGCTTGCCTGGCTGCTGGGCACAGCTTTTCAGGGCTGGCTGGTTTGGGGGACAGGGAGAGGATGACACCATGGGGTTTAAATCTACCAGTCACGAATGTGATGGAAGGAACCAGACGAGCAGGGTTCCCTCACCTTCCCAAGCCTGGGGACCGTGCAGAGGGCCACCCCGAGTCCCGTGTGTCTTAGACCGTCGGTCCTTCAACAGCCCGTGAACACAGGCACGTGGGCTCCCCTGTGCCCATTTGTGGATGAAGACACTGAGGCTTTGCGGGGCTAGGTAACATGACCGAGGTCACGCAACTGCCAGACCGAGGTGGCACCAGGTTCTGTTGTGTCCCTTGTGTGCCACAGCCTCGGTTTGCCTGGCACTTTGCCTCTTGAAAGCATCGCTCTCACCCAGTCACTTCTGATTTCTGCTTCCCTCCCATCGGGGGAAAAAAAAAGAGAGAAAAACACCTAACAAAACGCTCCATTGCTGTGGCACTTGGAGGCGTCCCAGAGTTGCCGTGGAGAACCAGGACAGACAGGAGGCAGAAGTCCAGGCCATGCCTCCATCCCTGTCCCCCTCGCTGGACCACACAGTTAGACCTGTGGGCTCTCGCCGGGCCTGGGGGCAGCTGGCCAGCCACTGTGGTGCAGGCGAGGCCCGAGCGGGCCGGGTGGAAGCAGCAAGGGCCGGAGGTACTGGATGACGTTGTGGATGTCTGGAGGTTTTCTGTGTCTCCTCCTCTGTCACACGTGGCTAGCGATTTTTTGCTAATAGCAACCTCCTGGAAAAAAATGGATCCAAGGATAGCAGTCCAGCTTTCTCTGGAGACTTGGCCTGTCTTATAAAATGCGACCTAAAAGAAGCCGGGGCAGAGGGCTGGGTGGATCTGGGCAGAGGGCCTTCTGTTCATGCTGAGGCTTCTGGGAGAAAGAAGAAGCCTGACAGAAATGGGCCTGACCGGGGTGTGGGACCCAGCTGGGGCCAGGCTGGATTAGGAGAGCAGGAAGAGGGTGGGGGGACCCTATCGCCCCATCCTCTGGCTTCCTACTGAAAAGGCCACTCAGCTTCCCTCTCTGGCCACCATATACCTCTTTGGTCCCTGCCCAGAAGAGACAGCATTAATGCTTGCTGCCCCCAAATTCTGCCTGTGCTTTTCTGCTTCTTCTCTACTTAAAAAGTCTCCTGATCCCTGCTTCCAAGACCCCATCAAAATGCCACCTCTTCCAGGGAGGCTTCTTTGATGTCCCCTTCTCGAATCAAAGTCCTCTGATGGGACAGCTGTGTCCGGATGTGTGTTTCCAGCCTGAGCCTGTGTGGCGATGAGCGTGCAGTGGCACAGACGGTGATGTAATCGCGTTCTGTGCGTGGATCTAAGAATGCATTCTGTGTGTGCAGCATGGTTTTGGCCATGTGAAAAGCATTCGTTGGTACATTTGTCAGAGGGTGCAGAATAAAACCTCCAGCTGGGTCCCTGAAAGGGCCTGGGACAGATACAGGGAACTCATTCTTCCCTGTCCCATCCCCCAGCTGTCCTGGAAGCCTGGGAGGGAGAGGAAGTGCTCCCCGGGGCCCCTCAGACCTCCCGTCCCCGGGTGGCTCTGTGACAGCCCCCGCAGGCTGTGCCCTCCCTTGGGAGGCTGCTGTGTGCTGACCGGACATCCGGGTCTCATTGTGCCGCTACTCAAAAATTCATCTCTTCTAATTGTGCTGGAGGCCTGGGTGAACGCTGAGACTGCGCCAGGCTCTGGGGGCCGGGTCTCCATGGCAACCGAGGATGCGTCCTAATGAACCAGGTCCTTGGAGACTGGCTGGGGGGGGGGTCCCCCACCTGCACCTCACATGGCCTGATCTTGCTCTTCCTGCTCCCGAGCAGGGTCCGGAGTAACCTGGGGCGGAGGAGAGGGCAGGGAGGCAGACTCTGTGTGACACTCAGATGACCCCACAGCCACGTGACTGGGCAAGGATTTCCTCAACCTACAAAAAGAGCCATTCAGCTAAAAGTCCCCCGCACACGTGTACTCAGGCACCTGTGCACCTATACGGGTGCGTGCACAGACCACACTAAATTCCAGGCGCTTTAAGTGCTGCCCGCCGTTCACAGATCTTTTTACAGTGTGGGTGTTGCCAGCCTCCTGCAGGTCCTTCCTGTCAGCTCCTCCTCCAGGAAGCCTTCCGGGAGTGTCTGTCTCTCTCCCAGCCCTGTTCTAGGATAGCCCTTGGTTGGTTACAGCCCCAGGCATGTCTTACAGCACAGTCTGCCTAGGTGCGAGCGTCACTGAGTGTACACTGCTCCCCAGCAGGGTTTCCCCTGGCTCTCTGCAGCTCTGGGCTGGGTCCCTGGAGGCTCAGTCAGCAGAAGGGGTCTTTGTTAGCTGGCCCTCTGTCCTGGGCCCAGGTCTGGAGCATTGATGTGGACCTGGCTTCAGAAGCCTCCAGAAACCTGCTGCCTCCCGTGACCATGGTGATGGTTGGGGTGGGGAGGGGGGTAGCCCCTGGAGGAAGAAAGGGTGCCCCAGACCAGGCCTCTGGGGAAGAGTGGAGAAGAGGAGCCCTCAGGAAATGACCTTAGCAGTGGCCCAGCCTGGGCTGGACCTGCTTCCTGTGCTGGGCCCCCAGGCTCCTGGCCATCCTCAGCTGGCCACCCGCAGGAAGACCCTGCAGTGTGTGTGTGGGGGGGGGGATGCAGACCCAGCAATTTCTTTTTTTTTTCTTTTATTATTCATATGTGCATACAAGAGACCCAGCAATTTCTGCACTGCCACCCCATCTCCCCTCGGCCGTCCTGCTGATTCTCAATTTCCACCTGGAGAAGTAGGGAGGACGTGTGTGTCTGGCTGGCTGTTAATTGAACGGGACAGACACTTCCCGGCTGGGCCTCAAGGCCTTGGCATTCCTGTGTGTGTCCGCATCCAGGGCTGTGGGGCAGTGTGGGTATGGAGAGGCCGACAGCAGACCACAAGTCTCAGGTCTGCAGGTCTCTCACGCCCATTCCCCGCGAGCCTCAGACACGGCCTGAGTGCTAGCACACAGAGCCCCCCGCGAGCCTGGGGGCCCTGGGGGCCCTGGGGGCCCTGGGCATGCTGGGGTGGAGGGGAGGCTGCAGGATGGCTGGGCAGGTGAGGAGGCGGGGGCGGGGATGAGAGGTTGGGGGCCCGCCTGTCCCTGGGCTCCACCTGGCCAGCACCCCTGGGCCCTGCTGGCTGCCATGCCTTCCGGGAGGCACCGGGAGCAAAGTGGTGAGTGTGTGGGAGGAGCTTTGTCAAGGGGCGGGGGCTGCAGGCTGAGGGGCAACACACACACTGAGGAATGCTGGGAGGAGGGAGCCAGGACAGGAGGGATGGGCGGAGGAGAAGCTTGTCTAGGTAGAGGACAAGTGGCCGGGCAGAGGGAACAGCTGCGTGTGCAAAGGCCCTGGGAACAGAACCAAGGGCTCCAGGAATGGAGACACACTGAGTGCAGCCCAAGCCTCACTGCACCTCCACAGGGCTCAGACCCGGGGGAAGGGGGCATTTGTGAGGACTGTGCACTTGATTGTGAACTTGATCCTGAAGGTGGGGACAGAGGGGACTGCTTGCTGGTGGATTTTCTGCCTAGCTGTCACTGTCGGCAAGGGACCAGCTCAGCGCCAGGCTCGTAGAGGTGTTCACCAAGCTACTTGCTGGACAGCCAGGGGCCGACCAAATGAGCGCGTGAACAGGACACAAAAGCAGACAGATGAGCGAAAGCGTCCTGACGGGCTGCAGAAACAGGGCCAGGTCACCAGAGGTGTCACGGAGCCTGGGATCTCCAGGGCAGAGCCAGGCCAAAAGCTATGGGCTGAATTGTGTTCCCCCAGTGATGCTGGAGCCCTGGCCTCCAGTGCATTTGCACTGGGATTATAGGTACATCCCACCACATCTGGTTTATTAATTGAGATAGTGTCTTGCTAATTTGAGTAGCTGAGATTACAAACTTAAGCCACGGTGCCCAGCCCCCGGGCACGTTTTGAACTCTTAGCTTTCTCGTCTGTGAGTGGGGAGAGCAGTAGCCACAGAAGTGTTGAGGGCATTGACCGTGACCGATACGCACAGAGCACTGGACACAGAGCTGGGCGCAGTGACCGTTGCACAGATCCGAGTCCTCTCTCCTCTCCTCCCGTGCTTGCTTGTTGCTGGTGTCCCTCTGGGGCCCCCCTGCCTCCACATGCGTTGCTCAGAATGCTTGAGGACCTCCTGTCAGCAGCAGCCTAAGGTCAGGGAGTAAGTTTGGCTCTTCATGGCTGGTCCTCCAGCCCAGTTCCCCACCCCAGACTGCCCTTCCTGCCAACAGTAGACCAAGCTTGCATGGTGGCTGAGGACAGTTGTCACGTGGGTTATCAAGGGGCAGGTGTGCCTGCACCAAGGACGCCCAGGAACGCCTTGCCAGGCCCAAGCAGGATTCCACACCAGGAATTCAACTTCTTTATTATTATTATTTTTATTTATTTTTTGACAGTAGTAGAATTTGAACTCAGGGCTTCCTGCTTGCTAGGCAGGCACTCTACTACTTGAGCTAACTCCCAACCCTTTTTGCTTTAGTTATTTTTCAGGTGAGGGTTCTTGATTTTCTTCCCCGGGGTTGGCCTGGACCGAGATCCTCTTACTTTACACTTCCCACATACCTGGGGTGATAGGTATGCACCACCATGCCCAGCCTTTTTGTTGAGATGGGGTCTCGCAAAGTTTTTTGCCCAGGCTGGCCTGGAACTTCGATTCTCCCAATCTCTGCCTCTCGAGTAGATGAAATTATAGGTGTGAGGCAATGCGCCTAGCCACCAAGTTGTTTTTTAAAGAAAGGCAGTCTGATCTCAACCGTGTGGCTAAAAACCTGACCTGGTGGGGTGGCACATGCTTGTAATCCCAGCTGCCCTGGGGGCAGAGGCAGGAGGATCTCGAGTTCAAAACCAGTCCTGAGACCCTGTCTCAGAAACAAAATAAAAACGCAGGAGCTGGGGGCATAGCTCAAGTGGTAGAATAGCTTGCCTAGGAAATGTAAGGCCCTGGTACCCTAAAATCACACAATGAAACCAAAGCAGGGTGACCAGAATGTGTGCATGTCCTCGCCAGGGACTTCTCTGGCCGGGCTGGGGTCCTCTCTATGTATAAAGCGGGATTAAAAACAGCCACCTGACTTCTGTGTGAATTCAACCCAAATTCCCCAGCCTCACCTTCCAGTGCCGGAAATCTCACCTTCTGAGAACCCCTGGGGAAAAGGGCGGGGTTGTGGGAGCTTGTGTCTTAGCTGGTTCTACTCTTCTGGCAACCTTTTGAGAAGTTTCTGGAAAGAGGGAAAAAAATCCAAGCTCCCAGCTGCTCAGCAGGGCTGTGCTTGCATGATTCAAAACCTTATCAGCTTTTGTGAAAAAGACACAGGAGGCAGAGTGTGGTGTTGCTCCTTTGGAGCAATTTGGCAACCTGTATCGCGAGCCATTAAAATGTCCACATCCGGTGGGTGACCCAGAGGGAGCGATCCAAAGGCCTGTGCCTCTAGGCTTATCCCGGCCTTATCTGCCTGAGGACGAACTTAGCCTGGCTAAGTAAATTAGGCAGCTTTTATCCGACCCACCATTCTGTAGCCATTAAAAATGGCAGTACCAAAATGACTTGGTGATGAAATGGTGGGGCGCGGTTTCATTCGCCTTGTGATTGCAACCAAGCAGCAGCAGTTCTTTGCAAAGTCCAGCTGTGCTCGACTGGACAGCAAAGGGCGGGTGATAACCCTCCAGGCAGGCTGGGATGGGGAGTGGGGTTGACTGTTCTGTGTACTGGGAGGCATGGGTGGCAGGGAGTGCAGATTGGGTGGGGAGGATTTGAGCAGTGTACTTCTGGGCACGTGAAGGCGAAGATGTCTGTGACGATCCAAATGAGTGAGTCTGAAGCTGAGGGGTGAGGCCAAGGCCTGGGCAGCGGGTCTCGGTGCCATCGGCTCTCTTGTGTGGTGCTTGGATCCCTGGGTGTGGCTGGCCTCAGACAGCGAAGAGACAGGGGACCTCTGAGGCGTGGCTGAGCATCAGGGTTTATTCAAAGCTCCCCAAGCAATTCTAGGGCCAGGGAAGGGGTACTGGATTTAAGGGAGAGGGACACAGCTGGGTTTGGGCATAAAGGCTCAGAGAACCAGAACCAAGAAGGTGTGGCCAGGTGAAGGCAGAGAGAAGGAAGTGGTCATGTGTAGCAGCTGACCAGAGGGCAGGCCTGAGCAGGCTTGGCCTCTGGAGGGAGGATGGTGATGGGGCGAGGCTCCCAGCAACACCCCGATGGTCCCCAGTGCCCAGCATGGCCTTCCTTGAGCGCTCATGGGCAGCTGGCTGTGCCTGTTCTGTTGGACTGAAGGGGATTGCTGCTCAGTTGTCCTCTGCAGTAAACATTGCCCACACCCAAATTCTGGCACAGGAGCTCACAGGATTGTTGAGCTGCTTCTGGGAGGAAACGGCCATGTAGAAAATGCAGTTTGGATACAAAGACATTGAACTGATAAGGATGTCTTGATAGCTTGTGGGTGCAGTAGAGCAGAGTTTGAACCTGGAACAGACCTGGAAAATCCCAAGGGTAACTGAACAGGAAGCTTCGATTCCCCCAGGGGCTCAGCCTCTGATGGCTGCAGGGAAAGGGGGCACAGAGGGTGGCCAAGCATTTTGCAGGGGCTCCGTGCCCTCCACTGACTGTTGATTGATTCAGAGCAAAGAAAGGGAGGAAGGGAGGAAGGGAGGCCTGCTGAGCAGAGCATTTGCATCCCAAGCTGGAGGGCACTGCCAGGAGCCCTCTGCACACATCTCCAGTCTCCCGGCTTTTCCCAGCTCCCAGGAGTCAGGACAGGTCCTGGAAGGCATAGCAAGGGGCCTTGTGGATTCAGTGGGCTTGGCACAGAGGGCCCGACTGGTCTCTGTTGCACAGTGCTGGATCTCAGTCAGGAAGGCTCTGATGGCTGAGGTGACTCCAATGCCCCAGAGGCTGGAATCATCTAGAAGCTCTTGCACACTCGTGGGTGGGACCTGCACTGACAGGACGCTAAGCTGGGCCTCCTGATTGGGGCATCCACACGACATCCCCGTGTGGCACAGCCACCTTGGAGCAAGCAGATGTCCTCTGTGGTGACTTGGCTCAAAGCAAATGGGCCGAAAATGGAGGACAAGGGTGGAGCACCTCTGGTAAGCTGGCCTTGGGAGCCAGTACTGGCCATTTCTACAGTCAGATTCCCTTGCTAAAGGGACTTCCGCTCTCTCCAGCTCCTCTCCGTGGTGGGCCAGACTTGTTCTCCAGGAGCAGACACCATATGCCATTCATGTCCCTTTAGTTCCTCTCCTTTTGTTCAAATCAGGTGCCTCGTGAAACGGCCTGAGCGTGAGGGATACCCGGTCCTGCGGCCCAGCTGCTGCTGCCAGACCACAACTTTGCAAGGCTGCTAAGGCTGTGAGACCTTGCCAATGGCAGGCATGGTCCCACTTCTGCTCTCTGCCTCAGCCAGGCTTCCTTCCCCGACAGGCAACCCAAACCAGGCCTGATGGCTAACCAGAGCCTGCCTTTGTGATGGATTGGACAGTGCCCCAAGGGTGAAGTGACCAAGGTTTGGCGTGCTCTGGCTGGCTGCACACAGCCAGTCTCAGGGGGTGTTTGGAGGGTGCAGTTTCCAGGCTTCCTGGGAGGAGGGCCAAGAAAGCAGGCCCCCCTCCCCCACACTCTGGTCCTCTGCAGCTCTGGGGTCGACCACTCCCAGGCTAGGCCAGTCAGTGCAGGCTGACCCTCTGGCTGGCTTGTAGCCCAGCTCGTTCCCCCAGGGAGCCCCCAGCCACTTCCTGTATTGCTCCGTGGGTGTGCACTCGTGTATTTGAGTTGCGGCCAGGCAGAAAAGAGATTTATCAGAGAATCCTGTGATCTTGGCACCACCACCTCCTAGCTCCTCCTGTCCTAGGGAGGGAACCCCGGAACCCCCAATTCCTGAATTCTGAGTGGCTGAAGCCTCATGCCTTTGTTCTGGCCTCTCCTGAACGGCCTTTCTCAGGCTCCCACAGCTGGTCTTGAAGTTGGGGGGCTCCAGGAGGGGACTTGAAATTTATCATTGTCATTGTCATCATCCCCATCCCCCTGTCCACAATTGTGGCCTCCATCCATCCGGTTAATAAGTAGCTACAAAAACTCCCACTCAGTGGCAGGAGAGAGAGAGAGAGAGGAGAGAGAGAGAGAGAGAGAGAGAGAGAGAGAGAGAGAGAGAGAGAGAGAGAGAGAGAGAGAGAGAGAGAGAGAGAGAGAGAGAGAGAGAGAGAGAGAGAGAGGGAGAGAGAGAGAGGAGAGAGAGAGAGGGAGAGAGAGAGAGGAGAGAGAGAGAGGGAGAGAGAGAGAGAGGGAGAGAGAGAGAGAGAGAGAGAGAGAGAGAGAGAGAGAGAGAGAGAGAGAGAGAGAGAGAGAGAGAGAGAGAGAGAGAGAGGAGAGAGAGAGAGAGGGAGAGAGAGAGAGGGAGAGAGAGAGAGGGAGAGAGAGAGAGGAGAGAGAGAGGAGAGAGAGAGGAGAGAGAGAGGAGAGAGAGAGAGGGAGAGAGAGAGAGAGAGAGAGAGAGAGAGAGGAGAGAGAGAGAGAGAGAGAGAGAGAGAGAGAGAGAGGAGAGAGAGAGAGAGGGAGAGAGAGAGAGAGAGAGAGAGGAGAGGATGTCAGACACTGTCCTCAAAGGGCAGTGGAGGGAAAACCAACTCACAAATGGTGGCTATAGCAGTAGACAGGCCACCCCAATGCCTGCACAGTGCCAGCATTCAGTGAAAGTGTTTCTTCTGGGGACCCAGTGTTAGCACTGGGCCTCTGGATGGCTAGGGTTTGGACTTGGCAGACGGGACAAGAAGGTGGAAAGGGCCACAGTGACAGGAACAATGTGAACATAGGTCATTAAGGACCAGAGGCTGCAGATGCCTTGAAGGACACATCTAAGTTCAAGAGCATTGTCGTTCTCTTCTCCCCCCACCCCTTTTCCTCTCCTGGAGCCTTCTCGGGCAGAGGAGAAGAGGACAGTGAACCCATGTTTAAGATGTCAACTTGTGTGACATCACAAGGGTCTGAACCAGACTTGGACCGATGGAGGGAGGGGAAAAGAGGAAATCTCTGAGCTCTGGACAGGGGACCTCACCTCCTAATCCAAATCTTCCTTGAAGCCCTGGAAAAGGGGTGGCTGTGGAGTGGGGGTGACTGTGAAGGGGGTGGCTGTGGAGAGGGGCTGGCCATGGAGGGGGTCATAGTACATTTTCTTCTTTGCTGTGGTCCCCAGTACCTTCCCAGCCAGGCCAGCTCAGCTCTCCCACTCTGCTTGGTCACTGCCACTCTGTCCCCAGAATGTCCTGTGCCTGAAACAACTGTGTAAAGCTACTGAAGGAAGCGATGACTCTGGCTGCCCAGGGTTAGTGACCTGGGACTGGAGGCTGCTTTTCACTGCACAAGGTGTGAATGACCTTTGGGGCCTGGTCACTGGCTGTAATGGCAGACAGGGTGGGGTGGGACAGGAGGACAAATCAGGTCCATCCAGTGTGGCTTGACCTGGAGTTTGCCTGTGTCATGCAGACAGGCTAGTGAGCTGCAGGCCAGGATGCTGCAATGTGTATCCCTTTCACTCCCATCTTGCTATGTGAGACTCAGCACAGAGAGGAAATGGACATGGTGGTGATGCCCTTCACATTCAGGGTACAGAGGTGGATAGTGACCGAGCAGCCCTGGACGTAGGTGCTGAAGGGTGCAGACCTGCGCTGTCCTCAGGACCTTGCAGCCCCTCGGTTCAGTGCCAGCAGCCCTGGCTAATGTCCAGGGATGCAGGCTGGAGGAGGAGCTTGGACTCGGTGGGATGGGACAGTGTCTCTCACTCTGGTTTAGAAAGCAAGTGTCAAGTCTCTTTTGAGCCTTAGGGTCTGCATTTCCCTCCAGATCCCATTGAAGGGGACTGGGGACTGGCCTAGGTCCTTGCCTTGTGCACCTCCATCCCTCCTCTCTCTCCCATCCATCCCACACCTGCCCCTCGACCAAACACTGTTTGTGCAGGTTGTGTCTGTGGAGAGCTGGTCTCGGCTCAGCTGGGTGGCTACAATTTGGGGGTAGTTTGAGTGTGTTCCCCACGGTTTTCATGTTGAAACTTAATCCCTGTAGTGTGGTATGAAGAGAGTGGAAATGTAGTCCAACTGTGGTGTTTGGAGCAGGCTTTTGGGAGATTCTGAGGATCAGATGAGGTCATCAGGGTGGAGTCCCACGGTTAAACGCTGGAGGCATTATAAGAAGAGGGAGAGAGCCCAGGTCTCACACCCACCAGCACAGCTCTACATTGTTGTCTTGGGACTCTGCCAGCAAGAAGACTGTCACCAGATGCAGCCCCTGGACCTCAGGTCTCCAAAAGTGGGAGCTAAATAGACCTCCTTTCTTTATAAAGTTATTCAGACTCAAATATTTTGTTATGAAAAACACCCTGAAACACTGAATCCTGGACCTGAGTGGCTGTTTCTCCCACGGTCTCGTCTTCTAAGGAAGTGATGTGCTTATTGCACTTAAAAAAAATGGCTTATCACTGTGCAGAATAAAAAGCTGTGATACCCAGTTGAAGAACTTTCAGCTGGGAGGCCAACACAGTGTCAGACCAGGCACAGCGTTCACATGTAGAAAGAGGAAATGGACCTAGGAATCAACACTGTGCTCTGGGGCCAACTCAGAGACGTCACCTGACACCCAGAGATGTCAGGTTGCATCTCCGATCCACACCCCTTGAGCAGTCAAGGAATGAACCCAAGGGGAAAAGAAAAGAAGCACTTTGTGCAGTCTTATTTGTTTTAGCAGGAAATAGGGAATGAACAGGCAGAGTGGCTCAAGTGGTAGCGTGCCTGCTTAACAAGCGTGAGGTCCTGAGTTCAAACCTCAGTGCCACAAAAAAAAAAAACAAAAACAACAAAGAAAGGAAGGAAGAGGAGAGAAGAAGGGAGGGAGGAAGGGAAAAGAAGGGAGGGGGTAAGAAAAGAAAGAAAGAGGGTCACCTCTGGACAACCAAGCCAGGCCAACGTTGGTTCATCAGCAGGAGGGACTGTGACTCAGCCACTGAGGGTGATGTGTGCGTGTGCACCTGGGAAAGACAGAGCACAGACTACTGAGCTACACCTCCAGCTTTAAGATGAGTGTCATTTTCAGGTTATAAAAATGATACATGTGCATTCTAGAACATTTGGAAAATCAGGGAAGTGTAAACATAAAATGAAAAAACCACCCTTCACACTGCTCTCCCCAGATACCACGCTTTGCACTTGGTATCTTCCTTTCCCTTTTATCCCCATGTGTGTGTGCGCACACATATCTTATCTTTGCACCTAGTAGTACAACATTGTATCAGAAGCATTTCCACACAGTGCCACTGTCATTATAGTTCTAGGAAGATGCTGGATCGAAACCAGCACATGCTAGGCAAGCGCTTTGCCTCTGAGCTACACCCCACCCCGCGGTGGTAACTAAGACCACATGTCTTTCATTCGAACAGTCCACATTTTGTGATCCCTGAATGCATCTCTGGGATATATCTTCCATTGGTAGCATGTCATAAGTTCTACATGACTTTTTTCTTTCCCAAAGGACGATGACCCAATGGTCAGTCCCGCACTGATTGAATTGGGTCGGATGAAGTGCGGCTGTGCTCCTATAGTACCGCAGCGCACACAGGCACAGCCTATGGTAGCAGCCTCCTTCATGGTTAATGGTTTCCGTTTTCTACTTTTAGGAAACAACCCTGCACGTGAAATGTGACCACGTTGCTCATGGTTTATTGGGGTGGATTCCTGGGAAAAGATGTAATGAGAGAAAATGAGTGAGAGCTGTGAAGGCCGGGATGCATTGAAGAGGACCAGATGTGAGCCTGTGGCTGCAGAGGGATGGGGGTGGGCATCACTGCGTCAACCTCTGATCTTCTGTGACATTCTTCGTGTATAGACTTTGAGGACAAATCAGTAGGAAGGAAAATGAGAAAAGGAGAAATATTCAGACCGGCAGAGCAGCCTCAAGTCCTGGAAGGGGTGAGTGGAGGTGAGAGCTCTGAGGTCTGGGGTGGGATGGGAAGACTGGGAGCCATTGAGGTGAGAGGCCAGGATTTAAACACTCCCGAGTTCTTGGGAGCAGGGGAGCAGAGCTGTCATAACTACCAGCAAAGCCAGGGAGAGCACTAGAGTGGGCAGAGCAGGCCACCTGGGTTCAAGGCCACCTGCGGCTCTCATTCTCTCTCACCAACCTTGACCTCACATCCGCAGCCTCCCCTTCTTCCTCCATGAGTGTGCGGGTGTGGATGCGGGTGTGGGTGGAGGGGGGTGAGGCGTTTGGGTTCCCTCCAGATCTGCAGATCTACAGCTTGGCCTTCCCAGAATTTGGTGAGAGACAGGTGGCCCTCTGTCTCTTGTGGGCATTTGTTCTTTGGGGCCTGGAATGGCTTTCTGAGCCCCTCACTCAGCTCCAGAACCCCAGAGCCACCCATTCCTCGGGGACCAGTGGGGCCAGGCTCAGCCTGACATGGGCTCACCAAGGCTCCAAGGGCCCTCAGTGACACCTGCTGCCAGAAGAGGCAGGTGGTGGCCGACTTTAATCATAGCTTGTAGTTTTTAACCTTAACTGGGGTCAGACATGAACACACACACACGGTCCTGAAAGTTACACAGGACGTAGAAACAGTGCTCTGGTGAGCACAGGGTTTGGCTGCCCTAATAAAGACCCAGTGTGGCATAAAGAAAGTTAAAGTCTACCATCTCTTGTATGGCGGTCTAGGTGTAACTGGCTAGGCCTTTAAGGTGAGTAGAGGCCGGGGCTGCTTCTCTTTTGTTGCTCTGCCAGCTGAGATGGCCCCCGGCCTGTGCACTTGCCCGCCTGTGGGAAGAAGACCAGAAGGGGGAGCTCCCCTGCCTTCTCCACCGCAGGCACTACTGCTCATATCTGACTGGCCAGAACTTTATCACATGACCGCACCCTAGGTTGCAAAGGCACTTGGGAAATGTAGGCTGTTTCCCAGCTAAAATGGGAGGGTCAGTACTAAGAGAGAATAGAATAGAATTAAAGAAATAAGCAGTCTCAGCAAAACCAATCTTCAAACTCAGCACTTCCGGGCTCCAAACAGCAGCAGCTTTTTATGATGGCTTACCAAATGGAGGTTTGTTGAAATAAATGAAGCATGACCCTTTTCCCATCTCTGCCCTCTCCGACCGTCCCTCCTTTCTCCCAGTGCAGATCTCGAAGCGCCAATCTTCCATCCACTGGCAGGTGGAAGGCTCTCTCTGAAGGGTCGGGAGCAGACTCGAAATTGCAAACCCTTCTTTGACTTTTTGAAAGTCAGTGATACCCAATCCTATAAACATATACTTTAATACAGTACTGATGGTGCTCAGACCTGTCCTCCTGACCCCAATAGGATCACACTGTGTTATGTGTCAACCTAGACTAGCAGACCTCTGGAGCGCAGTGGGTCTGGAATCAGTCTTCTCAGATGCCTGGCACTTCTGCCGCCCCTGCAGGGCTTCTACTGTGTGCACCTGGATGGATGGCTCCAGCTCTAGAGTCCACTTGAGAACACATGACCCTTGGTGTCATCTCGAGTTGGTTCCCATGTCCCATTGCTGATATGCCAGCCTTTTAGTGATAAATGGCTGTGAGTTTCACGCCGTTAGTGACTTAGCTCATTGTGGACCAGACTGTGGGATACATTTTCTCATGAAGCCCATATTTCATTAAGCACGGTGTCCTGAGGGTGTCATCTGTGGGACACCTGCCATGGGACCTTTGGTTGCTGTTACAATGCAGATTCCTGGACTCTCGTCCCAAACCTGCATCAGAATCTGTGGGATCGGAGCTTTAGCACCAGCCACAACTTCTGACACACCTGGAAGGCGCTTGTAGCCAGGTTCGAAAACAAATCTCTCAGATCCTATTGCTAAGGCAGCCATACCGAAGCCCTCAATTCTGTTTATGGAGGAATGACGTTCATATGGTTTTTATATTCTGCTTAAATAAATAAGGCGGCTCTTTGAACCCTCTTCAGGAAACACATAATAGAAGTTTGGTAGCACCTCCTTTTTATTCTGATGCATGAGCACAGGTAGGTGAGGAGCCTGTGGGCCAGGCAAGGTCAGAAATCACTGCCTCACACACCAAGGAGAGGCAGTAGCATCTGCCAGAGCGACACCAAAAGAAGGAATGTGGGCTGAGACAAGGAGGGGAGCTGAATGATCCCCCACGGGTCAAGAGAGGACAGCACCTAGGACCTCGAGGTCAAGGATGCATCTGGGGCTGGTGGAGACCCCCATGACCCTATGGAGATGCCTCGTTACCATCCCGTGCACTGTGCGCCGGGGGAGGGACCCTGTGCCCAGGGCTCTCAGCTGTGACTGGAGTGCTTTGTGTCCTGACTGTGCCCCTCACAGCCCCTTAGTGACGGCCTGTTGTCCAGGATGGCCCGAGGCTGGTCCGGGCCCATCCCCATGGATTATGCAGTGATGGCTGGGACAAAGCTGCTGTGTGTGGGAGCCGGCTGGGGCGGAGGCCTGTCTCCCCACAGAGTCCTGTTTACCAGGCACTGGGAGGCGAGCGGGTAGCATGGGGGTGCTGTGGATGGCAGACGGGCTTCCCAGTGGGGTCCCTGAGATGAGTGAGGTGAGGGTGTCACGAGCAGTGCTGTGGCCTTCCTAGCTGTGAAGGAAGAAGTTTGAACTCAGTTCAAGTTCAGAGCAGCCAGGCAAAGAGCCCCTCCTGGGTCTGCTGGGGACATGTGGTTTGGTCATCAGCATGACTGTCTGGCTGACCTTGTCCACAGTGGGCCAGTAATTCCCTGGGGAGCCTGCAGAATGTCCTGAGGACCTCTGTAATCAGAGTGCACAGAGAGTCAGCCTTCACTGTGGACCAGGAGCCCCTTGACGGGTGCTGCTGGGTCTTACACCTCTCTAAGCTCCCTAACCCTGGGGCCTGGTGCTGGGTGTCTGCCCACTGTGGGTTTGTGGCACGTGGAGGGGCTTCCACCCCTTCGCTGGGTGCCCACAGCTGAGCTTGTGACCAGGGCTCAGGCGCAGAGAAAAGGCAGATGGACTGTAGTCTGGACATTTTGTCCTCCCCACCCCCACGGGGAGGCATTAGGAGGCAGGGCCTTTGGAAGGTGATGTGTGGTGAGGCTGAACTCTTCATGAATGGGTTTTAAAAACAGTCCCTAAGACCCTTGCCCCGTCCACCCTATGAGGATCCGGTTGGAAGGTTCATGTAGGCACAGAGGGCGTGTCCTCACCAGGTACCGAATCTGCGGCACCTTGACCTTGGACTGTCCTTGTTTATAAGCCACCCAGCCTTTGGTACTTCCTTATACAACCTGAATGGACTAAGACAAGAAATAAAACCTCGGCCTGCACTAAATGCTGACTGCTGGATGGGAGACACACGCTTCCTGTGATGAGGACGTGAGGAGGAGGCTGCCATGGAGGGTCCGCTGGGGCCCCAGCTGGGCAGTTGACGTGCAGGCCTCATGCCCTCCTCCCAGTGGCCCTGACCATGTGAGGGCTCTCCAGTCCGTATGGAAGAGCGCTGCTTGCATTGGTTAAGCAGGTGCCCGAGGACTGGCGTAGGGCCAAGCTTCTGGGCCGTGGGTAATGGCAGTGGCTGCTGGAGACACAGCTAATTAGAATGGTCTCAGGTTCCTTTCCCAAGTAATACCCTTACCTCTTCACCACCCCGTTCCTAATTCTCGTACACACTTAATGGGGAAAGTTAAGAATCTTGGGGTTCTGGGTATGGTGGCACATGCCTGGAATTTGTACACTCAAGAAGCGGAAGCAGGAGGACCTTGAGTCTGAGGCCAGCCTGGGTGACACAGTAAGCCTCTGTCTCTAAAAAATCAAAACAGGGCCAGGTGTGGTTGTGTACATCTATAATCTCAGCTACTTGGAAGGCACAGATAGGAGGATTGCAGTCTCAGGTGGCCTGGGCAAAAAGTGTGAGACCCTACCTTTAAAATAACTAAAGCCAAAAGGGTGTGTGGGGGTGTGACTTTGATGTTAGAACACCTGCCTAGTAAACACAAGGCCTTGAGTTCAAATCCCAGTCCTGCCACAAAACAAAATGAACTAACAACAGCAACAAAACTACCCCAAGAGCACCAGGTGCCAGGGTTGTAGCTCAGTGGGCAGTGGTAGACCTAACATGTGAGAAGTGGGCTTGATCTATCTACAACATAGCAAGAAGATTTTTAAAAGATAAAAAGAATCTCAGGCAGGACGTGCATGACTTGAAGCTCTCCAGTTGCCCTACTTCTTCCGCTGACAGGTTTTTGGCCTTATTTTCAGTCTTATTTATAGACTTCAGACCTTCACTGTAACTCCAGCAGGAGGGAAGTCCTTGCTCAAGGTCAGGAAGCCCTCCAGGATCTCCAGCTCGGATTCCCTCCTGATGGCTGCCTGGGTGCAGACACACACTGCTTGCTGGGTGCCCTGGGCAAGTGTGCGAGTTCCAGTTGTGCTGCACTGATAGGACAGGCACATGAGACACAGAGTACACGGGGAATCCCAGCCACAGTCACCTGCGATGTCTTCCACATGCAAGGCCTGGATTACCTACCGGGGCTGGGAGCAGAGCACTGGCAGTCACGTGGGGGAGACAGGCGGGCAGGAAGGAGCTGTACACTGAGTACTGAACTGCATTTTGTTCTGGAACCAAACCCACACAGCCAGACGAATCCCAACTGTGTGGATCGGAGACTTTGGGGATCGGGGTGTGGAGTGGCAGCTCCGTGCACGCACACGTTCTCAGCCAGCTCTGTAGTCCCAAATGGCAGGTGATGTCACCACATAGATGGGCAAGAAAACAGGGTCCAGGCCAGGAAGGATTTGGGGAGTTTGGACATTCTTCTTTCAGTGTAGAGACATAGCAGGTGTTGGAGCAGAAGAGGGTGTGGTTAGAGATGTGTTGGTTTTATTTGGAAGAAATCTCTGAGGATGAAATACAGGGGATGGGAAGGAAGGGAGAGAGGACACCTATTTACAAACACAGCTATTTAGCTTCCCTGGGCCATGAAAAGGGGAGAAGAGGCTCTGGCAGCAAAGGGGGCACCAGGCTCGGGTGACATGGCTCAAGGCTGTCACGCTGAGCTGCAGCCCCCGGCCCATCTGCCTCCAAGCCCTCGCTTCCCGGTGACTGCGATGTAGGACAGGGAGCTGTCCTGCTGGGGGATGGGCGGGAACCCAGAGCAACAGCAGAACAGACCATGTGTTACCCACTGTCGCCCTTTGTGTCTGCAGACCCTGGAGCTGCCACTGACCCCTCACTCTTGAGGGGACTGGTTATGCTTTCTGAGCACTGCTCTAGTTAGTGTCATTTGTCCTCGCTTTGCTCTCAGTCCCAGTTGGTTCTGGTCCCAGTTCTGTTATAGCCCTGCCCTAGACCTTGAGCAAGTCACTGACCAGACTGGGCCTGCACACTCCCACCCGTGAAACGAAGAGTGGTGTGCAGCTGTGTGACTGTCTGTGTGACTGTGCACGTGTGACCATGCATGCACGTGAGTGTGCACACGTGAGTGGGTGAGTGGTTGTGAGTGTGGGTGTGAGATGCACGCGTGAGTGTGCACACGTGAGTTTGAGTGTGCATCACGTACATGTGTTATGGTTTGGACCTGAACTGGCCCCCGCAAAGCCCCTGTGTTGGTGGCCTAGTCCCCAGGTCGGTGATGGGCTGGCGAGGGCTCTGACCTCTGCAATGAATTGCTCCTTTCCTTGGCTCACAGCTGGCTGGGCCACTGGCAGGCGTGGAACTGTGGGGGGGAGGGCCTGGTTGGGAAAGTGGGTCACGGGGTGTCTTTAAGGGTATATTTTATTCTCAGCCCCTTCCTCTCTGGGTCTCTTTTGCTTCCCTGTTGCCATGAGGTAGTAACTCTCCTCCCCGTGCCCTTCCACCATGATGCTCTGCCTCGCCATGGCCGAGTGACCATGGTCCGCAGTCTCACGAACCCCACGCTGAAATAAATCTTTCTTCTTTACATTGACTTTCTCTGGTATTCTGTCACAGAGACACGAAACTGAACGCACGCCTGTGTGCGAATGTGTGCGTTCTCCAGGGAGGAAAAAGCAGTTATTGTGAAAATGGCCCAGCATGCATGCACCACCCTCACACAAAGTGTGTGTCACATACACAGAACCAAATCGGAAGTCACACCGTGCACCCTGCAGCCCACCTCTTTGGTTCCCAGCCTTCTGCGGGAGGTGACCCACTGTGAGAAGGACTGGTGAGTGTCTCACGGCTGCCCCGTTGTGTGGCATATTGACTGTACGTGGGAAAACACAGCGAGGAACTGTTGTTTTGACTGGCAAAATCAGAGGCGCAGCTCCTCGGTCAAGTGGCACTTGAACCACATCCAGACGGGGGATGGGATTTCTGTAAACAGAAAAGGGGACAGGCGGTCACATCGTGAGTGTCCAGCTGAGGAGCTTGCGGGGTACCTGGTGTAGGTGCCTGCTTCCTGATAGGGGCAAGGCGGGGAGCGTGCCTGGGGATTTGAACTCAGGAAATATGCTGAAATCTAAATATAAGATTCTTAGAGTGTGGCCTGGTGTCACTTCAGAGCTAGTTGAGGGGACGTTTGAATTCGGGGCTGAAGTTTTAGAATTTCATTCTGTAGTGAGAGGTAAATGTGGTACATCTTTGAGCAAGACGTAGCGCCTTTCTTTGGAGGAGGATCCAGTGCCTTGGCACAGGGGATGGGTGCAAGGAAGCAGGGCCACCTTCTGGAGATGGGAGCAGTCTCTTGCTTCCAGGTCGGCAGCCTCAGAGGACATCACACCCTCGGGATCTTAGGGATGAAGTTGGGCACATGCGTCACACACTGGTGAGAGCAAAAGGACAGTGATTCACGTTGCCATTCTTGCTTTGACTGCTAGGGAACTTAGAGCTCCCATCTGTGGCACTTTTCCCAGGAGAAGTTGAGAGCTAGTGAGTCTCGTCCTCTACCCTCGCCTTCCTTGACTCTTAATTTCACCACTCAGCTTCACGTCCTGCTGTGATGTATACATTTTGTCCCGGAACAGATGGAAGGCCTTGGAGGTGGTCTTACACCTTCGCGGGCTTCCATTTCGGGGGCATAGAGGTTATCCTGGTCCTGGAGGGATACTGAGTGACGAGAGGATCAAAATGTGCCACATATATAAATATGCAAAGGGGAAAGGAAAGGGGAGGGAATGCAATGGAGCGTGAACTTGTTCCAGGTACACCGTACGCGTGTGCGGAATTGTCACAATGAAATTCCCTTGCGTTGTTAATGGATGTTAATTCAAACATAGAATAAAACTTTAAAAAATGAAACATTTTTAAAAAAGAAAATGTAGAGCCTGGCACTGGTGGCTCACACCTATAATCTTAGCTCCTCAGAGATCAGGAGGATCGCAGATCGAAACCAGCCCCAAGTAAATAGTTCACAAGACCTAGCAGTTGTGAGGCCCTGAGTTCAAATCCCAGTACTGCCAATAAAAGGAAAGGAAATGTGAAGAGGCAGAGGGTGGGGGGGAATAGCTTAGTGGTAGAGCACTTTCATAGCATGTGCGAGGCCCTGGCTTGACCATGCGCCCAAAAGAAAACATAAAATATATATGATTTGTAGAAATGCTAAGACATCTTGGCAGTGATGCGATAATAGTGAAGTTTAGAAAACACTAATTCCCTTCTACCCTTTGTCTGACACACGAAGAAACCGAGGCCCAGCCAGGACAGCCCCTGCCCATGTCTGTGAGTCCTGTTGGTTATTTTAAGTTAAGCCACTGGAGTGAAGCCAACCTGCTTCGAAAGCCTGAATGTAGGGATCACCTAACCCCATCTTACTTCTGAATTATTTTTGCATATCCTTCTTTTCTCTCTTGTACTCGCTCCTTCCCTTTTTAATCAGAGCCCAGCAGACAGACCAGGCAGGGCCCATACTGCATCTTGCAGATGTCCTAACTGAATTGCAGAGAGGCCTCCCTGTGCTTGTCAGGCAGCGGGGGTGGGGAACCAGCATCAGTGATGAAATCCCTGGGCAATGGCTGTGGAGTGTGTGATGGGCAAAAGCAAGGCAGGCAGCTGACAGTCCCCAGGTGGGAGTGACCAACTGTGGGCAGCCCATGACCTTCTGGGAAGTTCTGCCCTCTGAGAACTCAGCTCCACACGAGCAGATGAGAACAGCAGAGCCTCTTTAGGGACACTGGGCCACCAAGAAGGCAGCGTTCACTGAACAACTGGGCATCTTTGAAGTGTCAGGCCCTGTGCTCACAGCGGGGATGGAGGTTCAGGTCAGCCAGACACTTCCCTGGCCCAGGGGACTGTCTGGCAGGGGAAACAGACACATAAGGAGCCACCAGAGCACAGCGTGGTGTAGCATAGAGGGCTGGACAGAAAGGGAGGAAGAAGCACTGGTTCTTTCTCAGAGACCCCAGAGCCTCACAGGGGAGGAGACACCTGTGCTGTGCTTTCAAGGTTACATGGGATTTACTGGGAGGAGAGGAGCCCTGACCCTGTTCCCAGAGTCCCATACATGAGACTGTGCACGTGGGCGGTGGGGCACCCCTGGCTTCACAACCGCCTCTCCAGGTGGGCGGTCACCATGTTGGGTCAGCATCAAGAGTAGGATGAGGAGGGCTGTGCAGAGCCCTCTGTGAGAAGCAGCTGGGCGTTGGGGTTAGGTCAGCCATTTGTGTTAGGGGGGCCACATGACTCAGGAGGAGTCCTGGACGGACCTGCGTGCAGAGCCTAGCTCTGCTCTGTGCTGACCACGAGACCCTGGGCTCCCGCTCCCCCTTCTGAGCCTTCGTTCTCCATCTTTAACACGGGGACCATGGTGTTCCTCTTTGCGGTGAGGGCTGATGAGACAAGGTGGAGAGACGTTCCCCAAAGTCTGGTTGGCACTGAGTGTGCAGGACCTCAGCGACCATGATGGCCACAGAACCCAGATGGTGGCTGTGTGGGCCAGGTACAGTGTGTGGACGTCAACGTGTTCTGAGACCATCCTGTGGGAGGGGGTAGTGACCAAACGTGAGGATGTGACTGTTGGCTTTGCCTTTGCCGCAGTGTGCGCTGCCTGGGCCAGATGTGCCTGGGGACTTTGGTGGCTGGGAGCTGGGGGTGGAGGTCAGCCTGTCATTCACTCTCAGGCCCAGAGGACTCCCGGCGTCAGCCGGTTCAACCTGAACCAGCTCTGAGTCCCATCTCTGGCACCTGTGCTGAGGGACTTTTGGGTTCTTCAGTTGCCTCCAGTGACAGGAACTTAACTCCTTCCCAACACAGCTTCCTACCGTTAGCATCATGCCTTCTCCTGGGCCGTGCTGCAGGGTCACAAGACGCACCCAGCTCAGCACAGCAGATTCATAGGCACTGGCTGAGCACTTACTTGGGTAGACGCTATTCTAAATCCGGGACACAGCAGAGGCTTTGAGGCTCTGTCCTCTGGCTTAGCTTATCTCACATCAGCCCTGTGAAGTGGGCAGGACAGGGCTTGGGGTCATTCCAACTTCTCAGAACAGGCAACAGGCTGGAGGCAGTGAGGGCAGTATTTATAGGTTCTAGAATGTGTTCAGGGCTCTGCATATTTCTGGAAATCTAATCTTCCCATCAGTCCCACAAGAAAACCCCTGTTACTATGACCCCATTTTCCTGATGAAGAAAGAGGCTCAGAGAAGCTGTGTTGCTGACCTAGGGTCACACAGCAGGAAGCCTGGCTCTTCTAAGCCCCACTCTGAAGACCTCTTGTGTCAAGGCACATCCTTGTTCCACCAGCAGAAGGCCATGTGGGGACTCTGGCAGATTGCACATGAGTGACCTCCAGTCTGCCCCAGCCACAGCTGTGTTCCTTCACCTCCTCACCCCACCCCACCCCATCCTGAGGGGGCAGCAGTGTGTGAGGTCAGCCTCTCCCACCCTCCATGTGAGCTGGGGTCATCTCAGGGCAGTGGGGTGGACTGCCAGTGGGAGAAGCCCAGGTCAGCCTCAGAGGCCTTTGTCCAGAAATCCTGCCAGCGTGTGCATCCCGGGGGCCAGCACCTGGCTCTGGGGAATGGCAGCGACTGGCAGGGGTGGAGGTGGAGCTTCACCTGTGCCTCTAGCCAGGGTGAGATTGGAGGCAGGTGTCGAAGCACCCAGCTTTCCGTTCTCCACAGCCACAGGGGCGCGACCAGGCATCTGGCCCCACGTGGAGAGGAAATCTGTCTGTCCACCCAGTGCTCCTCATCGTAGAGGCAAGGAGGACCCAGAGGCAGGGTGATGGCAGAGGCTGAGCAGGACTGGGGTGGCAGGCCCTACCCTGTACCATCTGGAGCAGGTGACCTGACCTTTTCCCCTAAATCTGCTTCCTCCCCACATGCATGGGAATAAAAACAGAAGCCAGCTGCCCCTCTTAAATAAAACCAGACCCGACGCTATCTCAAAATAGCCAGAGCCAAAAGGTGTGGGATGTAGCTCAAGTGGCAAAGTGCCTGCCTAGTAGGTGCAAAGCCCTCAGTTCAAACCTCAGTACTGCCCCTAAAATATGCCTACTATACGCCACCACCAGGCACGCGAGAAGTGCTGTAATGAGGGAGGTGACGAGGCGTGACAGGAGCTCCCTGCTACTCCCAAAGGGGCAGCCGTGGGTGTGTGCCACAGCCCTCAGTGGCCAGAGTTTCTGATTTCTGATTTTTTTTTCAAGGAAAGAGAGAAATGCGGATTTTTCTGGATAGTTTAATGTTGGTGACTCATTGAGGACATTTTTATCACTATGCTGGCCCTCACACACACCCCACATTTGTCAGCTTGGCTGAGTGCTGGGGTCCCTGTCTCATGGCCTCTGGTTTGTGAGGTCTGAGTGCTAGGGACACAAGGAGGCAGGGTCCCTGCATCAAGGCCAAGGCGTTCTTGCAGGAGGAGCCAGACTTAGGAGACAAGGCTCCACGAGCCGTGCGAAGAAGGCCGTGAAGACTCTGCTGAATCTCGCACACCTGTGACTGTCGGGAAAGGCACCCAGGACCAGGTGACATAAGGTGGATCTTGATGAATGAATAGGAGTTTGTGTACCATGAGAGATACGCCATCCAGGAGGACCAGCATGGACAGAAGACATGGACAAGGAAGAGCCTGGCCCCTGTAGAGAATGGCAGGCCAGCAGGTGTCCTGGGCACCTGGGGCGGGACGATTTTCCCACCATTAATTCCTGCAGTTGAGATGCAGTATTTCTAAGCCAGGATGCACTTGGTGCCCCTGCCTTGTTTGGCTCTGTGTCACCTCTTCCAAAGTCCTGCTGGGCCTCTGGTGGCTGAAGTGAGGTCTCATCCCAAGTGGTTCACTCCTGTCCCTTGGAGCCTAGGCTGGGGCTGTGTCTACATCCCCTCCCACCGCCACCACAGACACAGTGCAGCGTGACGGGGCACAACCCCGCAGGCACTGGTATCACAGCCAGCTCCTGGGGAAAATGGAAGACCCAGCTGCACAGCAGTGTGGGTCCCCAATAGCAGCAGCAGTCCCGGGTGGTGCGCCCTGCAACTGAAAGCCTTCAGGATGGAAACACCAAAGCAAGGTTCAGTGTCTAGTGGCGGGGGAACCTCCTAAGCTGCCCCAGATTCACGTGTACCTGCCACAGCCCACTCTGGCTGCAGGTGGAGGTTGGTAGCCTGTGTGACAGAGCCTGGACTGGGTACCTTTAGTTCTTTTTGCTCCTCTGAACCCTCCAGGGAGGAGTAATGTGGACCAGAGGGAGAAGCTGAGGAGACTGAGGCATGCCGGCCTCTGAGAGAGGGGAGAAGGTAGTAAGATAGAGCCAGGACCCCACGGGTTGTCTCTCTTAGAGCAGCGACTCTCAGTCCTCACGATGGAAGGACCTGCCAGGCGTCGTCATCAGCAACTCCATTTCAGTGCTTATGGAAAGTCTCCCCAGGTGTCTGAGGCACAGGAACTCGCCTGCTGCAGTCAGCACCCTGTTCACAGCCCTCACCTGGATGTCAGTCTCACCAGGAAAGGCACAGGAGGCAGAGCAGCAGGGGGCCACGCATCTGTCATTGAGTCACTCAGCAGTCACTGATGGGATGACACAGGCTCTGGGCACAGGCCTGGAACCAGACATGTGGGTTTGCTAATTCCAGCCCCAGGGACTAAGATGGGCCTTGACAAGGCACTTCCCTTCTTTCTGCCTTATAAAACCTTACTTTTGCTTGTTTCTTTGTTTGCTTTACTTTGGCGCATTCATCACTGTACCCTGTGCGGGTCTTATTCTGCAGACGTAGTGTTAACAACTAAAATGTCATCCTAGGCCCTGGACTTTCCAGGAAGTGAGGCTGAGCCAGGCACCCGGCAGGGCCTCTCCCCAAGTGCCCACCACGGCGGGGTGACTTCAGGTGCAGGCGGGTCTCCAAGTGGACGTGGCACAGGAAGGCAGACGTCGGGGAGAGATGGGGAGGATTCTCTCTGCTGACTTGCTGGGGTGGTGGAGCTGACCTCAGGCTTGGAACAGTTGGGGAGTCTGACCTCAGCACGGCAAGCTAGCATGAGAGGAAACCGGAAGCACGGGTGGCACAGGTCTGTTCTTTATCTGCGGAGCAGGATGGGTGATGGGGGTGAAAATGGCGTTAAGCTGGGCCTTGGAGACTGCGACAAGCCACTTGGTTATCATCCTCTGAGCTGAATGTAGCAGGGCCACCTTGCCTGTCCTCATCTGCTTCCCCATTCCACAGACTCCAGCTCACTGTTCAGCCTCCTACTGGCCCCACACCCTGGCCTCCCTCATCTCCTAGCCTCCCCCATCACAGCCAGCTTGACTTGCTGAGTTTTGGGGGTACCAGTGCATGAGGTTTTGTGCTAAGGGATTTACTCACTCCTCTGTACCCCAAATCTTCCTCTCTGCCCCCAAGCTGGGAGCCCAGCAGGAAGGAAGAACAAACATTGGAAATAATGGCACAGTAGCACAATGGCCATCTGTGGAGTGCTAAGCACACACCCTGTGGCACAGGTAGACCTGGGTTTGAATCCTCTGTCTGCCCCTTCATCCCTGGGGGATCTTGGGCAAGGTCCTTAACATCTGGGCCTCAGCTTCTCCCCTGGAATGCTAAGAGCATCTACCTCAATGGGTTGCTATGAAGATGAAATAAGTCAATATTTGCAAAGTGTGTAGATGAGGACCCGAGATGTCACAAGTACCACACTAAGTATCAAATACATGAAAACTTGCAACATTTGCATCATCCATTTTACAAACAAACAGAAACTGCAGTCAAGAGATGTCACAAGGATTAAGTGCATAGTGTGGGCCATGCGCTTTCCTGTCCTCATCTGCTTCCCCACTCCACAGACTCTATAATTTTATATGCATTTTCTGCTTTAATTCCCACATCGCTGCTGTGAGGAAGCACCCTAAGCTTCAAACTCGAGCCCGTCCTCTGCTCCAGGATTCATGCACTTCTCCTGTCTCTACAGCTCTCGGCCTCCCCATCATCCCTGACCCTTACCTGAGATCACTGGGTCCTGGAGACACAGCTCTGGCTCTGAGAAGGATGCCCTGTTTCCCCTGGGACCTGGAAGACAGGGAGAGCAGGAGAGAGGGTGGGAGGAGAAGGTGGGAGGGACAGTGTGTGTGTCACCTCTAGTGAAGCAGGAAAGAACAAAGTGGAACTCTTATCAGAGGAGAGCCCAGGAGGTAAGGTGACAAGGAGATGCTGGTGAGTCAGGGAGTGATCTTGGGGCTTTGTGAAGTGGCTGCCCACCGAACTGGCCTGCTCCACACTGGAAGTGCTGGAGTGGTTCTGGGGTAACCAACACCCTAGAAAAGCATTTGGTCAGATACCCATGTTGGTAATTGGAAAGGCACCATGTAGGGTTTTGATGTACAGTAGTTCAAGTTGTGCCCTGCAGGAGAGTGCCTGGTAGGGAGCACATGGGGGCTGAAATCCAGCCCAGGTTCCACTCACTGAGCTGTGGGCTGTGGTTTCCGGCTACAGCTGCCAGAGGAAGAGGCACCATTTTCTGTCCCCCAAGAAGTGCCCTGTGCCTGGGGTGGTCCTGACTGCCTGGGAAGAGTAAGTAGAGAGACTTTGTCTACAGAGGTGAGTCTGCAGAGGCCAAGCGATGCTATCAGTCTGGAGATCAGGCAACCACAAATTTAATGCTCATAGTGACCAGGAGGGCCTGAGTCAAAGGGCACAGCCTGAACCAGGACAGGGAGGAGATGATGTACACAGGTGGCTGGGTGCAGAGCAACACCAGGGCCTCATAGCACACTCCTGGGATGGTTGGGGGCCAGCAGAAGGGCCAGAGAGCTGCCTTTCTGGGACCAGATCAAGAGGCTCTGGATGAGGCTGAGGAAGAAGCTAACTGAAAATCCTGACCCCATGACTGTGACCCCAACTCACTGTGAAGTGTGGTTCAAGTGTGGGCCCTTGAATCAGCCGTACGTGCATGCATGTTTGTGTACGTGTGTGCGTGCATGTTTGTGTATGTGTGTGTGTGCTTGTGTGTTTGCATGAGTGTGTGCATGCATGTTTGTGTGTGTGTGTGTGTGTGTGTGTGTGTGCTTGCATGTGTTCACTATATCCGAATGGACACCTTGAGCAAAAGGTCCAGGAGAGAGCATTTCTCAGGCCAGGCATCCAAAGCAGTCAGGAGGAGCCTGATGGTCGAGCTTTGCCAGGCACTCGGGAGGGGAGGGGGGCTCTGGCGTGTGCTCAATGCCCACCAGGCACTGGGCCAGATCTGCACAAGTTGCCATGTTCACCTGTGCCTCTCCTCCTTGTGGCTTTTGTTGTGAGACAGCATCCATCCGGTGGAATAGAGAAAATGGGGGGGTTCCTTTTAAGACACAGCACTGTCTGCTCCTGGGAGTGGCCCTGTTGGTGGTGTGGCAGTGTGCAGGTACATCTGGTGACTGCTTTCCCAGCAGTCTTTGCTCACCCCTCAGCTATGCATGTGCTCGTGCAGCTGTGCAGGATGTAGAGGAGCTACAGCAGCCCACCCAGGACCTCTGCTGAGGGTCAGGGGAACTTGGGAGGGGCCGGAGGGTCCTTGGTTTCCTTCACCACAGGAGGGCTTGGACAGGGCTGTGTGGGCTTAGTGCACCGTGGGCAGTGTCCAAGGACTCAACAGTCTGCTCCCCTGTGCCCTTTCTTCTTCAGTTCCCTCAGGTAGAATGCTTCAGTTGTGAGTAACAGAGAAAGGCAAACAAGGATGACTCCAGCTATAAGGATATTATTTATGATTTATTGAACCATAGCCATCTGGAGGAAAGGGCTCCAGGTTTGGTTTGGTGGCTTCACAGTGTCCTCAAGGACTTGGACATTTTCTGTCCTTTTGATCTGCCTTCTCGTCACGTTGGCTTTTTTGGTTTTGAGCTTTCTACCTCCTGGCCTCAAGATGGCTGCCAGAGCTCTCAACTTTACATTCTCAACTGCAAACAAAGACAGGGAGCAGTGCATTAGATGAGGCTCCAAGAAAGGACTTTTCTTCTGTGTCTCTTCTTTCATTAATAAAAAGAATCTTTCCCAGAGCAACGCCGCCCCCCCCATACACACACCAGCAGACGAAAGTCTACCATGTCTCACTGGCCAGTCCTGGCTCCTGGGACCTGTCCTCAGTATGAGTGCTGCTGGGCTGGCAGGTGTATTTTCTGCGGTGGAGTGGGCAGGCAGACAGGGGAGGTAGTGGCTGGAACACGGCCACTTGGCAGTGCCTGCCACACTTCTCTTCTCCAGACACTTGCTCCCTGCTTCCGGGGGACAACCAAGTGATAGAATTCTGAAGTTAAGTTTGACACCCCCCCCTCCACTCCTCCCACAAAAAAACAGTCACTTAGCCAACAATTGGTTTCCAACTGCGTGTGCAGGGCAAGCCTAGGGAGACTGAGAGGACAGAACCTGCACTGAGAAGCAGGGGTCATTGTCCATTTTTACAGATGAGACCACGGCTCCATAGAGTTCCATAGAGAACTTGCCTGAGGCTTGTGTGGTACAGGCCCAGCAATGGTGGCTGAGTTCTACCCCGGCCCACCCAACTGTAAAGCCTCTGCTCTTTCCAGTCCTCACAGGGGACAGGCCCTGCGGACAGGTGAGGTGAACCTTGCCACATAACGTACACTCCATAGCAGGTGTGGGCAGGTGGCCACCAGGAAGTGCTGCAGGTGCTCAGGGAAAGGTGGGTCCCCAGGGACAGTGTGGTCAGTGACTCAGTGGGCCAATCTACCACAGAGGGAGCACCAGCAACCCTGGGATGGACAGTCCTCCACCCCTCCCCTTGAGCAGGTAGGAATGGACACTTCCACTGGCCTGTGGACAGGCTGCTGGGACAGCATCCAAGGGAGGGTCCAGGCTGCATCTCTTCAGTGGGCCTTCCTTTGGTTGCTAGAAACAGACTTGCTGTTGACCTTGAGTCATAGGAAGTGACTGGCAGCCAGGCCTTGGGGGGCTCCAGAAGCCGGGCTGGATGTTTCAGAGCTGCAGAATGCTGGGGTCCCCTGGTTGTCCTGCCTGCTCAGCCTGGCCTCTGGGATGGTGATGAGGGGCCCTGTCCTACCTCCTGCCTCTGTGTCCCCCACTCTGCATGACTGCAGGGTGCTGTTCACATAGTCCATCCACAGCATGCGGCCTTTGAGGACTTTTGTGGCGCCCTTCCCCTCCCAACTTGGATGCACAGAGACAGAGTTGACACAGACTTGCTCCCGAGTCCTTGCAGCAGCTGTGGTAGGTATTCGTGACAAACACTGCTGCCCAGCTGGGGAATCAGAGCCCCATTGCCATTTAAGGCTCTGCTTCTTTGGGGTAACTTGGCTTCTGCTGGAGTGACTCTGATGGGCTCATCTTGACGAGCGGCCTCTCTGGCATCTGGACGTATGGATGGCCAGCTTACATGACGGGCCTTGGGCTCAGGGATGGAGCTCCAGCTGTAATCTGGGGCATCCTTTGGCCACACACAGTTGACAGTCACGGTGCATTTCCCTTTTGGTCCTGGTGTCGGGGGCTGAGCCTGGGTGAACCCCAATATCACTCTTGCTCCAGGCCTAGGTGGGGCTCCCCATGGCCTCTGATGCACCTGCCTTGTGGTGGCTCTCAGACCTTCCGCGTCCTTCCTCAGGGGTATGCACTGGGCTCTCTCCTCCAGCAGGAGCTGAACGGAGCTCTGGAGGGCATGCTTGGCCCCTGGCATGCCCCCCAGCCATCCTCATCCAGTGAGGCCACTGTTCTGAACAGTGGCCCCCTCCTTCCGGGACCCCAACCAGGAAGTTGGAAAGAGACTGTTATATTTTCAGATGTGACAGATAACAGCACCTTTTCCCATGAGATTTGGGCTAATGTATAGGAAGTCAGGGCACACCTCTGACACTCTTGGCCTGCCTCTGTTTCCCTTCTCACCCCCACAGACCTCCAGGCAGGGCTTTCCCCTTCCTGTGTCTGATCAGAAGTCTCTAGGACTGAGTCAGCCAGGTGGAGCACCTCATTTGACAATGTGGGGAGATGGAGTTGGGAAAAGCCTTCTCTCAGTAAATCTGGCTCAGGGCTGGGTGCTCAAGTGGTAGAGCACCTGCCTAGCAAGTTTGAGGCCCTGAGCTCAAACCCCAGCACTGAAAAAAAAAAGCCTGGTTCTTAAAATTCTTGTAAAATTATTGTATTGCTACAAAATCCTGCAAGTTACCTGAAGCTTTACCAATCCAGCCCTGCCCAGCAAATGGATTCTAGGTAGAGGATGAGAGGGAAAGTCACAGCAGGAGATGCAAGAGGAACACACAGGACTATACTTCGACAATGTCACCCTTCTCCATTCCCCCCCTCAGCCATGCTCCCGCCCCTGCCGCCAGCTCAGTGCGTGGTGTTTATACCTTCAGAAGGACTGGACTGCCGTCACCATGGGCCTGGCCTCTCCCACTGAGCCAGGACAGGGTCGTGTGGGACACAGCAGAATGAAACTGTGCCCCTCGTGGGTGTGGGGAGCAGAGGCTGTTGTAGGGGCTTGTTGGCCAAGATGCAGGAAGAACTCTCCTTGCTGGAACCTCAGTTAGCTAGAAAACTCTCTGTGAGGCCGTGGGCTTGAAGTGGAGCCATTATGAGACAGTCAGCAGAGGGCCTTTCAGACAAAACCCCTTTTATTTTTTCAAGAGCATGAAGTTTAATCAGAAAGTTTTTGCTCTAGTTTCTAGATGCTCAGCTGCTGAGGCCCCTGGAATTGTTTCCACAGTCCAAGAGGAAACTGTTACTCCCTCACACACACGCACTGGCTGCAAGTGTATGCATGCATGCACACACACATGAACACATGCATGCACACACACATGAACGCACGCATAACACACACATGAATGCATGCGTAACACACACATGAATGCATGCACACACACATGAATGCATGCATGCATAACACACACATGAATGCATGCATAACACACAAGAATGCATGCATAACACACACGTGAATGCATGCATGCATAACACACATGAATGCATGCACACACACATGAATGCATGCATGTATAACACACACATGAATGCGTGCATGCACACACATGAATGCGTGCATGCACACACATGAATGCGTGCATAACACACATGAATGCGTGCATAACACACATGAATGCATGCATAACACTCATGAATGCATGCATAACACACATGAATGCATGCGTGCATAACACACACGAATGCAAGGATGCATGCACACACACATGAGTGCATGCATGCACACACACATGAATGCATGCATGCACACGAACAAGCTCTGTGCATGTGGCCTGGCACCTGCTTCTCGAGACAAGGTGCTGTGCTGCGTGTTTTTACACCCCCAAAACTGTTGGTAACGCTACACTTCCACTTCCTCCCTCCGTCCCGCCCTCCCTCCCTCCCTCCCTCCATCCCTCCTTCCTTCCTTCTTTTCTTTCTTTCTTTCTTTAACAGGGTCTTGCTGTGTAGCCCTGCTCACGATCCTCCTGCCTCAGTCTCTATAAGTGCTGGATTACAGGCATGCCTTCGCTCGACTTCCTTTCTCATTTGGGGTATGGAAAGAGGTCTTCTTCTCTTCTCCAGCGGAGATGCTACATCGCAGCCAGCCAATCATCCTTGTCTTCCTGGGTGGTAGTTGAGATAGGTTATCTCCTGGGAAGGGGAAAGTGGAGGCCCAGCATGTAGCTGCCCATCTTTATCTGCACTGCCAAATGACAGAGAGCCAAACTCTTCCTCTATGAGACAGAAGCCTGAAGTCCCCTGGCTACAGAGACGAAAAAGTCAGGCTCTTCTGCAGGGCCTTCCCTGGGGAGCCACCCCCACCTGTGGCAGCTCAGGTGCTCCCTCTCCAGCGCACACACTTAGTGGCTTGCTTGTCAGGTTTCCTGGAGAGGTCTGTGCGCCTGTGAGTCCATGGCCCTGCCAGTGCTCTGGCTCGGTGGTACCCGGGGATGACAGCCCTGTGAGGGGACAGACCTAGCCTTGGGAGCTGTCCAAGCACAGGATCTGAAATCATCTCTTCCACAGGTGGTCCTGGCCTCAGCTCAGAAACTGCCTTTTTAATGATGTTACTCCATTTCACCCACCCAGAGGCCAGGGGGGCACAAGGGCGGCGAGGGAGCTGGAGGAAGGAGACCCGGGCTGGGGACAAGGAGCCCTGGGTGGAATTCCAGCCCTGGCTCCTGGAGCCCTTGCCATGTGGACTGCCTTGGGCGTGACACTGGCCAAGGGTGCAGAGCTTGGGGCAGCCTTAAGCCTAGCACTTTGATCGCGTCCCATGGGGCGGAGTGGTGTCCATGGCAAAAGGGCCAGGAGCCCTTGGAAAGATGCCAATTAATCTAGGTAGAAGTGTTTCAGTGCAGTTGAAACCCACAGAGAACTTTCACACATACCATTTCACTGGGTCCGCAAACTATCCTAGGACAAAGGGAAGAATTAGGTCCGTTTTATAGACGGACAAGCTGAGGACTGGAGAGGTTGAGGGACGTAGGAACAGCCACAGAGCAAAGGCTTCAGAGGGCACAGCAGGTCAGGGACCAGCAGCTCCTGCAGAACCTGAGAACTTGCTAGAACTGGAAAGTCTCAGGCCCCACCCTACATAGGGTTCCTACGTAGACACTGTGGGCAGGCAGGGACACCTGTGTTTCCAGGACACATGGGAGGTGAAGGGGGCCCGATTCCAGAGTCTTTCTCAAGTTCAACCCATGTGTGAGCCACCTGGTTCTGGTAGGGCCTGGGCTCTGCAGTCTAACCAGGGCCCAGGGACCATAGACAGACCTTGGGTGGCAAAAATTCCAAACTGGAGTTCCCAGGGGGACTTGGTTAAAATGCAGAGTCCCAGCCTGCTCCCTGAGAGCCTGCTGATTCTGCAGAGTTCCAGATGGCCAACCAACCATCCAGCCTCTGGCCCCAAACCCTTGATCTCCTGCCAGAGTGAGGATTAAGGAGTGGGAGTGGGAGCCATCTCTGAGCCCAGCAGGGCCCTACGTGCCTCAAAATAGGTCAGGAGTCTGGCACATGTCAGGCTTGGTGGCTGCAAATAGAAACCACTGGCTGTGAGCTGGGTGTGGTGGCACCCGCCTGTAATTCCTGCCTGTAATCCCTGCCTGAAATCCCTGCCTGTATTCCTGGAGAGGATCTCAAATTCAAGGCCAGCCTGGGCTACATGGAAAGACCCTGTGTCAAAAACAAAATAAAACAAAACAAAAAAGAAGCCATCTGCTAGGCCTGTGTTTGAGCTCCCCCGTCCCCCTGCCTGGTCAGAGAGACTGTGACTGAGAACCCTAGGGAGGGGCCTCTTCCCTGATGGGGCTGTGGTCAGCTCTGCCTCTGCCTACCCGGCCACTCCTGCTGGGCCACCAGCAGGGGCAGGGGACAGCACCAGCTCCTATCACTCCTGGGAAGAGAGACTTGCAGAGTGGTTGTCAGGTAGCCTTACCAGGCAGACTTCCCTTTCTCCTGGCTCTCTGTCCAGGCTGGAGGTTGTGGGAGCCCAAGCTGTGGATGGGAGGTAGAAGGCTCATGATTGGGGTACCCAGAAGGCTTTGGGAGGCTGAGGAAGGGTCAGGTTACTTTTCCATGTCCCTGTCTTCGTAGTCCTGTCTCGTGTATGGAATAAACATTTGTCAGCTCAATATTAAGGAAGAAACACAGCGCCTGCCCCATAACGTCCAGTATGGTTGGGGAAAAGTCAAGCGAACCTGGGACTGGTTCAGATCCCAGCGCCTCCATTCAGTCCCCTTGTACAGGCCCAGCTGCATCTTGAAACAGGGATGGATCACAATTGTACCCACTACTCAGGTGCCTTAGCGACTCCAGGATGGAATGTCTGTCCAGTGCTTTGCTTGCAACAAACACTTAATGCACACTGGTCATCGTTAGTGTGGGGGGGGCGTGAGCACTGCACCAAGCCTGGGCCTCGGTTCCCAGCTCTGGCCGCCTGAGGGAGGCTGCTCTCTTGCAGAGACAGAGGCAGCAGGCCTGCAGCCACCTCCTCAGGTGTGCAGCCCAGCTCTGTGGAGCAGGCAAAGCTGCAAGGACTCTGGCAAATGCCTGGTCCAGGAATCGATCTGAGTCTGGCTGGACTCCCTGGGGTGATGGGCGGAGTCTCTGCAGCATCTTTGGCCACCTGCAGACTGTTGAGCCGGCCATCCCAGTTGCCCAGGCCCACCTGATTCTGACTGCCCCCCTGGTGACTTGAGGGAGATAGGATGGTGCTGGGCAGCGGGGCGGCTTTCAAGTGCCAGGGTGAAGAAAAAGGAGGGGTCAGGAAGAGGCTCTGCTAGTGGTGGGTTCACTGATCAGGGCCCCAGGAAGTCCATGTTCTTTGGGTTGGCTGTCACATCATGGCCTTCCTTGGAACCCTGCACATGCCCCCAAGAACAGCCAGGCATGGAGGGAGGTTCAGCTTGGTTCTTTTTCCTAGGAGGTGATTTTCAGGGTATAACTGAGCTCGACCTGCTCTGATCTGTCCAGTATGGTGGCCACTGGACACACGCAGCTACTGAGCACTTGAAGCTGAGTTTTCATTTGATTTACTTGTAATTCCTCTGAGTTTAAGTGGCTGCCTGTGGCGAGTGGCTTCCATGTGGGGCTGTGCGGTGCCAGTCTGGGCTTGGCGCACAGGCTGGTTAGAGGACACACGCTCAGATATTGGCGTCCACAGGCTGGCGTTCTCCCGGCCCACCCCTCGGATGCTTCTAGTGCATGACTGGCTCTGAGGATGACCAGACCGGGGGTCTGGGAGGCACTGTATGTGGGGAAATGGCTGAAACCACCCACCGTCCACCTGCTTTCCAGTGATGCCCCGTGCTACCTTGAACTTGGTCGGTCACAGCAGGAGTACTGATAGCACCAAAATTGTCAAACACACCAAGTGCCCTCCCTGAGAACAAGCCGTCGCCCCGAACCCCAAGCCCTATTTTAGGCACTGTGGATACAACAGGGACCAGGAGACAGAAATCCCCACCCTCCCGGACCTGACTCCGGTGGAAGAAACCCAGACAAGTACAGTGTGCAGTTTGGTTGCTTGCCAGGGTGGGCGGGAAGGCGTTGCTGAGGAAGGGCTTTGAGCAGACCTGAAGGCAGTGAGAGCGAAGAGTGCCACGTCACGGACGCCTGGCTGTCTCAGAGAGGCATGGGGACTTGTCCAGTCAGGATTCGCACGCAGGTCATTGGGTGCAGAACCTTTTCCCGTAAGTGCTGCCATGCAGTAGCGGGGGCTGTCATTGGTTGTGTGGGATGCACAGATTCAAAGGCACACTCTCCCAGAACCACAGGGATCCCAAAGGCCCCATCCCAGTGGACGCCTCAGAGCACCCAAGAGAGAAAGTGCATGGCCCAGCTTCTTTGTCCTGGGGACGCCTGCACCAGCCACAGCATCTTCTTAGAGGCTGGAAGCCAGTGACCCTGGCATCCTGGACAAGATGGGGCAGACCCAGTGGGCCATGTGACTCCACGTCCTGTGGGAGATGAAGAAGAGGTCACCCTGAGGCCCAGAGAGTCACATGTCACATCGTTCCCCCTGCCAGAGGCTCTCAAACTGCCCCAGGTCCCCGCAGTGCAACCCCGGCTCCCCACGGTGCAGCCCCAGGGCACTTGCTTGAAGGTGCTCTTGGCAGCTTCCACCCCTTGGAAGGAAACGACTCTGGTTTTGTGGTTTTGTGTTTTGGAGCTCTGAGTGATACAGCATTTAGAGACAGGGTTTGTCTGCTGAGAAAGAATAAAGTCATCTTCACTCTGCAGAGGAAATTGAAGGTCAGTGTCTCCTGGCCCAGCCCTGCCATCTCCTTAGGACTCCAGGCTACTTCACTTCAGCCCCCGCCACGGGCATGACCAGCTCTTTAGCTCATGGGGCCAGAATGCTGTGGGTGACTGAGAGGGACTCAACCTAACAGCCTCTTCCATTCATTCCCAAGTTGCATCTTTCGTGAAGGCCCTGAACTCATGTTTTTAGGAGAGGTTGGGAATGGGCTTTGAACTCAGGACTTCATGCTTGCAGAGCAGGAGCTCTACCGCTTGACCCACCCCTGCTGTCCATTTTGCTGTGGTTATTTTGGAGATGGGGTCTTGAGAACTATTTGCCCAGGCTAGCCCCCTGTCCTCTTGCAGGTTCCAGACCTGAGATGTTGGCTCACATGTTTCATGGGAGAGGCCACTGGAGCTGGACAGAGAAGGTGACTGTCCCAGGGCAAGAGACCATGTCATGGAACATGCCAGTCTTTCTTTGATGGCATGGATAGCTTTTCCACGTGTCCCAAAGAGCTGCCCCTGGGGACATGTGCCCATCACCCTTCAGAGTAGATCCCAGAGGTCTCTGTGGCTTCTTCCCAGCTCTTGGAGGTAGACATAGCCACAAATGTCCCCCTCACCTGAGCCTAAGACAGGAGAAAATTTAAAAAAACAAACTCTTGATGGACATCTTTGTGTTCTGCTGAACTAAGCCTTCCTCATCACCGCCTATAAAATGCACCTGCTGGACGCAGTAAGTCTTCCCTGAGAGCTGAGGACAGGCTACAGTTTGCTTCCGTGTGGGGTATACATAGCGATTATCCCAGCAGAGAGGAAAGGCCAGCTTCCATTTCTTGAGAGGCCACGAGGGCCCCTCGGCTGGGAAACAAGTGCCTCTTCCTTCCTGCCTCCCCCTCTCGGAGGGAGATCAGATGGCCCTGGGCCCAGGGAGCAGCTGCCAGGGAGCAGGCCCAGCAGTGTGTACACGCAGAGTCTGGAGCCTGCCCCTGCCTCTTCCTGACCCTCCACCAGCCCCACCCTCTCCTCCTCCTGGAGAGTGGGTGTCCCTGGGTAAACTTCTGATTGTCTGAGACCAGACCCCCTGACCCCGTACAGGAGATGGTAGACCTTGCGTTTGGCAGGCATCTGTCCTGTGCCAGACTCCTTGCAGGCACTTTGCATTAGGTGACTTCATTATATCAGTGAGCTGGTGACATTATTCCCACCTTAAAGATAAGGAAATTGTTGCTCAGAGACGTAGAGTAACTTATCTGAAGTCACACAGCTAACAACACAGCTAACATTTCTTTACACGTACTGCTCTGTATGTGTACGGAAGCAGAGAGGAGTCAGAGTCTGGTGGAGGCTGAAGGAGGTGTGTATAATATTAGCTCTGTTACTTGGCTGGATAGCTGGTGACTTTGCACCCCAGGTGAGTCACTCGTACCCTGTATGCTGTTGATGGGATGGAAGTGTCTGCCCAGCTCTGCCCACCAGACTACTGTGGGATCAATGAAGTGTTTTCTGGAGAGGACTGTGGTGTGACTGCTCCTGTAGGTCCTGGTCCTTTGCTCAAGCTGTGCTGCCAGCAGCTAGTGACTCACTAAGCTCCAGTCCAGTCTGAAAGCAGCACTGGCTTCAGAGGCCCTGGCATTCTGGTGACAAGAGACCAGAGGGGCGGGGCTGCATGACTGAGGGAGGACGTGGAAATGGAGGCTTCTCCAGACAAGCTTGCAGACAGAGGACAAGGGCCAGACCTTCATCCTTCAGAAAGGCGTGGTACATCAGCCCGAAAAGGAACCTCAAAACTTCAACAAGCCCATGTCACCGAGCTGGGGTGAGGTTCCCAGAGGAGGCCTCTCCTGAGCCTGACTGCAGCTCTTGTCTCTACCATGCTGAGACCTTCCAGCTGGTATTACTGTGAGCTCTGTGGGAGCCCAGCCCCAGGCATGGGTGACTGGGGTTGTGCAGGGGCCGGGAGTCCCCTGGCCTGGGCACTTACAATCTAGTAACTGGAAAGTCTTCAGATATGAGGCCAGGTATTACTCAGCTATCAGAAGCCCTAGAAAGAGGAGGCGATCACTACGTGAGAGCTGTCATTCAGTGTCCCAGTCCCCCATCCGAGGGGGAGGGTTGATAGAGGAGGAAGGTCCCCAACCAGGATGTCAGAACCAGCATGGGTCCTGGCCCCAGATTTTGTCCATTGAAACACAGTATCTTCAGTAAAACAGACAGAATCTATTATCTCAGGCCGGGCGATCTAGTGCATCCATTGTTCCACATTGGCCTTGACCAAAGACCTCCATCTGAACCTTGAGCCTCTGCAAAGATGTTTGCCCACTGTCCCCCAAGGCAGCTTGTCTCTCTCTCGGGCAGCTCTCACCACCATGAAAAGCCTTCCCTTTAGAGAGTTCAGGTGTGCGCCAGTCTTGTGCTTGACCGTCCTGAAAAGTTCAGAAAGCATGTCCCCTCTCGCTAGAACCAGCTGTGGTGTCCACCAGCACCTGGGCTAGGTGAGGGGAGCACGGGGCAAAGCCAGATTTTCAGGTCCCCCCTTCACTGCCTTCTCCCCTTGCTGCCTGGGCAGCTCCCCTGCTTGCTGCCAGGCATGGCCTCCTTGCTCTGGCCACATAGGGAGGAATCTTTTCTGTCCCTGCCTGCACACCCAAGAGCATCTGACCCCACCATGAGCTCAGCCCTTTGTAATGAAGTTCAAAGGCTGCAGACACAGGCTTTGGCCTGGCCTGAGCTCTGGGCCTCAGCCTTCTGGCCTTTACCCTCTAGAACAAACACGCCTTTGGCTCTGGCCAGTGTCCCCCACTGTCACAGGGCAAATCAGGGCCTGCCCACACGTTCCCTCTCCTCTCCTTTCTCAGATGAGAGATTAAGAGTGGAGACAGTTGATCTGGAATAGGATTGGGGTTCTGGACTCAACTCCTGAGGTTGAGGGGGGGCACAGGAACAGCTCAGGGGTGCCTGAGGTAACAGGAGACAAATTGCTGGGGCTTTGTGACCTGGCATCTTCAAAAGTCAGTGCCTTTGGAAGAAACAGATAATGCCAGAGCGCTACAACCAAAAGGCAAAGGCCGTTGTGGTTTTGATCACAGCCAAGTGCAACCGTGAGCTTTCTTCAAATCTGAGCTCAAAAAATAAAAATCTCTGCACAGTGTTTGGGGATTTGAAAGTGAACTGAACACAGGACATGCTGAAGAAGGTCCATCAACTTTCTTGAATGTGATAATGGTGATATGTGGGAGTCTGGTGTGCTCAGTGCTTAGTACTTAGTTCTTAGTACTTAGTGTTTAGTACTGTGTGCTATAGTCATGATCTCTCATTCCTTTCCAATAATTCCATAAAAGAAGAAAGAAAGCAAGGGGCCTGGGCCAAAGGCGAGGGGACGATGGGAAGAGGGGCAATCAGTGCTCAGCAAGGCAAGGAGTCCTCCCAAGGCTCCTTGGAGCCCAAGTGTGAGTGGAGTCTCACTGCAGACTGCAGTCCAGTGTTCTTCCAGGAACACCTGGCATGGGCTCCTATGTGTGCAGAGCAGCCCAGTGAGGTGTCCTGATGTCTCCAGAGGTCCCCTGGCCTGTTCCTTCTAGAGACCCAGCAGAGAGAAGCTCCATGGAGATCAGACCCTGTCTGCAAGTCACTGGGGAGCCACCAGCCCAGCTTGCTGCAGGCAAACTTGGAAGACCACCCCCCATCCTCCCAAGCAGCAGGCCTACCGCTTCCTAGAACTGGCCAGGCCCCTCCTGGGGGCCCCAGCTGGGGGCTGTGGTCCGGGGATGTGATGCCCAGTTCAGAAGTGCTGGCTAGGCCAGGTGTCAGTGGCTCACGCCTGTAATCCTAGCTACTCAGGAGGCAGAGATCAGGACTGAGGTTCAAAGCCAGCTTGTGCAATCAGTTTCATGAGACCCCATCTCAAAAAAACCCTTCACAAAAAAGGGCTGGTGGAGTGGCTCAAGGTGTAGACCCTGAGTTTAAGCCCCTGTACTGAAAAAAAAAATGCTGGCTAGGCTCTGGGGGCAGTGCAAGATGGGGAACGGATGGTGCCAGATGCCTGTCTGCTATGCTAGGGACAGGTGCAGGGCATGACTGTGATCTCCACACTCAGGAGGCTAAGGCAGGAGGATCCTGAGTTGGAAGCCAGCCTGGGTTACAGAGGCCCTATAGCCAACATCCCTCCGCGCCGCCCCCCCAAAAAAGCATGCCCACCAGCAGTCTGCCGCTCATGCGAGCAGAAAGAGCTGGGAAGGGGGAGAGAGAGGGAGGGCTGGGGAGGAAGAGGTGATGTCAAGTGGGAAAACAGACATGGGACAGGACAACTGAGGCTCCCTGGGCTTCCTGGGGTAAATGTAGGTGTGTGGGTGGGAAGAGCTCAGGAGACCCTGTCAGGGCAATGAGCCCCGTGCTAGGCTTGTGGCTCACAGCTGGGCACTGACTCCCCTTGCCCCTCAGATGGTGGGATGTCAGCCTTCTTCATATGGGAGCAGGTGGGGGTGGCACCGGTGGAACTTGCCCAAGTCACACAGCTAGTCAACAGCAGGGGTGGGACTTGGATCTAGGTCTGTGTGGCTCCCAGTCTGTGCTTGTGACCTTTCCTCCACAGCCCCTGAGAACCCCTGGTGCCACGTGCCTTGGGAACTGCTGAGCTCTGCAGCGAGGAGCCAGCCGGGGCCAGCCAGGCCCATAGTGGGGCTGCATAGAACTTGTGGTCCACAACCACAAGATTTAGGCACTTGAGGTGTCTGTCCTGAGCTAGGCTGGTCAACTCCAGGAAGGGCTGGACTGTCACCAGTTCACATGCCTGGCGGGCCCCCCTGGGCTGCCCAGGAAGACACAGGCAGAGCTGAGTCTGTGTCTCTCTTGCCCTGACAGAGAGAGGTCCACCCCTGGGAGGGAGACTCTGGGACACGGCCTAGACCAGGAGTGAGGAGAGGTGATGGGTGGTGAGGACATCTGTCTGAGTCAGGCCATAAGGCCAGGCTTTGGCTGGGCAGAAAAGAGAGAAGCATTCCAGGCCAGAAGGCCACCAGGAAGAATCAAGGGCCTGGAACGAGCCACCTCAACTCCTCAATGTGGATACTGTGGAGTCTGGAACTTTCTACCTGGAAGGGACACGGTGGTTCCCAGATTGCCCCTCAGGCTGAGCCTCTCACGGGTCCACGAACCACCCACTCTGTGTTTTTCCTACCGTTTCGCTACAACTTGATTTTTTTTTTTCCACCTGACCTCATTAGCAATAGTATATGTGACATCGTGATCTGGAATGCACTTTTTATCTTTTAATGCAAAGTAAGATAAACACATGACTCCTAAAATTACAAACTTCAACTTTGCAACACATAAAGAGAACTTGAGTGACCACCTGGGATTCCGCTATGGAATTGAAAACGTCCAACAATGTCATCCGATGGGGAGTTGGATGCCAGAGAGAGGGGAGGGCTTGCCTGAGGTCACCAGTGGCCACAGGCTTGGTCCAGGGCTCCTCTCTCTCCAGCATGACTCTGTGCAAGCAGAGAGAGAAAGAAGGTGGGAGACAGGTGCAGTGTAGACAAAGGGGAGGAGAAAACAGTGGGAGATGGCTCTGGCAGACTGGCTCTGTGGTGCTGTTTCCCTTCATCTTCATTTCAGTGAGGAAACTCTCTCGCCCCTTTCTGTCCGGAGGGGTGGGAGACTCCAGGTGCCTCAGCAGGAGGGGAGGCGGGGGCTGGGGGCACCAGCTGGGCCAGGTGCTGTTTGTGGCACAGAGCACTTACAGTGTGCCAGGCCCCAGGCTTGCGCTGCAATGCAGGGCTTCCCTGTTGGAGGTGGAGCCACCCCTGGACTCCACCTGCCGTGGCTCACATCTGTCCTCTCACCGGGCAGGGCCCAGGGGAACATCCTTGCTGCTTGACGGGGACCATGTGGCCCATGATGGACGTGTGAGAAGGGCCATGCTCTAGAACAGGGAACCGGTGTGTCCACAAGACACTGGATTCAGTAGTCCTGGACTGGACCCAGGAATCCACATTTGTAGTAAGTGACATTGGTGGCTCAGGGGCGTCCTCCACCACAGGCGGCTTTGGTACAGGTGATTTGTGAGTCACACGTTGACAGTCATGCTCCAAAGAGTATTCTGGCATAGGAGTCTCAGATTTCCAGTCCAGAGACCTGGGTTTAGACCCCTGCTTCTCTGGGTGGCTGTGGACAAGGCACTTCTCTGTGTCTGGATGTGTAGTGCTAAAAGATTTCTTGTGGCTTAGACAGTCCAGAAGGGATCAGAGTGTGTGGTGGCCCCCAGCCCACCCCAGCCAATGGTATTTTCAGCCTGTGAACACAGCCTCCTCTACCTTCATCTTGCTCTGCGTGGAGCACAGGTGTGGACACTTGGGAGGCGGGCATCTGTGCTGTGCATCACATGGCATGTTCCTCGGTAGTGAAGGATCCAGACTTTCCGGAAGGCGGGCTGCCCATGCGGATCAAAAGCAGGTGCAAATGACCTTATGCCGGACCTGATTACAGCCAGTCCAGTAGCCAGGCTGGGAACACAGTGGGTGGAGTTTGTAGCAGCTCAGCTCGGTCCCTTCCTGCTGCTTCCCGAGGGCCAGCACTGGGCCTTGCTCAACTCCTGCCTCCCTGTCGGAAGCAGTGGCACCAGTACAGCGGCTGGCCTGACCCCTGTCTTTCCTGGCCTCTCAGATGTCCTGGCGTCCGCAATACCGCAGTTCCAAATTCCGAAACGTCTACGGGAAGGTGGCCAATCGGGAGCACTGCTTTGACGGGGTCCCCATCACCAAGAATGTGCACGACAACCACTTCTGCGCTGTCAATGCCCGCTTCCTGGCCATCGTCACCGAGAGTGCAGGAGGCGGCTCCTTCCTCGTCATCCCCCTGGAGCAGGTAGGTGGCTCTGGGTTTTCTTGAGAGTCGGCAGGCCTGGGATCCAGGACACCTGGCACTTGTTCCAGAGCTTGCTCAGGTGTGCGCTTCGCCAGTCGCTGCCCGATGTACATGGCTTCCATCCCCGAGGGGCAGGAGCATGTTGTCTGAGACCAGGTTGGGCTGTGTGGTCCACCCTGGCTGTCCTTTGGGACTCAGCCCTGGCCACAGATACTGGCCCTCTGCAGACGGACTGGCGACAGTTGGCCTCTCCCAGGTCCCCACCTCTGCTTCATGGGCTCCTGGAATGAAAGCAGCAGATTAAAATCTGCAAACTGAAGCCAGGCCACTTTAAAGCAGCACCATTCAGCACAGGTTGGAGGCCCATATGCACCCTCGGAAGCATTTACTGTCACTCCCCTTATGGCTGAGTCCCCCTTCCAAACCTGACTCATTGCCACTCCCACAGTCAAACCACTCAAGGAAGGAGGAGGTGCTCGTGGGAGGAAACCCTGGCTCCTGAGATGCCCTGCCAGCAGCTGGTGGGGGCCAGCCGGTTTGCAGTCTGTCTTCCCACGGGGCGGGGCGTGGGGGGGACAGATGTGCAGAAGGCTTAGGTCACACCCCCCTTCCCAACATCGGGCAGCTGCTGACCCTGAGAACAGGCCTGACTTTGAGGAGGCAGCAGGCTGGATCCTGCCACTCGCCAGCCACGGGAGCTCAGGTTGCCACTCAGCATCTCTGCCCTTATGTCCCCGTGATGGTAAATGAGGTTGAGACGCCTCCCCCGCCCGCCTGCCGCCTAGGCACAAGTGGGAGTGGGCATGAAGCTGCCCGCCCCGTTACTTTCTTGGGAGAGGTGTGGGCTCTGCTCGGGGACTTCTCAGATGCAGCTGGCCTCCTCCTTGAACAGATGGCCTCCTGCAGCTCAGCTCCATGCACCCCACCTCGCAGGCTGCGGGTCTCCAGGGCTGTGGACTGGTGCTTACTGGGGCATAAGCCTGTTGCCAGTACCCTGAGGTACTCCACATTGTGACTGGCAAGACTGACAGTCAGTGCCTGGCCCCATAACAGAACTGACCCCACAGGGACCTAAGGAAGAACTAAGAAAGGAAAGGAGGGAGGGGAGGAAAGAAGAGGAGGGGACAGGAGGGGGAGGGGGAAGGGAGGGGAGAGGAGAAGGGAGGGAAGGGGAGGAGAGGAGAGGAGAGGGGATGAGAGGGGAGGGGAGGAAAAAGCAGCTAGTGTATTAGAGCAACGTAGAGGCATTTTTAAAGATTGACTCATGGGGAAGCTCTCAAGCAGGATAAGCAAAGCCCCTGTATTACCATCAGGTATTTAAACAAAATTAAAAGTCAACCCACATACTTGAGTATAAAATTTGCAACATATAACAAAGAAAAGATTTGTGTCAGCCAGGCGCCGGTGGCTCACGCCTGTAATCCTAGCTACTGAGGAGGCAGAGATCAGGAGGATCATGATTTGAAGCCAGCCCGACAGATACTTCCAGAGACCCTATCTGGAAAAAACCCTTCACTAAAAAGGGCTGGTGGAGTGGCTCTGAGGTGTAGAGCTCTGAGTTCAAACTCTAGTACTGCCAAAAAAAAAAAAAAAAGAAAAAGAAACATTTGTGTCCAGAGTTCTAGAAAAATCAATAAGAAAAAAATCCAAAAGGAAAGTGGACAGGAAGATATGCATAAGCAATTCACAGAAGACAAAATGTGTCCTTCAACCCTGCTGGAAAAGACACAAGAGTAACGATCTTCAGTATTGCCAAAAGTCTGAGAGAGGAGAGGCTGAATGCTGTCGGTGAGATATCCAGGTGGCAGGCGGGCAGCACCCGTTGGCACTGAAAGATGCATGTGCACTGGCTAGCAATCCCACTCCAGGAATCAAAAAATGTTAGGAAGCCAGGCTTGGTGGTGCATGCACACCTGTAATCCCAGCACTTGGGAGGCTGAGACAGAATCACAAGTTTGAGTCAGGTCCATAGAGAGACACTGCCTCCAAAAACACAAAGTCTGCAGCATTTTTTGTATTGTACTTTTTTAACCTCAATTTTTAAAGTTCTTTTCTGCAGTGATAAAATTTCTCTGTCAGATTGCTTAGAAGGTTCTAAACTCTGGTCTCGGTTTCTATAACGGTAGTAGACGAGTTTTATGGAGTCAGGAATGCTGGTCTAGAGTATGGGCAGAGTTCAAAACTTTCACAGGCATCAGAAAAGAAAGCGCAGGGTCCGTGCAGAGATAAGCTGTGCTGTGTGCATATAGGCACAGGGCTCCGACGTTGCTCACGCTCTGTGACATGGTGTTTATAACGTGACTAATCGTGATCCTGGCGGCTCTCACTACCACCTGTTGCTCTCATGTCAAGTTGACCTTACAAGTACCCAATCACTTATGCAGCATTTATAATAGTGAAAAACTGGACCCTGGATGTCCATAACTGACACGGCACATCAACGAATTCCCTGTGTGGATTCTGTGCAGCCATGTGGAGGGATCACTCTCAAATGCCCCTCTCAGCATCATGTTAAAACTCATAAAAAGTAGCAAGGACTCTAGGACTGGAAAGTGGCTCAGGTGGCAGAGTGCCCGCCTAGCAAGTGTGGTGCCCTGAGTTCAAATTCTGGTACTGCTGGAAGGTAATTAAGGACTCTGGAGCGCTTTTTATATTTTTAGCATGTCCAAAATAAAATGAAAGAATGCTACAAATACGTATACATTAATTCACGTAAAATACTGATAATAAACCCACTTCATGCTCTCCTGAAAACACATTTTTATGAAAAATATATACTTGTTATCTATATGGTAACATACACACATATACACAGACACATATACATAAGGTTTGAACTCAAGGCCTTGCTCGCTAGGCAGCTGCTCTACCACTTGACCCATGCCTGCAGTGAAGAAGAACTACATTTTCAAAACCAAAACAAGGTTTAGCGAGCAGAAAGGCATCTTTGTGCTTGTGCTGATCTCTTGCGTGTTCGTCTGGCCGGGCTCTCTGATCTGCTGCATTCGGCCTGTTACCAGGCGCCCATCCCTCGTGCCTCCTCTGGAAACTCCACTCGTGAGAGAAGAGAGAGCACGGGTGGGTCTCAGTGTGGTGTGAACAGTTCTGACCCCCCGGGTTTCCTGAGAACAGCTTGATAATCTCTGGGGCTCCTGGACCACATGTCAGGAACCCCCAAATGCAGAGCAAGGCTTCGTGAGAAAATCCTTTGTAATATTCCATTACGTTTAAAAAAGGCCATCTATGATTGGTTCCCTTAAAACATCCACCTCTCTGGAAAAGGCAGAGCTAGACCCCGGGGTTAAATGTGACAGCTCTGCTGTGGGACCACGCTGCTCTTTCAGCTCCTTCCTCCTGTGCTATCCTTTCTACCTCTTGTGCAACAAACACGTAACACTCTGTGCTTTAGAAGAAACAGTGAAAGCAGTTTGTTGACTGAAGCAGGAACCTGGAGGTTTCAGAGGCCACTCGGGTGTCCCCCTGGCACCCTGAGGGCCATGGCTCGCTCTCCCTCTGCTCAGGTGGGCCTCTTTCTCTGCCCAAACAGCAACACCCCCATCCCTCAGCTGCAAGTGCTTGCTCCAGGGTAACACATGACCGCCCTCCTCCAGACACTTCAGACGCCCACGGTGAGGGCACGGATGGGAGGAGGCAGCTCCTTATCTGAGGGCTTCCTTTAGTTAAGGCAGGACCTGATGTCAGGAAACTACCTGAAGCTGCCTTTCACCCCAAAAGAGGGGGTGCTTGACACCAGAGCAGCTTCCCTGCCACCAGGCCCACAGCCCCTGCGGTAAGAACTGGGCCTACAGGCCTGGGACTGGGCCTGGTCGGCGATGGGGGCAGAGGGAGGCTGTGCACACAAATCCCCATTTATCCAGCAGCAGGAGAAAGAAGAACCTCCACACAGGTCAGTTTTCTAGGAAAGCAAAGGTGATGTCACCTTAGTTTTCCCCTGTTTGCTAGAAAGCTCTGTTAAAAGCTCTGCGTATTAGTCATACAAACACAGGAATGATCTTGGTTACTTCTCGGACACTCCCAATCGTGGCTTTGTGTATTGATTATGATCTATGGACTGGGGATGGTTTTACTTCTGTCCTCACGCCAGGGCTCCAGGTCATTGTCCTCAGCAACCAGCAGGCCTTGGAAAATGCCTGCATTGGTAGTTCTTTTGAAAAAAAAAACCCTGCCAGGCGCCAGTGGCTCACACCTGTAATCCTAGCTACTCAGGAGGCAGAGATCAGGAAGATTGCAGTTGGAAGTCAGCCTGGGGCAAATAGTTCACAAAACCCTATCTCAAAAAATATCCATCACAGAAAAGGGCTGGTGGAGTTGGCTCAAGCCATAAGAGTGCCTGCTGGCAGCTGTGATGATTCTTTGCCCTGGTGCAGCCCCCCATGTGATCATCAGCCTCATCTATTCTCCCAGCAGACAGGTAGTGCCATCCCCATCTTCCACCTGGGGAAACTGAGGCTCCAGGGACACACAGGGGTTGCACCCAAGGCCAGCAGTCAGTGCAGGGGCTGGACCCAAGCCAGCTCCCTCATTTCTGAATCCACCACTGTGCCCCACTGGAAGCAGAAAGTGCTACAAGGCCTGGCTGCCACAGATCCTGACTGCGTAGTGTGGTGGGTCTGTCTCCCTCCGTTTCTGTCTCGCTGCTGTCGTGAAGACCAGGCCTGGCTGTTCCTAGTTAGGCTGCAGGCTGCCTCTCTGGAAGGGATGTCAAGCTGCAGATGGGTGCCTGGAGCAGCTAGAGGGGCCTTGTGTATATTCCAGACACCGATGGCCTGGTAACCACAGAGCTTCCTGGGTGCTCTACCCTCATCCTGCTGCCAGGCTGGAAGACAAGGGTTGGCAGCACAGCAAACTGGTCCCCCACTAGCCCCTGGCAGGAAGGGAGGATCCCAGCATGGATGCAAGGAGTGTGGCTCTCCTGTAACCCAGCCCCAGCTAAGCACTAGAATCACTTGGGGATTTTCTAAGTCTCACCTCAATGCCATGGTGAAAGTACTTATTTCCCCCATTTTACAGATGAAAAACTGAGGCTCAGAGAAGTCAAGTCACTTGTGCACTCCCAGGCAGAGAAAGAATTTGAATCCAGTGCTCTCCCAGCCTCTGGTCCACCCACTGTGCAGAGGGCTAGGGAGAGTGGTGTTTCTGCACACCTGCCTTGTACTGTTAGCCCTGCTGGTGGGCTAGCTCAAGGGCATTGGTCACAGGACCTCAGCCAGTACTACTTCTGCTGTGCCAGCCACGCCCATTACTTCTGGAGACCAAGAGGACAGGTGTCCTCCAACCTCCACCCAAGGCAGCAGGCCACAAGAGGGGCAGGGAAAACAAGTTGACATCACTTTCTTTCAGTCTTGGGGGCCCCCAGCCCTGTGCCAAGCACCAGGACCCAACTGTCACAGATCTGGTCCGAGAGGCCTAATGGATACCCCACTGGCAGCCAGATGGGTGGGTGGGCATTCCCTTCGGGAGTCAGGCCCACCCATGTCTTGCTGAAGGAACCAACTCCATGTTGGGTGGGGGACCTTTGTTGGGCTCTGTCTCTAGACAGGGTCGTCCCTGCAGCTCTCCACATCCCACCCTGCCCGCCCAGTCTCAGCCTGGTGGGAGGCCTCTCCCCACCAGGTCTCTGGACTGGGGCCACACATTCGGGGCCACACATTCCCCTCTTCCACCCCAGTCAGCAGCCTCCTCTTCTCCTCTTATGGGTGATCTGTGGGGTTGCTCAGAGGGAAGAGCAGACCCTGAGATGGGACAGCAGCTCAGGATGGTGATGAGGAACACAGGCTTCAGGTGCAGAGGGACCTTGTTTAAATCTCTCCCCTGCCACTCAGGTACTGTGTGACTTTGGGTGAGTCATTTAACCTTCCTGTGCCCATTTTCCCTTCTACAAAATGATGGGTTGGATCACAAGATCTCTAGGGCTTGTCTTAGCTCTCATGTCTGTCCCCTTCCAGCACCAGTTCATTCAGATATGTGTTCACCAGGTGCAGTGCAGTCGGGGCTGGGCTTCTACTCCCCCAAGGGCTGGGAGACCTTCTCCAAGTCATACCCAGCTGCGGTAGTTTGTGACTGTCACTGTCAGAGCACTTCCTGTCTGCTTCCCCACTTTCTAGGTGGTTAGTCTGTCCATCCACCCACCCTAGCGACTGTCTCTTAAGCACACAGCATGATCCAGTCGGTGTCATGCACTCAAGGACACAGAAAGTGGACTGGGTCCAGTCCAGCTGGCTGTAACTTACAGTCTCAGCCCTGAGATGGGGACCATGCTGGGTTTGCATAGAAGTGACAGGTGCTCAGGAAAGGGCCAGGGTCCCAGAGACACGGGCACCATCTTCCCTCATTGGGGCATCTCTCTTGGCTGGTTCCGGTTGCTGTTCCCCTCCAGACCCCAGAAGGAGTATGGTGCTCTGAGGGGCTGCACCCTCTCCTTACAGCCCTTGGGACAGTATTGTCTGCTGGCCCTGTGGAGTCACATCCAGCAACTGGTGGACCAGTTAGCTCCACAGTTCACAGCATGGTTGAACCCAATATTAAAAGGGCAAGGGGTGCCCCGCCTCTATGGAGGACTCTTAACAAGAGCAGACGTCCTGCTGCACCAGCCTTGCGGGCATCCCAGGTCTCTAACTGGCCTCACCCTCCCCTACAATCAGCCTTGAGCTCCTCTTCCCCCATGAAAAGCCCCAGATCTTCTCCCCTCTGTGCAATTTGGAGCCTCTTCTGAATCCATTTTTCAGATCTTGCCTCAATCGCTCTTTGTTCTCCAGATGATTTGCATCTGAAAGCCTGTGACAAGCTGAATGTACAGTAAGTGACTTTAGGAAGGGAGGGGTGCTGAGAGAGAGAAGCCCCAACTTTCTTCCATTTGTCTAAGGCTCAAGATTGACAGCCCCATTTTGTGTTTTTCCTTTTTTGGAAGAATGGCTGCTTATTTTTGAGGAGAGTGGAGGCAGGCCGCTCAGCTGAGTGGGGGTGTGGCTCCCTTGTTTCATTTCAAGATTATGGGATGGATGGGGGGGCATCCTCTAGCCAGGGATGCAGCCTAGCTGGTGGGTGTCATGGAGGGCTGGGGAGTCCCCCCTCTGTTGGGCTCCCTTCCTTTGGCTGCTTCTTAGGACCTGGGAACTCTGAACTGGGGGGTGGGCCCTGTCCCCCTTGGAGGCCCTGGCTTGACGTAAAACACTTTATCAGTCTGTCTGCTCTCCATATTCCTTCACAGGCCTGGAGTCCCCCAGATCGTTGTGCAATCCCAGGCATAGAACCGCTCTGTGCCTCAGTTTCCCTGTTTGTGAAATGCGGTGCTTGTTCTCAGAGAGCTGGGATGATTTACTGGTGCAAGGTGCTGTAAGGTGCTCAGAGCCAGAGCCTGGCACACAGCACATGCTCAGAAGGCAGGAACTGCGGTGATGCCAAGGACTCCTGCCCACTGCCCTGCCCGGCCCCACCGCATAGCAATGGCCCAGAAGCCTGCACTCAGCCAGGGTACATTGTCCTTGGCCCTTCTGCTGCCATGTGTGTTGCCGCAATCCTGAGCATTCCTGTTAGGAGCCCTCATCTGCCCAGAGGGGAAAGCACACACACAGTGAAGCCATTTTTGCCTGAAAGGGACTGGGGATGGTGGAACGGGGTCTCCCAGGCTGAGTGCTGGCGTGGGAGGTGTGTGGAGGGCCAGCGGGCCCTGCTGGGGTCGCCTTCCTGGGTTCAGGCTGGCTGCTGGAGTTAAATGGGTAAGGCAGGAGGAGGAAGGCCTTGTCACCGTGTCTAGCATACAGCAGGTGCTCGATAACTTTGACTCCATTGTTTGTGCTATTATCACTAAGTAGGCTCCAGTTGGTGGGAGGAAAGGGATCCGTGGGTTGGGGATGGGGCACTCTGGAACCTAGCTCACACAGACAGAGGCATAGGCTATAGGACAGAGCCAGCCCAAAGCCACACAGCCCTCCGTCCCACCTCCCAGTGTCCCAGTTCCAGCCTGACATCAATGCGATGCCAGTCAGAGGGAACCAGCGGTCACATGTCTAAGCAGCTTGCTCCCATGGCAGATCCTGACCCCCAGGACAAGACGTGCCCTGTGCAAGCTTGCGCAATGTGTCTGTATGCCCTCTGGTCACTCTTGTAGGGATTCTGCACTAGAGCCCCAAATCCCCATCTACGGAGGTGCTGACAGTGACAATGGCTTCCCTTTCCTGGCGGAATGTACGTTGGGTTAAGGTTAAGCAAGGTGTGAGAGACCCATGCCTTCCTAGTGGGATTTCAGCAGGCAGCCATTCCCCCAGCCCTGGAGAGAGGCAGGCAGAGGTTCCCCAGGCCCTCCGGTCTGCACCCCAGAGCCCTCCTCTTAGGCCGTGACTCCAGAGCTTCAGGGGACAAACATGACATACGGTGCACAAGTGCATGAGGAGTGGAGCTAAGCTGGCCTGGCTTGAGACAGATCAGCTCCCTTGGGTCAATGGGGCTTAGGAGCCTTGGCCAAGACCCTGACCCTTGTCTGGCAGCTTCCAGAACAATGGCTGCCTGTGTGCCTGGCCTGAGAAACCCCAGACCTGGGCCAATCCTCAGGCTAGTTTCCACTTCTGGAAGGTTCTCCTCATGTCCCTGCCCCCACCCCACCCGGGCTCTTACAGGTCACGTTGACTTGGGTGAGGGGTGTCGGTTGGAGCGTTCACAGCCTCTGGAAACAAGAGCCGGCTCTGTGTGTGCAGTGAGCTTCTGCTTCTCTGTCCTCCCCTTTCCCTTGCTCTCAGCTGAGACCTTGATTTTAGTTGCTAAGCAACCTGCACCTAAGTTTGCAAGTGGGTCGTCAGGTGAACATGGGAGAGGAAAGACAGGGACCAGCAGTGCTTAGAACTCTGCAGTTGACAGATGGAGCTATTGAGGCCCAGAGAAGGCAAGGCACAAGGTCATGATTGCACAGCTCTTAGTGCCCCAGTGTCAGACAACTGACCAGGACAGCAAAGCCTTCAGCATCCCTCAATCCCCGACTCTTATCCAGAGAGGCAGAGCAGTGGCAGCCCTAAGGGACTTTGTGTGGCAGGCTCCATCTCCCCAGACAGGGAGGCTGTGCACCCAGTGATCAGATATGCATCAGCTGGCCTGGGTACAGACCTCGGCTCCATCATGGCTCCAGCCCTGTGCTTTGGGCAAGTTACCTCATTGGTGCCTCAGTTTCCTCAGCTGCAACATGGAGACAGGCCATCTGCAAATCCAAGTGCATTCTCGTGGGAATTCTGCCATTTTACAAGGTCTCAGATATTGTACAAACATGTTCGAACTTTAGCTTTTACCACTGGAGGCTTTTGTTCAAATAAAACAAGTTCTGAACTTTAGGGGAGCAAGCATAGACCCCCTGGGCAGTATAGAAAAGCCCATGGACAGCCATTTTTTGTGACACTGGTGTTTGAACTCAAGACCTTACACTGGCTAGGCAGGCACTCTACCAAGTGAGCCATGTCCCCTGTCCTTTTTGCTTTGTTTATTTTTCAGGTAGGGTCTTGAGATTTTGCCCAGGCTGGCCTTGGACCTTGATCCTCTTACCTGTGCCTCCCCCATAGCTGGGATTACAAGAATTCCCCACCATGCCTGATCCATGGATCCCTTCACTGAATAAAGTTCCAAAGAACACAAATCAAATGACCAGGACAACAAAGGAAACTGACTCTACAGAAATAGTTACTGCATGTGTGCCAGGGTCCTGATAATGCCCTGTGAACGCTTCTGTACAGAGTGCATGAAATAACACCATCAAGTGACAGCCCAATCACGACTCTAACTTCACAGTAGAGAAGAACAGGAACAGAATTTTGAGGAAGCCATAGCTTCCTGTGACACCTACTGGGGAAAATGTTATAGGTTCAGCTAATCCTGTGACACCTACTGGGGAAAATGTTATAGGTTCAGCTAATCCTGTTAGGATTTTATAAACGAAGGAATTGTGAAATTTTGCTTAGAGACTAGTGAAAATAGCAATGTAATTTTCCGCCTACCCAAACTCGTGGACCTCATTAGGAGGACTCAGTCAGGTCAGTGTCCCCGGATGTGAAGTGACAGGCTGAAGATGGCTGAGGCCTGGGGGGAGGGCCCATGCAGCCGTTCCCTGCCCCCTGGGAGGACCCCTAAATCCTAAGCTTTGCTGGCAATCAGGACGCTTGACTTCTCTGCTTGGTTCTTTGTAACCTCAGGCAAGTCCCTTTCCCCTGTAGGCCTCAGTTTCTCTGTCTGTGAAAGTAGCTGTTGACCTGTGTTTCCTCGCTCTGGTCTTGCTGGCTCTGACATGCTGGGGTCTGTTTCCTCCTCCCCTGGAGACAAAGGTCCCAAAGCATGGGTCTGCAGGCAGCCTGGACATGGAGAGGGAACAGCTGGGACCAGGCTGGCTGGCTCCCGGTCTTCAAGGGAGCAGGGGTAGGCCACATGCAGAGCACTCTCCAAAGCGACAGCTGGGGGCCTGATCCTCACCTGCCATCTGTACCTCCTTCCTGCCTGCGACCCAGAGACCGTGAGGGTTGTGGATGGGGCCCAAGCCAGGCAGCAACCTGGAGGAGGAGGGATGGCGAGTGAGCCAGGCACAGCCTGCTGCTCTCTCTTGGGTCCTCAACACTGTCCCACCTGCCTTTCCCCAACCCAGTCTTAAAGAATTCTGCAGAGGAAAAGGACACACAGCCCTCGGTCCAGTTAGGTCATGTGACCTTGGCAGGTTTCTTCACCTCTCTGAGCTTCTGTCTCCTCCTTATTCCTAAGACCTACCACTTGGGACAGGAGCAGGGTTGAAATGGCTCAGGGTAGATAGAGAGACCCAGGCTGGGCTGACACATAGGCACCTCCCTGAGGACTCCGCCCCAGGCCAGTGCAGAGAGGGCCTGTGCCATGGCTGTGCAGCGCCTCTGCTGTTGGAGGTGAGCCTGGTGAGACCTCGAGTCACCATCCCCAGTTCTGGGGACATGCAGCACCCTCCCCTTGTATCCACCCGTGCTTCTGCCCTCCACCCCCCCTTGCCCTCGCCTCACCCACCAGCACCCACAGAAACTCCCACCCATCCAGAACAACCTGTGTTTGTAAATCAGGACTGTGTTCGGCTGGGCAAAACCTCCATATCACTCCAACCCCAAAAGCACCAAGACGTCCGCTGGCTCTCCACCAGGGGGCAGCCAGCCCGTCAGGATTCCACGCACTTACACACTAAGGCACACAACATCCCGCACTAACATGCTCACACACAACGCACCCACACTCACTCACACATTCACTCTCAAACACATTCACACAGGCACACTCACACCGCTGTGCACACGCAGTCAGTCACATTCAGTCACACACATTGACACTCACGCACCCAACACTGCCTGCACCCATGCTCGCACACACCCACGTGTACTTAAGGGCAGCCCCTGACTTCTGAGGGTTCCACTTACTGTTTTGCAACTCCTACCTGTCCTGTGCACAAAGGCAGCCCTCCAGCTACATTGTTTTCTTGCTTTTGCGATGCAACTATGTATCTTAGCCATCCTCAGACACAGCGTCCTGCCCACCTCCAACGCCCCCATGGTCTCTGCCCTTCCACGTTTTCCCATGCAGGGCATCTTCCCAAACTTTCACTGTGCAGGGCACAGGTGTGGACGTGCCCTTGCACAGGTGTGCAGGTGCATCTGCAGACTCGATCTGTAGATGGTGGGTTGATAGTCGTAGAGGTTTGCACTTTCTTCTGGGAAACACACACAGAATGCATTCTTTCCCACACTGTCCTAGGCAAAGATTTCTTAGCAAGATACCAAAGCCATAGCTGTAAGATGCTCGATAGAGCGAACGAGTCAAAGCTAGACTTTAGCTCGTCTTTATGCAGACAAGAAGGCAAGACACAGATGGAGGGAGGTGGTTATTTGTTTTGCCTGTATCTGCAAAGGAATAGCATTCATGATTGCATTTTTAAATGGGCTTTGGGGCTGGTGGAGTGGCTCAAGTGGGGTCTTGAGTTCAAATGCTGGTACCACCAAAAAAAAAAAAAAAGCTTTAAAAAAAATGGCAGAACTTGGATGGACCTGGGTGGACGGACATGAATACCCGGAAGGCGGCGTTCTCAGCAGTTTCGAGGCATTTGTAAGATGGCCACCATCTCCCCTTGTGTCTAAGGTCTATGTGCATCCTTTTGTGAGTGAATTATGAGTGTTCCCATCAGTCTTCCTCAGGAAATGCAAATGAACTGTTCAGTCACTGCTCTGTACCCACCGAAGGGCCAAATTTTGAAACACTGACGCTGTGGAGTGTGGATGAAGATTGGAGCAACTGGAACTCCTGTCCTCTTCTGGCATCAGGGCACTTCGGAAAGCTGTTCAGCACTGTCTGCTAGAGTCTCACAAAGGTCTAGGACCAAGCAATCCCACTTACAGGTTTATACCCAAGAAACACTGCATAGGCCAGCAGAAAAGACTGAATATGAATGTTCACAGCAGCTTTATCCACACCACCCCAAACCTAGAAACACTCAAAACATCTACCTGCAGGATATGCAAATGATGGCAGACACATGGGATGGAATACTACACAGCACCAAACAAGAATAACACGATACACACAGCAACATGGTGAATCTTTAAAGCATGTTGGGAAAAAGAGCTGGACACACGACAGTACACAGTGTATGACTCCTCTTATTTCAAGTTTAAGAACAGGCAATACGGATGTGTGGTGACGGAAGGCAGAGCCGTGGGTGTGTGAGCACGAGGGTGCAGGAGTGGTCTGCGTCATGGTTGTGACGGTGTGCACTACGTAACATTCATTGAACCTCACAGCCAAGGTCCCAGTATTTTACTGAATATAAGTACACCTTATTTAAAATATTGGAGGAGGGGGAAGATTTGTGTTTCTGAAATTCTGACAGCTAGTAACAAAACTGTCCTCATTGAGAGGGTAGCAAGCTCCCCCACAGAGTAGTTTTATTTTAGAACGAGGCTGAAATACCTGTGTGTGTTTAAAATCTACGTCTCCTTTTCTGCCCCTTGTCCAGGGCCTTTGATTCTTGCTGGTGCAAAATTCTTTCTGCATGTCAGGGAAATCAGCCCCGATTTTGGAATGTGAGCTGATTCCATGCTTAGCTTTTTCCCACACGGCTATCGTTCCCACACTGCCTGGTGGGAACCCTGCATCCCCCTCTGACTTGAGGAGCTGGGTCTCCACTCCCATCACTCCCATGTGCATGGGGTTTTCTGGCACCTGCCCCTTTCCCACTGCTTCCTCTCCCTTGTCAGGTGCCAGAACCCAATGTTGGGCAACCGCCACCCGTGGTCTTTTCCCAGAGGTTAGCCAGATGCTCTTGCTGATGTTTTTATATTTTATTTTACACCCTGCTTATATGAGTACTAAAAAATCCTCTTGAGCTGGGCACGGTGGCTCTCACCTGTGAGACTGGGATTGGGAGGATATTGGTTCCGTGTCAGTCCTGGCAAAAGAGTTTGCAAGACCCCCATCTCAACAGAAAAAAGCTGGGCATGGTGGCACATACCTGTCTTGCCAGTGTCACCAAGAGGCACGCCATAGGAAGATCACGGACCAGGAAAGCCAGGCCAAAAGAGGGGCCGATCTTAGAAATAGTGGGGTTTGAACTCAGGGCCTCACCGCTTGCTAGGCGGGCGCTCCACCACTTGAACCACGCCTCCAGCACCGTGACTTTCTCTCTGTTACTATTCAGTGTCTTACCAAATTCACTAATTATCCATCGTAGTTTTTTCTGTGGTTTCTGCTGCATTTTCTGGGGATATTACCATTTGTAAGTAGTGGTACTTTTACCTCTTCATTTGAATTTTGTGCCTCTGGTACCTTTGGCTTTTCTGATTGCATTGGCAGTACCTCTGAGGTGTTAAGCCACGGTGGTGTCTTGTTCCTAATTTCGATGGCCCCATATCCAGTATGTACCCACTAAATGCTCTGAATTGGGAAAGGTGGACCCTCGGGATTTCATGATTAGCTTCCAAACACACCGCACAGCTTAAATGGTTTCACCGTGAACAACCCAGATTCTTCCACCAACGGCTTTCTGTACTTGCTGTGCTGGTGCGCGTTTGTGTGAGGTGCAGCAGGATCTTCAGACGGAAAGTTCCTTGGGTTGGGGACATTCAGCTTGCACGTGACCTGGCACGTGGGAAGTCATCAGTTGAGGCTCAGACATGCAAATACTGAGTGAGGAGCCCCTGCCCTGCCTGAGGTGTCACATTGTGGCAGAGGTACAGGGAGCTGCATTGGGGAGCCCAGAGCAAGTGGTGATGCTCAGAGGACAGCCTCCCTACCCACCCGCGGCCAAGTGTTGCAAACTCCCCAGGACCCGAGAGGGCTGGTGGCTTTCAGGACATGGGCTCCTTCCTGACAGTGAGTGGGAACTTCTTGCTTCCTCTGCTCCTGCCCCGTGAGTCTCCTCCCAGAGCCCCAGTGATGGAGAAGAGTCCTGAAGAGGTGCTTCCTGTCTCCCTGGGCAGCTCCTCCTGGACAGCTGGGGTGCAGCTAGGGGATGGGGTGGTGGTGTTGGAGGACAGATAAGGAAGGGGTCCAGAGAGCTTGCTGCCTCACTGGGCTGTGTGGTAGGCAGGGCCTCTGCAGGGTCCCTTCTGTCTGCGTGAACCATTGCAGTCCCCAACCTAGGCAAATGAAAGATGGAGAAGAAGGTGACACGGTGCAGTCAGGGGGACTATAGCATGTGAGTTGCACTGGGGAGAGGAACCACCTCAAGGAAGGAGAGGACCCCCCCACCCAGGCCAGAGGAAGGACCCCTCTCCATGGAAGGTAGCTGCATTGCTCCTGCTGGGAGCCCCTGGCTGCCCTCCTCCCATCCTGACCCACACCGTGGCACAGGTCTCCCCCACCCTGAAGCCCCAAGGCCTCCCACCCTTTGGAATGCTGTCTTCCCCTCTCTGCTCCACCTGGGACTCTCATCCTGGCCTTTCCCGCTGCCCCCCGTCACTGCTCCACCGGGGCTGCCCTGCCTCTGCCTCGGCTCTGCCACTGGTTTTCCCCACCCTGTCCCCATGTTTGGGGACTGACCCAGGTCTATCTCCTACTATACTTCCAGCCACTGACGCCAGCTCTTCCTGGCCCATGCTCTGTCATGGCCCAGCAGCCAGTTCTCTCTGACTTGTGGGACAAGGAGCCACTGGAGTCAGGGTGCTCAGGAGTCTCGCCCCCAGCCCAGGTCTGCCTGACCACAAAGATTTAGATTTCAGATCCTGGATCAGGGGAGATGGACAAGGTCCCATGGACAGGGCAGAGGCTTCCTGCAGACCCTGCCCAGCTGCCCACAGCCATCCCCTCCTGTGGGGAAGCTTCAGGTTAGGCGCCTGTGACTGGTACCTGAGGAATTTGGTGTCCAGAAGCCAGGTATGCACTGGGCTTCCTTCCCCCCTCTCACCCTTGGTTTCCCTGTGCATGAGATGGGATGGCAGAAACCTGGGGTCAGTAGAGGAAGGCAGAACAGCTGGTTCTGTACCTGAGGAAGGAGCTGCTGAAAAGGGAAGTAAGTCTTCAGGCCACTTCCTCCCTGTCCAAAGAAACCAGAATGTGTGGCAGGGAAGGTCTTAGACCTAGAGCCTGGTTCAGCCATGTTCTAAGTGAGTTAGAACTTGCAGCCTTGCTTTTAAACTGGAAGTGAGCAGATGCCACCACGCAGGGTGCCCTGAGGACAGCCACCAGGGCCAAGGACCGTCCTCATCTCTCGTAGCCTCACTGGATGTTCACCATCACTTCAAGAAACAAGGGCTCCCCGTTTTATAGATGAGGAAACCAAGTCACAGGAGACTCAGGTGATTTACTCAAAGCCACACAGCCAGATAGGGTACAGAGCCAGAGGAAATGGGGTGACATGGTCCAATGGCAGAGCGCCTGGCTCACACTGACCCTAAGTGGCCGGAGTTTCCTGGCAGTGGGACTCAGACTTGCCATCTGAGGACCTGCAGGGCAGTGGCCAGGGCTACAGGAGATCCAAATCATGCAAGCCACACAGACAAGGCCCCTGTTCTCAGGAGCTGTGCAGCCCAGTAAGGAGACAAACAAGGAAGCATTCCAACAGTGCTAAGCACCGTGGATCATGCCTGTAGTCTCAGCTACTTGGGAGGGTGAGATCAGGAATCGATGTTCCAGCCAATGCAGGCAAAAGAGTTTATGAGATCCCATCTCAATGGGGAAAAAATGCTGGGCATGATGGTGCATGCCTGCCATCCCAGCTGTGTGGGAAGGTTGAAATAGGAGGCTCGTGATCCAGGCTTACCTGGGCAAAATGCAAGACCCTATCTAAAAAAAAAAAACAGAGCAGAAAGGACTGGAGTATGGTTCAAGCAGGAGAGCATCTGCCTGACAAGTGCAAGGCCCTCAGTCAAACCCCAGTATCACAAAAACCTTTATATATAATGGATAATCATATATATACATATATATATGATTATCCATATGATTATCCAACAGCAAGAAGGGCTGTGAAAAGCCAGCCCCGTGATGTGAGGAGGCTCAGGCGTCAGGACAGGAGGAAGGAACCAGCTGTGGGTGGCAGCAAAGATTTGTGTGTAAAAACGAGACACTATCTTTCACAGAGTAACGAGCAAGTGAAAACTTTGCACTGTCCTATGCTTCGGGGTGTGGGTAAGCGGCCGTGCTCTTGGGACACAAACCGCACAACCTCTGTGGAGGGCGTTTGAAAACTTACCAAAGTATTTCTTTGCACACGGACCTGCTAATCCAGCAATTTCACTTACAAGCATTTGTAAGTGAAACACTTCACAGATGTGTGCAAAGACTCAGTTATAATGTTTACCACACCCTTTCAGAGTACTGGGAATTATAAGCCACTATGGATCCAAAAGGACTGACTACTCAGTATATCGTGGAATACAATACAGCCATGAAAATGAGGATGGCAAAGAATGGAGCTGGTGCTTGCCAGGATATAATAGGAATTATTCTTCATCTGTCTTCTCTCTCTCTCTCTCTCTCCCTCTCCCCTATTTTTAAAAATAGAATAACAGAAGTCAAGGCAACAAGCCAGGCCCTTGGGTCAAGTGGTAGGGCCTGCCACCCAGAGAACCTGTCCCCACCCAGAGACCAGGGACTACAGGGGACAGTGAGAACCACCTGTGAGCTCAGTGGCCCGTGGGCAGCCCCTGCAGGGAAGTTTGTGTCAGAGCAGCTCGGGCTGAATGAGCTCATGTGGATGGAGGATGCCCAAGGCATGGACGAGACTCCACCGGGAGAGGTCAGGGAAGAGCTCAGTGTGGAGGGGTGGCAGGCAGTGCCTGGGAGCCGTGTGGTGCCAGAAACTCCGCCAGGAGGTGGGGTGCAGGTTCCCCCACCATGCCATCCATGGTGGCTGTGACGGGACTGTGTGGCGTGTCAGAGTGGGGGGGCCTCAGAATGTACCATGACCCATTCCTCCTCTCCCAGGTAAGAAATAAGCCTCTTACCAACCGACAAGGAGAAGAAACGCACCTCACCGGTCACACCCCACTGCAGTGGCCAACTGGGAAGGGGACAGCCACTTCTAAGGGCTGTGGCAGGTGAAAGTGCACTTTTCACCTTGACTTTTTCTGTGGTACCAGAAGCAGAGGAGAGGAGAGGTGAAAACTGAGGGAAGATGGTAGCTGGGCCGGTGCACAGGTCCTGAGGGCAAAAGTTACAAGGAGGCGGGTTTTCATCGCAGTGTAAACAATTGTCTGTGCCGGATGTCATGGTGTGTGCCTGTAATCCCAGCTACTGGGTGGCAGAGGTAGAAGGATCCCAGTCCAAGGCCAGCCAGGCAAAGTGAGCAGTAAATACACCAAAAGCAAAAGAACTGGGGCTCAAATGGTTAAGCCCTGGGGGCCTGGGTTCAAACTCTAGTGCTGCAACAACCAACCAGCCAGACCCTTGTGTCAGTGAATTGGACACAGTTAGCGGGGAGTGGTCACTCACTCACTCGCTCACTCGACTGGGCTTAGGCGCTGCTCTCAGGAGCCCGGCCAGGACCCACTGGTCTGCAAAGCTCCCTCTGCGCCATCTGAGAGCAGTGCCGGCGCCCTCTGCTGGTGGGAAGGCGGTGCTACCGCTTCCCTCCCCAGCTCTGGGACCCAGGCCTGCAGGGAGGTTCCAGAGGGGGATGAGGGTCCCCTGCACAGACTGCGGAAGCCAGGTGCGTCTGTAACAGGGACGGAAGTCACAAGAGTCCCAGGTAACGGAGGTGTGCACCCTGAATCTCTCCTGGAACATCGCGGCCTCTCCTGGGGGCAGGGGCTGTGCTGACCTGGGTGTCACACACGTGGCATGGCCCTGCACAACCCTCACACTTACTGACCTCCAGCCAGTGCTGCCCTGGTCATGCCTGTGGTGGTGGGCTGTAAGGGGGCTCTGGCCACCACAGAAAGGCTCAAAGGTAGGGTTCCTCTTGGAACAGCATGGAGAGCTTGGAGTTCAGAGATGGCCTCACCAGGCAAGGTCTGAGCTCAGAGCTCGCACTGAGGGTGGGGTGTGCCTTATCCAGGGATGGATACCCTGTACCACAGATAATAATAATAATCCAGCAAGTTCTTGGGAGGCTGAGGCTGGATCGTCACAAGGTTGAGGTCAATCTGGGCTACACATTGAGACCCTGTCTCAAAACAATGGAAGCAAAACAAAGGGAAGAGTTTGCACTGATTCCAGCCACCCTGTTCTTTCTTCTCTCCCGCTCCAGCAGAGTCCACAGACTCCTTCCCTTAAGACCCGCCTTCAGGAAACTCCCCCAAAGCTCATGGAATGACTCCACAATGACCAATGTCCTCCTCCATCTGCTCCCTTTTGTGGTACCTGTACACTGAGAGCAGCAATGCGACACCCCCAAATGAATGACTCCCAAATGGTGGAATTTTAGGGGTTGACTGGAGGCAGAGATCCTTCTATTAGGCAGCAAGACCTAAAGAGGAAAGAAACCTTCCTGTCCTGTCTTGTCCCTTTTGTGTCGTCAGAGCACAGGCTGGAAGTACAGTATTGGTCTCTGCTCCTTGAGCCACACTTTAATTGGGAAATAGAGCAGAAGCTAATCTGAGGAAGCCAGCCATTGTGGCCTCACATGAATGGGGCGGCTGTGCCCCCGCAGAGGGCTGCAGGCTCCCTCTGCCTTGCTGTCAGCCACTTGTGAGGAACTCACAGTAACGGGGAGGGCAGGGAACAAGCCAGTGCCCCTTCCCTTCCTCCCTCCCACTCCGCTCCCCAGAGGGAGGAAGCCAACCAGGGCGAGAGCAGATGGAGGGGTGTCCTGGGTGTGGAAGGGACTGGAGACTTGGGGAGGTGACATCATAGGTTCTAGCTTAGCTCTGCCAGTTACTTTCTGGTGATCTTGAGCAAGTTCATTAACCGTTCCTTCTCTAAAAATAGGGAAATGCTGCCTCTCCCAAGAGAACAGAGACACAAATAAGATGTTTATAATGGTGTCTGCAAACCACAAAACCAAGGCCGTGAGGAGACTAAAGCCCCAACCTCTGCCCCTGTGAGACGGCTTTGAACTCTTCCTCTCCCCGTGATGTGGGCGCGTCATCTGTAAAACAGGAACCAAGGGGGACAGAGTCAAAGCAGTCAGGAAATGCTACCGTGGCAGGTGCTCTGTAAACGGTGCGTGGCTGCACCTCCGTATTCACTGGCTGATTTTCACTGGGCACCTACTGTGTGCCAGGCGCTGTTGGGATCACTGGGGACCCAGCAATGGCCCAAACACACAAAAATCCTTCCTGGGGCCTCCCTGCTAATGTGGGAGGCACTCAGTAAAGTCAGTCAGTCACAGGGCATGCATAAGTAATGCAGAGAAGAGGACCATGGTGTGGGAGGACAGAGCGTGCTCAGAACTTTAAATAGGGTGACGAGGGATCTGATTGGCTCAGTTTGAATTAAATGTCCACCCTAGTCCAATCAGATGTGCATATGTGTAAGAGGGCGGGGCAGGGACAGATCAGGGACTCTAATTGGTTCAGCTTGAATTAGATGCTCATTCTGATCCAATCAGGGGTGTGTGTGTGTGTGTGTGTGTGTGTGTGTGTGTGTGCACGCGGGCGCTGGGGTGGCCCACTCTTGCAGTGCCAATGAAGCCACCAGCCTCGGCATCTGTGGGTGAGGGGTTTAGCAGGGGAGCCGTTGTGAGCTGCACAGACACACCAAGGAACCCTGAATTTAAGGAGGGCCTCCCCCTCCCCCTGCCTTCCCCACCCTTGGTTTTCAGGTTCCTAGGACCAATCCAGCTGAAGGTGGTTTCCCTAATAGATCAGGACTGAGGAGATCGAGGATGAGGGGATCTGGGTTAACAGCAAGGACAGCCACCACAGAGGGACCCACCAGACTCCTCCACCCACTGGCCCTGTTCCTATACAATGGTTTTCTTATTCCCACCATGCTGCAGAAGCAAGACTGGAACCCAGATCCATGAGACCACCCCCCCCTCAACCTGGTTCCCCAATCCTGGCATCTGCCTTGTGCTGGTGCAGACACACAGAAGCCTCTTAGGGACATGTTTAAAATGCTCATGCCACAGAAACCCTGATTCAGTAGGCATGAAGGTGACAGCATCTCCAGGACTGTGACCCCCTCAGGCATGGAGCCCTGCAGGTCTAGCCTCCTGTCTCCCCAGGCCATCTGTTATTGCCCCCCACTTGCTTCTTTGCCTTTCCTACGCAGCCCTCCACTTCCAACGGAAGTCCTCACATTGCTGCACTTGGAGGTGTCCCAGCCTGAGGAGAGACCAGGAATCAGGGTGCCAGGCCTCGGGGTCTCCCAGCAAAAAGCCCATTGTGTGGATGGTAAGAGTGAGGCTCAGGCAGTCCACACAGAGGGGTGGGCTGAGGAGCAGGCCCCCCTGCAGCAGGGCAGCCATTTCCTCCAGGCGTTGCAGCAGGAGACAGCTATTCTGGGAAAGGAAGACCAGCGGGATGTAGAGCTGGACCCTGGGGCTCTGGGGATTTGCTTGGCGAGGCACAGCTTATTTGGGAGGTGACCTTCAAAGTCTCCTAGCAGGAAGGAAATAGCTGTCCCTGCTGTAGGCCCTGGTGACTTTGGGCTGGGCCAGCCCCCTGTCCCTTGTGCTCATGAAACAGCCCTGCTGGGTGGGGGCTCCTCTCCCACCGACCATCCCATTCTGTGTGTCTCCTGCCTCCCTGAGCTGACATTCCTGCCCCTCCTTTCCCTCAGCCCTTCTTCAGCTGTGACTGGGTGGCCAGGTCCCCTCTGTGGTCACATGGAGGACAGATCCTGACCCCTGGCTCAGCTGGCCCCAGTTCTTCCCAGCTGTGCGAAGACATGAGGCTGGGCTGGGCAGGGCTGGGCTTCTGTCTTTCCCAGGCAGAGGTCAGGTCTTGGTGAGGCCCAAGAGGCTGACCAGCCCCTCCATAGTTGGCCAGAGCCCTTTCCACTGCAAGTTCAGCTTTCCCTCCCTGGCCAAGGCCTTGCATGCACTTAGCTTCTTCGGGATGGTGGCCACACCACTGGCTCATCCCTTAGCCATAGGTGTCAGCGCCCTGCCCACCGCCCACCTGTTCTGGGAAGACCTGCAGCCAGGCACTGCAGATTGTGGCCTAGGGCAGGGTGGCCTCAGGCCCCGCAGTGGTGAGCCAGGGCTCTGGAGGACAAGGAGTTGTTAGGTTTCTGCGCTGACGAAAGTCCTCTCTGCCCTCAGAAAGTGGCCGTGGGGTCCTTGGGGGATAGTGGAGAAAAGCCAGTAGGTTGGGCGGCCAAGGCCAAGCTCAGAGGAGCAGCACCCACTGTGCCCCTGGGCACAGACACACCACCCTGACCACCCCGCCCCCACCCGTGTGGCCGTGTCCCCAGAGCTCAAATGGAGCGTGCCACATACACCCTTACTGGCTTGAGAATTGGAGTAAAAAGCGGAGCCCCAGGTCATGGGAAAGACAGTGGATCTGCCTAGAGACCAGGTGGCAGCTGTTCGAGATGGAGTCACCTCCTCTCCCCTCTGGTCAGGGGTTCCTAACCCTGGCTTGAGTGCTGGCACTCCCGGAAATGCCACCTGCTTCTCACTTAACGTGTTCATTCAGTAAGCATTTCCTGAGAGGCTGCTATGTTTCTGGCACTGTGCTCAGTAGGGGACAGGGACACAACAATAACCAAGTAGAATGTCATGGAGCTGCTGTCCCAGGGAGGCACCAGTGCCTGGCCTCAGTGTCCTGGACAGTGCCGGCTGAGCAGGCTCGGTGACAGCTTCATTACAAGGGAAGCTGCCGGTGCTGCAGGTCTGACCCCTTCTGGACACAGGTGCTGGTGGCTGTGGTAAGTCTGGGGTACAGAGATGAGTTAGACACACGCCCCTCTCTCCAGCACCCACAGACAGCCTGGTGGAGCCCTTGCGCAGCACAGAAGGGTTCCTGGATGACAGGTGACCTTGTGTATTGGAAGGAAACTGAAGCCTTCCATGGGAGTGAGCACATGGCTCAGTCACTTGAGCCAACCTATCCGGATTTCTCTAAGCTTAGGGCATGGTTCTTCTCTAGCACCCAGCTTCCTCCACAGCTGGAGGAAGGTGGGATGGACCTGCCTAGGTGGCTCTGATGGGACAAGGCAGAGGATCTGAGCCAACAACTCCAGTGGCCTTGATGGGCACAGAGATGGGCCAGGGCTGAGTCTTGTTCGCATCTAGAGAGAGGTGGCTGTGAGGCCCACAGCTAGGACACACACGATCTGCAAAGTTCTGTTTCTTCCAGATGGGAGACTCGGTCTGAGAAAAGGTCAGGCCATCAAAGCACTGGGGTCCAGGAAAGTTTCACTATTTTACCTGAACCTGAGAGGAACATGTGAAATCCAGAGCCTCTTCACCAGCCGACCCCACAGCCTCAGCCAAGGGCAGGGTCAGATGAGAGGTCAGTGGAGGTGGGAACAAGGCTTGCTAAGCTCAGCTTCCTGGTGGCCAACGACACAAGTCACCCCAAGCCTCTGATGTGGGAGAGGACTTTTGGGGTTCACAGTCTGAAGGGGCTCCAGTGGGGCCAGTGGAGAACCACACCAGGTGGACACAGGTCAGCACCAGGTGCTCCCCCATTCCAGACTGAATGGGAGGCGTGCTGATTGGCCAGCCCAGTCACGTGCCCTTCCCAGCATGCCTATCCCCATTTGTGTAGGATGCTGTGATTGGCAGGACACATCAGATGCTCCTCCCTTTGGCCCAGTCATTGACTGCCTGGGAAGGAGGCGCTGGGTGTTCAAACTTGATCACTGCATCTCTCTGGGCCCCAAAGGATTCTGGGACTGAAATGCCTCAGCTTTGGTCGGCCCCAGCAGGAGGTTAGGCTCAGTGTCTGCAAAAGGCTTCCAGGTGCGTGCGCATACCCTGGAGGATTCATCATGGATCGTCCATCTCACACAGACTGGTCCAGAAGGTGGCCGGAGCCCTCGGGGCTGGGGTGCGGTGACCCTGGGCAGGAGGGCAGATGTGGAGGTCTTGTGGGGTTCCCTCAGCCGAGGCTCCAGGAACCCTTTGAATACAGAGGGGCAGGAGGCTCAGTGGGGCAGCTGTCCAGGCTCGGGGGTCTTAGCTCCGGACGTGCTTCTGGCCACAGGAGTGATGGAAGAAGGGGTCTTACACGGTGAGATGGCCGTGTGCGGGTGGGCCTGGGACCCAGCTCCAAGCAGAGCCCTGCTCGGGTCCCCCCTCCTCTGCAGGCCTCGCTGCGAGGAGCACCAAGGAGGGAGGTCCAGCCCATGTCCCCAGGTTCCCACCTGCTTGGAGAGCTGGGCTTGGAGCACAACAGTGACAGCTTGGGGCTGGCAGAGCACTGGCTTCTTGTGCTTTTCTGCTCATTGTAACACACAATAGGAGGGCTGGCATAGGTGCCTTAGGGGTTCTTGAACACCCCCAACAGCTGCAGAGTTCTGTGCACGTCCTGCCCCAAGATAAGGCCCAGGGACAGGTCAGTGGCAGTGGGATGTTGGGAGACCCACCTTCCTCTGCCATCCCAGCTCCGTCACACTTCAGGCCTCCAATGCCAGCAAAAGGTGATTTCGCCAGCACAGGGCACTCATGGCCTCACACCCATCCTGTAGAGTTTTTTCCCCCCTCCTAGGTCTAGGCAGGGCCTGGTGGCACTGACACTCTGTTCTTGCATGACGTTGGTAGTCACAAGCTCTAAGCCTCAGGTATGTCACCTGTCACATGAGGGAGGAGAGTTAACCCTGGCTGCCCTCCTGTCCCATTGGAGAACAGGTGACACCGGTCCCTCCCTGGGGGATTAGCTCTGTGGACAGAGCAGGTGGAGCACAGGAAGCATTGCCTTCTGACCCGGCCAGGTGTGTGAAGAGAGGACCAGGTCTGAGGTTGGCTTCCAAGCCTGTGACTTCACACAGCTTCTCTGAGTCTTAGTTTTCACCTGGGTGAAACGGGACTGGCAAGGTGTGAAGGTGGTCTGTGCTTTGTTGGAGAGCTGACCCGACCCCTCCTTTGTTCCTACAGAAAGGTAGCTTGGAAAGCTTGTATAAAATGGTGGGACACACAGGTATGGGCATCGTGGATGGCCGTGCTCTGCATTCCTCCCTTGGGGACACCCTTCCTGACCTCCCCTGAGCCCTGAACTCCCAAGCACAGCTGGTTCTGCAGCTACTTCTGGGCCTTCTGTAACTGGTTCTCCTGCATTAACCTCCCCTCCATTGCCCACCTGGTGAAGTCCAGTTTCCTTCACTAGGCAGGGCAGCAAGTTCCCTCATACCTGATCTGGGCCTCCCTCTGTGGCTTGGCCCCTCTCTATCTGTTTGGCCTCCCAGACACATCACCTCTGGCGAGTCTCTTCCTCTGCCGAGCTCAGTTTTCTCATCCATAAAATGCGTTGTAGGGACTTACTAGGTTGTTACAAGGAGTAAATAATGTTGAGAAATTATTAGCACGGGCTGAGCACTTTGTAAACACTGTGGACAAACAGTCTGATGGCCATAATTGCCTTGTCATGGTTACCCAGCAGTAAGCAGTGGCTTTGCCACCCTGTCACTGGGACAGAGGATCTGTGAATCCCAGCCTCCTCTCATGGGACTGGGGAAGCAAGCCCTCGTGCTCCAAGTGCTAGAAAGGGCATCAGGTCAGGGCTTGGGTGTCTGGAAAGCCCAGAGAGGCCAGAGGCCGAGTTCAAGGTCACCCAGCCAGTGAAACTGGGCTTGGAAACTCAAAACTTCCTGCTTAGCATTTTTCTGCCTAGCTAAGCTGATTCTCCAGGTAAGAGGACGTTTTTGCTTCTGTGTACAAAATTCCGTTCCTCAGTGATGGGGGCTCTGGGGAAGCTGCAGCTGCAGTGCGGGCTGTTTTGAAATGGACTCATCCCCAGACAGTTCGGTGGGTTCAGACGGAGCCTGGACACGGGCCCAGAGCACGCACTGTGCCCCGGGCCTCTCCAGGGGAGACTGTGTTTAGTAATGGAGATCACTTTAAGAACGTACCTTGATTCTCTTTTGCTGACTGTCAGATAGTTGGCGATCCCCGTGGCCCCAGATATTCCCAGCATAGCGGATTTTAAACGACCTCGTGCTGCTGTGTTGCGCCGGACACTGTGATTCCCCCAGGCGGTGCCTGTGGATGGACAGTGTTGAATCGTCCCCTGTTAGAAGTTACTTGGCACTGAGCGTCTTGGCTTGCTTCTCTGCGGGTTTCTCTGAGTGAAACTCCCCAACTGGAGCTGTTGGTTAGGGTCCTGAGCCTTTAGAAGAGTTTGGGAGGGGTCTTGCCAAATGGGCCTGGGAAAAGTCGTCCTCCTCCACACACTGCCCCCACCCTGGTGGGATCACCGGTCATCCAAACCACGGACTAGCAGGTAGCAGGGGGCTTGCCATGCCGCCTGATCTCCGGCCTGTGATCCCTCCACAGGACACACAGCGGCCGCCATCCCACAGGTGACACTGAGAAGGGACCGGGTTTGCTCTTGCAGTATCCAGGGTGCGCCACAACACCATCTAGCAGTCATTCTACAATTGTCACACTGGGAAACCTTGACTCCACTCTGCAGACGCTGCAGAGCTCTGTCTTCTCAGCTGTAAAAACCGCTGTCATGAGGATGAAGTCTGACGGTCTTTGCAAATCCAAGTAAATGTGACTATGTTAACATAACATATTAGTAACGGCTGTCCGTGTTGGTGCGGGCATGAGTATCGGTGGAGCGCTGTTCTGAGTGTCCGAAGGCAGTGTCAGCAGCAGCCAAAGCTCTGGAGGCAGACAGACCTGGTGTAGACCCTCGTCATATTCCCTGCACAGGAACCTGACCTGCGACAGGCAGCTGGGGGGATTGGGAAAAGGACTGTCCGCATCTTGTTTTGGAGACAGGGTCTTGTTATGTAGCCTAGTCTGGCCTTGAACTTGGGATCCTCCTGCCTTAGCCTCCCGAGGGCTGGGATTACAGGTGCGGGCCGCCAGGCCTTCCCACTTTTTAATAATTCATAATAAGCTTCTTTTTAGAACATCTGGCAAAAGTTTTATGCTTGCTTGTCCTTTCATTTTCATGTTAGTCACAGTGCCAAGTTTGTAAGTCTAGCAGTACTAAAAGTCCATGCCCTTCTGGGGGTGTGCGTGTCAGGAGCACGGCCCTGTGCGAGCCTGTGGCGAAGTGTTGAGGAATTTGGAAAACGATTGTTAAACACAGCCTCCATTAAAAATTAAATCACATTAGCTTGCAATTAACTTATATTAAAAATTCATCCGTAATTGTTTTGCGGCTGGGTTCTCCGGGTTACGTATGTCCGCGTTTGCGGAGCGTTGAGTAACTTGATCTCTTCTCTAGCCTGAAGTCATCGAGGGAATATTGACACCACTGAAACTGGCAAACGCACAACCCTCGTCTTCTTACCCTGGAGACCCAGGTGCCAAACACCCACCTGCTCGCACTGCCTGCAGCCGCAGCCCCTGTGCCACCTGGCTGCACCCCAGTTCCCTGCCCCCCGAAACTAGCTGTTCTCACTGCCTTTAGCTGTCTGTCTGTACTGAACTCCATGCCTCTCGATTACACGCTGTATCACTGTCTTGATTTCTTTCTTTCTTTCTTTTTTTGAGATGGGTTTTTTGCTCTGTAGCCCAGGCTTTGGGGAACTCTGGCATTTGAACTCAGGGTCTTCTGCCTACCGGGCAAGTGCGCTCTGCTTCAGCCACTCCCCAAGTCCTTTTGATTTTAGGGTTTTTTTCTAGATAGGGTCTTGAACTTTTGCCCAGGGCCATCCTAGGACCATGGTCCTCCTACTTCTGCCTCTTGTGTATGTGGGGTTACAGATATGTGTCACCATGCCTGGCTCACTTTTTGGGATAGAGTCTGGCTAACTTTTGCCCATGCTGGCCTCGAACTGCAGTCCTCCTGATCTCTGCCTCCTGAATAGCCGCCTCACTGGCTTTTAAAATCTTAGCCACTGCCCCTGGACTGCCCACAATGGCAGTGAGGCTCTGGCCACCTTCAGCCCCACCTCCCCTCCACGCGCCTCCCTCACTTTGCCTGCCTTTTCTCCCAGTGTCCTACAGCACAACTGTTGTTTAAGTAAATACTCAGAATTAACATTATTACCACTGCAGAAGTAGTGTTCACGACTCATTACGGGTGATTACATTTGCTTTTTATACAACGTTTTTTTCCTGCACTTAATCGCATTTTTTAGTTTACTTGATTTCTCTATAGAAAAATGGTTTTCAGACTTTTCTTTTTAGCAGTGAAACTCATCTTTCAAGCACAATTCTAGATGGAACCCCACTGTGTAAAATAGGAAAATCAGGCTACAAGGGGCCCTGCCCTTCGGGGTGGGTGGGGGGGTCCCATCACGGAAACACCAGTGTGCCTCTGCCACGGAGCCCTTACCCACCCTCCATTGTGAGGGACAGGACCACCTGGAAGTGCACATTACCCTGGGTTGGCTCTGCTTTACAAAGAGTTGTTGGTAGCCAGGTGTGGTGGTGCACAACTGTAATCCCAGCAGCAGAGTAGACGAGGCAGGAGGATCTCAAGTTCAAGACCATCCCAGGCTACATAACAAGAATCTGTCTAAAACAACAAAAGAAAAACGGCGTGTTCCCTCCCCAAGCCTGGGCTCAGCCTCTCCGCATTCCACAGGGGTTCGAGTGACGTGGATGACCCTGGGCCTCCAGTGCACCCCACACCTGCTGACTGACTCAGTGCCCCTCAGATCTGCCTAGGCTGGGCTGGGTGCCAGAGCTTCCTGCAGACAGCTCTGACACTTGGAGGCACAACAGCCCCGTGAGAGGGTCGGTGAGCTGTAGAGGTGGCCGCCAAGGTCCTACAAATTCCTCTCGCCAGGATGGCTTTCCGGTCACAGACTGAGGACCTACTGTGCACCAGGCCTGCAAAGACCTGCAGGTTCCAAGACGAGGACGACACAGCCCCTCCTCACAGCCAAGCAGAAGCAAACTGACGGCGAACCCGAAGGTCCGTGTTATGATAAAGGGGGGCAGGAGTGCTGTGACAACGCAAGGGGAGCTTGCAACCCAGGGAGGCTTCCTGGAGGAGGTGCCAGCTAACCTGTCCAATAACAACTGCTGTGGTGTCCAGAACATTCCAGCCATGACGACAACCACTGCACTAAGCATGTTCACTTATTTCATCTTCACAGTAATCTAAGAAGTAGCTGTTGCTGCCCTCACCTTAGTAAACGAGGAAATGGGTTCAGAGAAGTTTACTGACTTCCCCAAGGCCACACAGCTAAGATGTGGCAGGACCGTGACTCAGTTGTGTCCAGGTGTTCAAGACGCACACTGTACAAGGATGAATAACGGATATAAATGAATGTAGAGGTGGACCCCAAGACTCAGGCCTCTCTGCTTCCTCCTGATCCAGACCTGATGGTGTCAGCTCCCCGGGGTCCACAGGGACAAGATGAGACTGGTGTGTGGAGGGTGACACGGTGGTCAGCGTGTGTGACTTGGGCTGTTCTGGTGACAACTTTGACTGTGTTTACTTGAGGATGGGCACCTTCTTATGTGCTCAGAGATGTCACATGGGCCTGTATTGCTGTCCCTGAGCTCTGCAGCCTCCACCACCGCCAGTCAGCATGGAAGGGACTCAGTTCAGGGCAACTTAGCCCAGGTTTCTGAAGCCCAGTAGGGACCAAAGACAAAAAGGACAGAAGTAGCTCCTCGAAGACTTTCAGCCCAGGGGGTTCATCGTGCAAAAGCCCCTGCTGGACTTGCCTCAAAAGCAGTGGTAGCCAGGTGTAGTGGCTCACCTGTAATCCCAGCTACTCCGGAGGTGGAGATTAGGAGGATCACGGTTCAAGGCCAGCTGGACAGAAAGTTAGCAAGACCCCATCTCAACCAACAAGCTGGGAGAGATGATCATTCCCGCTACTCGGGAAGGATTGCAGTCCAAGGCTGACCAGGGCAAAAATGTGAGACCCCATCTCAAAAATTAACGAAAGCAAAAAAGAACGGGGGCGCGGAGGAGCCTAGTTCAAACCCTAGTACCGCCGGGTGGTGGGGGGAGCAGCACAGAGGGGCATTTCTCACAAAACGATACTCTGAGCTGTCCCCAGATGTGGCCTCATGAGATCGAAGGAAAGCTGTGCTGAGCCCAGAACACCAGGCCAGAGTACTTGCTAGGGTGACTTAGAGGTGGCAGCTTGTCCTGGTGTCCAGCAGCCAGCGGGAGGGATGTGCAGCCTTGGTGTCCGCAGGGGAGTTTGGGTGGGGCTTTTTAGAAGGTTCGAGGGATTTGGGCTCAGGGCCAGGGCCGGTTTCTTTCAGTGTTTCGCCCACAACCTCACCGCTTTATCGGTGGCCTGGCTAGGCTGCCAGCCTGCTGGGCAAAGCCTACAGCCGCTGGGCCACAGCGCAGCCAAGGTGCCGTGTGTTTTTTAGTCAGAACACAGAAGTGCAGAGGAGCTCCTTCCGCAGGTGAGAAGCCCAGGGAAAGCGCTCTCCTTTCGGGGCCACTCTGGCCGCCCCCACGCTAAATCCCCGGTCTCTGTCTTTCTTCACAGACAGGCAGGATCGAGCCCAACTACCCCAAGGTGTGTGGTCACCAAGGTCATGTGCTAGACATCAAGTGGAACCCCTTCATCGACAACATCATTGCCTCCTGCTCAGAGGACACGTCGGTGAGTGCGTGCGCCCCAAGGAGGGACCCCCCGCACACCCCTCTGTCCCCTCTCGGCCCTGCTCCCGGCCAAGCCCAGGATGGGGAGGACAAGTCAGGGAAGGGACAAGGGACCACACCCCAGGAGCACTGGACAGATCTTGGCTTTTAGCATGGTTGGGCTTGGAGGTGTGACACTGTAGGTGGGAATTAGCACAAAATCGAGGCGTGTGAGTCAGCCCTCGCCTGTGCTGTGGGGCACAGGGCAGGGAGAACGCAGCAGGGAGGAAGAGAAGGAAGGAAGAAAGAAAGCAGGAGAGTCGTGGGTAGGGGCTGCCCCCCAGGTTGTCCTCTGGGAGCTGTGGTGTCTAGGAAAGGACTCTGGGCTGGGAGGACTGTCATGACTGTCCAAGGCCACACAGAGGGCCTGAAATTCCAACTCCCTGTGTCCCACCTCTCATGGGAAGAGAGAAGTAGGAAAAGGGAGTGAAGAGAGAGCAGAGGGGAAGGGAGGGGGAGAGCAGACAGAGATGGGAGGAAAATAGAGGAGGCTGGGGAGTCCAGGGAGACGGGCCCCTCTCTCTGGGGTTGCTGCTGCTCACTGGTGCAGCAGGGTCTGGGCCAGGTTTCTGTGTCCCCACCCTGTCGCTGAGCAGCCTCGACACACCAGCTTGAAAACAAGAAGGGGCGTCAGAGTCTCAGCTGAGCTGGTGAGAAGGGCCCCTCGTGTTCCTAGGGGAAAGAGCATCGCCTTCCAGCCAGGCCACAGTATCTACCTAATGGTCACTGGCATAGCCTGGGGCTGTCCACATGCCCGGGATGCTTGCACTGGAAGGAACTCCGCAACTCAGGTCTCCCTGAGTTGGATAGGTGGGTGGGTGGGTGGGTGGATGGACGGATGGATGGATGGATGGTTGCATAAATGGATGGGGAAATGGATGGATTGTTGGGTGGATGGATAGGTGGATGGATGTTGGGTAGGAGGGTGGATGGATGGATGGTTAGATGGATGGATGGGCGGGTGGATGGTTGTAAAGATGGTGGGTAGATGGATGGATTGTTGGGTGGATGGCTACCCTAATGGATAGAGAGATGGCTATCCAATGGACAGATCCATTTATCTACCCATCATTCATCTAGTCATTAGATAAATGGATGAGTGGAAGGAGGATGACTGGGTAGTAGGTAAATGGATAAAGGAAAGATAAACATGAGTGAGTGAATATGGTCCAATGACTCAATTATTGAGAGAGATTGTCAGAAATGGGTGTCCATCAGTTCAGAGTTGGTGGTAAGGTTAGCTGGCACAGAAGTCACATGGGAGAGCAGGGTGGAGGAGCTAGGGGAGTGAGGCAAACTGACCAGCTGGGGAGGACTCCCGAGAGCAGTGGCTGTGAGGGCAGGCCCCATGTGAACAAAACAGAACATGTTGTGAGCATGGTCTATAAGGTTTTGTTACTTTCTTTAGCAGCCTCAGAACCAAAGTGAGCAGGGGACAGCAGTCAGGGACCAGGACAAAGGCAGATCAGAGCTACAGAAGGTAGGCAGGAGTGATAGAGTGTGAGAAAGATGACAAATCTGGGGAAACACCAGAGGCAGACATTGCTGGTGGGGACTGGAGAGCTCAGTGATCAGCTCAAGGCCAGGGCTCAGCAGGAAAGAGTGCAGACGAGGTGCTGCTCACACCCCTGTCCCTGTATGCAGGGAGCCCAGGAGTGCTATGACTGCAGTTGGTGACTCATCAACCGCAGGGAGCAGACACCCCTGAAACTTGGGATTCCTGCATCTATCCTGAGCTGGGTACCTTGCATGCATTTAGGCCTCCAGATCGTCCAGTGAGACAGGCATTGCTGCCCCCACAGTGAGGGCAGGTGGGTGGGTCTAGAACATGGCTGGACAGTAGAGGAGCACAGATTTCCCCTGAGCCCGGTGCGGTGCCTCTGTTCCTCCAGTTCCATCCCCACAGGGGTCCTCCTGTGTGTCTCTCCAGGGGACCCAGCTAGGAAAGAGAACAGCAGTATCTGTCTTGGTGTGGAAGACGCCCTGCCTCCTCCTCAGATTGCAACTTCGTTTGCCTGGTTCTAGCTTGCCCTTCTTTCACTTGATGGGTGCTATCAGATTCTGGACCCCAACTAATAAAGACATCCAATGTGTGTGTTCAGACGAGCTGATTGAGAGACCACACTGTGCCAGGTGCTCTCCTGGCTACTGGGGTGCCAGGGAGCTCACATGTGGGACCTGGTAGCCCTGGATCCCAGCTTCACCGCTTCCCAGCTGGTGGCCAAGAAGGGCACATGGCCTGACCTCTCTGAGCCTCGGTCTGCTTTTCTCTAAAAGCAGTAATAATGAGACTCCTGTTTGGCAGCTGGTACGACCCAGGACGTCTGTGCCTAGCCCTTTGCATGGCACCTATAGATGATACCTGCTGATCTCAGCCCTGCTCTGGAAACAGCCCCTGCAGAGACAGGGCCACCCCAATCACCACAGCGAGTGCAAAGCAGATGAATGAGCTCTGCATTCCCTAAAGACCAAAGGGCTGTGTGCACAGACAGGAGAGGGATTTATTTAGATGCCCGGAGGAAAAGGAGGTTTGTGAAAGCTGGACTTAGGAGAAGCAGGACTTTGGCCAGCAGAAAAAGGGTTAAAGGACTCACAAGGCAGGGTCTCTATCCTACCAGGCCAGCCCTGGAGGAGGGCAGTGGGACACTAGAAAAGGATCCCAGTGGTGGTCAGCAAGGGCAGGGACGGGGAGGTGGCTGCAAAGGGAGGCTGGGACAGAGATGGTGGGGACACAGTGTGAGCAGCTGAACTTGGAAGTGAGACCTGGGTGTCTCAAGCCATCAGCAGGGTCCAGAGGATGGAGGAAAAGAAACACTGAGGATGGAGGCACCACAGCCATCTTTGTGAAGGAGGTGGGGCCGAGCCAGCCAGAAGCAGAGTAGGATGTGGATCAGTGGGGAGAAGGGAGAGCCCAGGGGAAGGGTGTGGCTGGGAGGATGGAAAGGAAAGGACAGGCTAGGGGACACTGGGAGGGAGGGCTGGCTGGGGCTGCTGATCCAGTGACAAGAGATTAGGTCTCAGCTCAAAGAAGAGCTGAGGTCTTGCACAGCTGCTCCACCAGCTGCTCCAGAAACCCCTAGTGTAGAACCCCAGCAGATCCTCAGGCCTGCCCTGCTCCTGCCTAGGGACTCAGGACCTTGACATTGGAGCCAGCAGGCCCTGAGGAGGTGGACACCCTGCAGTGGAAGACACACAAGGAGTCTGTGCCCTGGCAGGTCCCAGCCTACCTTTCTACCACCTCACCAACCACCCTGGTTGTACAGGGGAGGAAACTGAGGCTCAGAGCCATAACAGGCTCCGTCCGGATCCCTCACACACTCCGTGTCTACATCACAGTGTCTTCTCTGTGTGGGCTGTGATGGGAGTGAGGGGCCTGGGAGCTGTGAGGGAGGGGACCTCGGACTGGTCCCCCTGCCCCTCTAAGCACCTTGAGGCCCAGGCCTCTGGTTCAACCTGAATGGTCACCTTGCTGGGCAGCAAGCATGCCATCCAGAAGCAAGACTGCTGGGAAGGAGGAGACACCTGCCCACTGGGGACTCTTTTCCCTTCCTTCCCACCCCACCACTCTCACTGCTCTTTTGGAATATTCAGAGGACACTAAGGCTCTCAGTCTCTTCCCATACCCCTCCCCTGAGAAATCTCAGGTGAAGTTGGTCCCCTACGTCCCTTGTCCCTCAGGACCTGAGCCCTTCCTCCTCCATCCCTGCAGGATCCAGCCAGTGTGCCTAAGCCCCTTCTGCAGGGGCCTCTGTCCTGAGGGAGGGGTGGGAGCCATAACTCTCGCTGGCATCTGGCAGAATCCAGTTCCTTCTGCCGCGGGGTGATGTCACCCATTGTTGAAGGGCTGTGCTTTTTATAGCTTCTGCTGCAGCGAGGAGGGCGACTGGCTGGCAGGCTGGCGGCACTGAAGAGTGATACCACTTTCCAAGCCTCGTGCTCCCGGCCCTTGGTGGGGGGTGGGGGGAGGGCAGAGGGAGGGGAGAGAGAGAGATCCCAGGAGAGAGCGAGAGGCAGAGGGGGGGAAGGAGGCCCCTCTCCGTCAGCACCTTTTTCTCTTTCTGTTCAAGCTCCTTTACCCAGCATCTACTGTCCTCACCCTGAGCGATGCTGCCGTCCTGGGGAGCTGGGGTGGGCTTGGGCAGGCGTCAGGACTGCTGGAGACTCCCACCCCCACCCCAGTGGAGAAGCAAGGCCTCTTGCTTCTGGAGTTTGCTGTGCACTCCTCCAGAGAGGCAAGGAAAGGAGCCCAAGAGGCCACCACCTAACAGGGTTCAGATCCTGGCTCTGCCACTTCCCAGCTCTGTGATCTTGGGCCAGTTTCTTTACCTCTCTGGGCCCCTACTGTAAGATGGGGCCATGTTGAGCTCGACATGAGAACTAGATGAGATAAAGGTGATCTTTGGATCCACTGAGATCACACCAATACTCACTGTCACTTTCTTTTCCCTAAGGAAGGACATAAGAGATTCAGTAACTCACCTAATCACGGGCGGCCGTAGAGCTGCAAGTCAGAGTCCCAGGCTCCCGGACCAGCTCTCTTCCTTAACTCATTCTTGATTTATGCAGCCCACAAATAGGCCTTCCTTTGCTGGTTTCTAGAAAAGACCAAGCTGAGCTGAGCCTCACAATCCAGCAAAAAAACCTCCACCCAAGTCCCCCTTCCCAGCCAGCATTAAAGGTATGATTCCCATCTTCCAGCCCACCAGCTGCTACCCAGGTTGGGGTGATTCCCTGTTGATGTGCTCATGGTGGGGAGCCTTCTGTGGGTCTTTCCAGGGCCTTGCACATGCTAGGCAAGCATTCTACCACTGAGCGACACCCCTATCCCTTGGTGTTTTGAGACAGGGTCTTGCTATGTAGCCCCGGTGGGCCTTGAACTCTCACTTTTGTTTTTGTTGGCAGTACTAGATGGTCTCATGCTTGCTGGGCAGCCGTTCTATCACCTGAACCATGCCCCCAGCCCTTTTGCTTTAGCTATTTTTCAAACAGGATCTTGAGTTTTTGCCAGGGACCACAATTTGCTAGGCTGAGAGGCATGCACCCCTGAATCCAGCTTGGCTTTGAACTCTTGGTCCTCCCACCTTAGGTTCCCCTGTGCTTGGATTGCAGGCATGCCCCACCATGCCCCAAAGTGTTCAGTGTTTGTAAGTCTGTAGTAAATGTCCTCGCCTCCACCCTCATTCCCTACTCCTCCAGAGCAACTTCCAGTCACAAACTGCAGTCATAGTGACAGCCTCTTGCAGAAGTGCCATTTTTATCTATTGTTTTGTTTTGTTTTGTTTTGTTGAGACAGTCTTACTATGTAGCACAGGCTGGCTAGAAGTCTCTATCCCCTTTGAATACTGGGTTCATAGGTGTGCTCCCATCACATCCAGCTCATTTTTCATCTTTTATTCCATCTTTTTCTTGTGCCTTTTCTGTGTTTAGATACACAGATACTCAGCATTGTGTCACAGTTGCCCACAGAGCTCAGTATAGGATCCCGCTGTGCGGGCTTGTAGCCTAGGAGCCACAGGCTAACCAGATGGCCTGGGCGGGCTGTAGGCTACAGCATCTAGGTGTGTGTAAGTACATACTATGAGTGTACAGTGACAAATCCACCTAATGATGCATATCTCAGCTCGTGTCCCTGTCATTAAGTGACCTTCTTGAACAGGGCCAGGCAGCAGTTCTGTTTCCAGGAGCAGCTAACAGCACAGACCAGCCCTTCTGTGGGCTGTTGGATCTGACCCAAGGGACAGTCTCCCCTGAGGCCTCCTCCCAGGTCTTGCAGCAGAAGCTCAGCCTCTCCGGGCCTCCACTGGCCTTTCCTGCCTCCCTGGGCCTGGTGTGAGTTTTCTACCCTATTGGGAGGCAATGAGGTGGACTTAACTCACCCTTTGTTTAGAGAGTGAGACAAACCCAATTTCTAATAGTAACAGAATAACTGATAAGAAGTGGGGAACAGAAAGGTTCCGGAGCCTCCTGGCTGTTCTGTCTTCTCCCTACAGGAGCCATGAGCCATGCTGGCCTCCAGGTGCCAGGCCTAGAGTGACTCAGTGCAAAACCTTGGGCTGATGACTGTATACTGCAGCACAGACCAGATCTTATACTTCCTGTTCCTCCTAACACCTCCCCATAAGAGTGCTATTGTTTTAAGTAGATGATAAGGGCTAGAATTCAGATCTTACTCCAGCTACATTGGCCCACTGTGAATTCCAGCTCCTCTCAACAACTATGCTACATACACACCATAAGTAGTGTCTGTTTGCTGCAGCTGTGTAACAAGAATATCCCCCAAGTAGAATATTCTTTCCCATAGAACAGTGTCGTCAGAGGGACTACAGAGGCCTCACTAGGCCCTGGCCTGAAGTTAGGAGTGACGACGGCCCTGGGATTGAACTCAGGTATTCACACATGCAAGAATTCCAACACTGGACGAGTCCAGAATTATAAAGATAAAGTTTATGTTGCATACTCTAAAAAAGGAGACTAATTTCATACCATATGTATTGAACAAAATGCACCTGAAAAATAAACTTCAATCCCATCTGAAGTCTGACCCCCATAAAAGTTACGTATAATTCCTTGTTTGTGTTAAGAAAACATCCTGGAGTATGATTGAGTAATTTTTTTATTATTTTGTGTGTGGGGGTGGGGACTGGAGTTTGAACTCTAGGCTTGCAAAGCAGGTGCTCTACTGCTTGAGCCACACCTCTGGTCCATTCTGCTCTGATTATTTTAGAGACCGGGTCTCTTGAACTTGTCTGCTCTGACTGGCCTTGAACCTTGATCCTTATGATCTCAGCCTCCCAAGTAGCTAGGATTACAGGTGTGAGCTCTGAGCACCCAGCTCATGATTGAGTCTTCGTTGATCTGCTCGGTCATATAAGTGCTTCATCTGTATTTAGTTGTCATGGCAACATGTTGTATGGGTACAGTTATCCTTCAGATGAGATGACTGGTGCTCAGAAAGGCAAAGACTTGGCCAAAGGGTCAGAGCATATGAGGCCACAGAGCTCTTGCTTTGCTGGACAGCTGTGCCCTCCCCAGTTCACAGGGACATTGGTTTTGCACCTTGATTAAGTGGCCTTGCCTTCCTCTTGTCTGCCCCCCAGACTGGGAGCTCCTGGAGGCCAAGGGCTGTCCATAGTGTTTAGTGAGTGTGGCACTGGGAGGGACTGATGTGTTCTGCTGGACTGCGGCTGAGTTACACCAGGCCCTGGTTGGGGACTTAGGAAGAGGACAGTCTCAGGCACAGCTGGCTTACTGGAGACAGTGCTTTCACCGCTCCTCTCCACCCCTTCCTTCCAGAAATCCTGTTTGGCAGACTCCTGTATTTCCTGTTGAGTTGAAGCAACTTCCCAGCGCACCCTCCGGGGAGGGTGGGGGGTTCCACAGTGCTCCTCCCACTTCCTATCCACTCTTTCCAGAAAATTCCTTGAACGCTAATGGATTGGAGTTCCTTTCTCAGTAACTCAGGTCCACTGTGAACTCTAGCTCTTCCTCTGAGCCTTGTAGGACTGGTGCCAACTGTCTGCTGTAGCCGAGGACAAGCAGAGCAGCCTGCATCCCCAAGGATGCATTTAATGGGGTCAGAATGGGAGCTCAGATGATACTGTGTTCCTGCGTGGATGAGAAGCCAGACCCAGGAAGGGAAGTGTCAGGTGCCATCTGGTGACAGGCTGGGCTGCCCTCCCTCTCTTTGGGGTGTCTCTTCATCCTGGTCCCCAAGCCCTGCCGGGGACCCTGCATCTAATGACTGGAGAAAACAGCTTCTTTGGTTTCCATCTGCTGCCCTTGGCTCCATGAGGCTCTGATGCTGCTGTCCAAGGCTGGAGCTGGATCCCACCTGTCCTCCCAGCCCCTCAGCTCAGGCAACCCCAAGAAATTAGTGCGTGCGACGCCAAAGCCCAGGGTAATTGAACTCACACACACCACGAGGCCACGTGTCCATTTGTCTTCTAAAACCAAGAACCAGAGCCTCAAAGAGGTCACCCAGCTCATCTGAAGTCACTTACCTAGTGAGTGGGGCTGGAGCCGGCAGGGGCACACCTTTGTCCCCACTCAAGTCAGCAGTACCTGAGCTGCACAGTAGTGATGTTGTTCTGGGAAAAGGTTTTCCCCAAGACTCTGGGCCCCAGAAGAGCTTCCTCAGTCCTCCATGACAAGATGTGACACATGGTCCTGGCTTCCCATGACCCCTGCCACACTGCCTCCCGCCGGCCAGGCTGACCGCTGCACTTCCCGCATGTCACACCCCAACCCACACACACATGGGCCATTCTTCTGTCTCCTCACTCCTCCCCAACCCTGGCCTGGATTTGAAAACTTCTCCAACACCCTCTTTCAGCTGTCCCAACCCCCATCACACCCGCATGCACTCAGGTCCCCCAGCTGTGTGCCCTGGATTCTTCACTGTGTGCCCTCATTGAACTGTCAGGGGCAGGGCACAATGTCAACACCCCGTCCCGTTTGCACACAGGCGGCCCCAGGAGGTGTGTGGACTGAATAGGGCTCATCAGAGGTTTAAAGGCCTTCCTCGATGTCCAGCGATGCTCTCCAGCTCTGTCTCTGTCACCACTGTGGGCTGTCAGTGCCATTGCAGCATCCATGTGGCAGACTGTCTGCCATCTCAAGGTGCGGGACAGCACATCCCTGAACAGATTCTCCTTACTGGCCTGTGCTTCTTCCACCCTTCCAAGTCTCATCCTTTGGAGTTCAAAAGCATCTATGGCAGACCAATGTGGCCAATAAACACAAGGGGAGATGCCTGATAATTCAGAAGCTGGGTGTGGTGGTTATGCCTGCAATCCCAGCACTTGGGAGGCAGAGGTAGGAGAGTTCAAGGCTAGCCTGGGTTATATGGGCAGGGGGACGCTTGATGTTTCAAAGAACCAAAGAAATGAAAATCCAAACAAGTGAGGTGGCATTTTTTGACCTGTCAGATGAAGAAAATTCAGATTTTTTTTTTCTAGTAGTGCTGGGGTACTAGGAAATGGTGTCCCGATCTTCACCCAGCTCCCAAAGATGAGCTTTTTAAAAGGTGTTGTACCAGAGGCATAGGTAAAGGTGGCCTCTTGGACCCTGAGGGTAAAGACTGGGCGAAACTGGGGGACATTTTTTTTTTTTTGGTGTGATTGGGGTTTGAACTCAGGGCTTCACACTTGCAAAGCAAGCCTCCAGTCCATGGGGGAACAATTTTGTAATAGTTATTTGAAAAAATAAGACACACACAGGCATTTGACCTTCAGGAGCCATCACACTGTGCTCAAACCTGTGTTACGGGATGTTCGAGAACAAATTGTAATTGTGAAAAAGGAGCAGGCAGAGTCAGGTGCCAATTAATAAAGCTGACCGAACTCATTTTGGGACAGTCCCCCAGCAGTTTAAACGGACGAGGCAGAGAGCATGTGATGATGTGCAAAGACGTCCGCTACCTGAAGTTAGGGAGATAAGAAAGCTTGTGATGCCGTCCCTTTGGGCAAAACACGAAAGGAGTGGGTGTGTGTGTGCGCGCATGCGCTGTACCCAGGTCTGCTCCAAACGCAAGTCTTCCCACCTCAGGGCACCTTCCCGTAGTACATTATGGGGACCAAGGACCGTACGTCTTACTGGTGACTGCCAAGTCATGGCATCCAGGAGCACATCCCCGTTCCACTCCCCACCACCTCCAGAACATTCCTTGTCCCCAACCACTCTGCACAGGTGCTGACAAGGGAGGACCTCTTGATGTCACCCTTCCGCCCATGCAGGAACGTTGGGCTTTATTGTAGCTCTGGAGCCTCCAAAGGGGCTTCCAATGAAGAAATGGGGACAGGAAAGCGTTTTCAGATGTCCCTAATCACAAACTTGTCCTCAAGCGGGCTGATCTCCTGAAACTGAGAAAAGTGTCCTAAGGCTGGTCCCCAATTCTCAAAGCAACCTGACTTTCTCATCCAAAACCTCCTGGTCAGTGGGTGAAGGAGCTTCAGGGGGACACAAGGTAGGAAATGCTCGTGTCCGTGGTCTGAGGAGAAAGCTCATCCAGGACTTCCTTTCGGGCACAGCCTGGCTCCAGCCTTTGCTTCCTGACTCGCTCTCTGCCACATTTTAGCCTTCAGGGTCGTGATCAAAAGGCCACTGTGACATATCCACAGTACATATTGCATTGGTCCCAGGAAAAATACAAACTCCTCCTGACGTTGGTCACTTCTGCATTTGTACATTTTCTGAGGAGATGGTGTTGTGTGACCCTCTTTGTGCCTGGGGACTTTTCTTGTGTTGAGTTTTAAGAGTGGCCGGGTGCCCGTGGCTCATGTCTGTCATCCTAGTTACTGAGGAAGCAGAGATCAGGCGGATTGCGGTTCAAAGCCAGCCCGGACAAATAGTTTGCAAGACCCTATCTCGAAAAACCCTTCACAAAAAAAAAAAAAAAGGGCTGGTGGAGTGGCTCAAGGTGAAGGCTCTGAGTTCAAACCCCAGCACCGCAAAACAAAAAGAGTGAAGTTGTCAAAGAGGATAGCATGTCTTCATGGTTCCCACTGACGATCTTCATAAGACATCCAGAGAGGAGGGTCCTCTGCTTCAGGGTACCCCACCCAAACCATGTCCACAAGGTCCAGCACACTCTTGCCAACACTGCCTTTTTGTGGTTAATTTTTCATGGGCTATTTTAGCAGATTTCAATGATATCCTGGAGCTCTTTCCCTGGTTTTCTCCTTACTGACAAGGATGGAGTTCGGGTTTTCAAAGGGGTTCTTTTTTCGTTTTTCTTTTGTTTTCGTTTTTTGGTAGTACTAGTGTTTGAACTTGAACTCAGGGCCTCGAACTTGCTATGCAGGCACACTACCACGTGAGTCACTTCCCCAGCCCACACAAGGGTTGTTTTGATGGTGTCTTAAGTTGTACTCTTCTCTCTCCACCTGTAGACTCTGAACATAGTTTTAGTGATGATAGCAACAGGAATCATGGCCCGTAAACGCCTGTAGGGTGCTTCATGTTGCCACCATGATCTGATTTTAGGCTACCAGCAGGCCAGGCAGGACACGGTCCCCCGTCCTGCCAGGGATGACACAGAGGACATGGTGTAGAATATGATTGACTTGAGTTGCTGGGGCCACTAGGGCAAATGTCGGTAGCCAGAGTCATCCAGGGGCAGGTGGCTCGGCGCCTCCCGTCTGGGGCTGCATGGTTGTGTCCCTCCACTGCTCTCTGTGTGTCCCTTCCTTCTCTTGTCAGCTTATCTTTTTCTGCTTCTTTGTCTGCATCACAAGACTGAAAATAGCAACTGCATGCAGTCTCTGCCTCCCTTCAGGCTCAGGCCCAACCTCCAGCTGGACTCTCTGCCCCTGGGTCTGTCATCTCTCAGCAGCCTCTCGGATGCATCTCCCTCAGCCCAGGCATCCATCTTGGTTGGGGACAGAGTGAGGGACATGGCCATGTGGAACTGAGGAGCTAGGGCTAAGTAGAAGGAAGGCAGATTCTAAGGAGACAGTGGAAGAGGAAGTGAAGTTGGGGTTTTTAATTGAGCATTTGCTAAAAGCTGCTCGCGATGGTCCTTGTGACAATCCTCAGCCTGGCTACACCACAGCATAGGGGTCGTGCTCTTAGTCAACAGAAACTTTTCAGAGAAAGCCTCCCAGAAGCAAAAGGGACCTGTCCCCTGTCCCTCTCACTCCCCCAGGGCCTTGCCCTGGCCTCAGGCTGTGCTGTACACCCTGACCCGGGAGGTGCCACACTCAACCAGTCTCAGCCTGGTGTCCTAAGAAGAGGCCCATCTGTGGCACTTCCTGTCCCTGTCCACCTGGCCAAAGCCCTGCTCCCCCCGCCACCCTTACAGGTGAGGATCTGGGAGATCCCCGAGGGCGGGCTGAAGCGGAACATGACAGTGGCGCTGCTGGAGCTGCACGGGCACAGCCGGCGTGTGGGGCTTGTCGAGTGGCACCCCACTACCAACAACATCCTACTCAGCGCAGGCTACGACTACAAGGTGTGTGGCCGGTGGGGGCAGCCTGGCCAAAGCCAGCTTGGCGTGGAGGGACGGGGAGATACCGGGGGCTGCCTGGGGACCGGTGGGGAGCACATTCCCCAGGTGTCCTGCCCACTCTGGTCTCCTCCATTCACACACTCATCTTCACTGCACACACCTGAGCAGCTCCCATGCACCCCACCCTTCCTAGGGTCCACAGTGGGGCTGGAGGCATTTTTCCTGCCCTCTCTGAGCACTGATTAACAGGAGGTGACTACCAGAGGGCTCACGCCCTCTGCAGTCACTCTTCACCAAGGGTACTGCTGCCTTCCTCATAGAAAGAACTGGAGCACAGCCTCCCTGCCCCCGGGCATGCTCTCAGAGAGGTGCCAGCGCCTGTGGCCAGGCACGGGACACTCCTTACTTGCTGCAGAAGCTGAGCCCAGAAGGCCTGGGATGTTGATTCGTGGATTCAGCCTTTGACTATAGAACTCAAGGACATCATGCTGCACCCCAGAGCACCCCAGCCCTGCACGGGACATTTCTCCCAGGCTGTCAGTGTGCATGGAGGCAGATGACGCCCAAAACCACAGCGGTGGCCCGCCCTGCCTCTGTCTGTCTGCTTCCCAGGTCCTCATCTGGAACCTGGACGTGGGTGAGCCAGTGAAGATGATTGACTGTCACTCAGACGTGATCCTCTGCATGTCCTTCAACACAGACGGCAGCCTGCTCACCACGACCTGCAAGGATAAGAAGCTTCGCGTGATCGAGCCCCGCTCCGGTCGTGTTCTGCAGGTGGACTCTACTGTGTGCACGTGTGCGTGTGTGTGTGTGTCTGTGCATGTACGTGTGTGTGTGTGTGCTTATGTGTGTGTGTGTGTGTGTGTGTGTGTGGTACTTGGGATTGACCTCAGGGCCTCGTGCCTACTAGGCAGGGGCTCTACCACTTGAGCCACATCCGTGGGCCTTTTTGCTTTGGTTATTTATTTATTTACTGGCTCTTTGGGCCTGGATTGGTCTGAATTTGATCCTCCTGTTTAGGGCTAGGTAAGAGGAAAAATATGGACGAAATTTGGGGGTTGACTAGTGCCTGATGTGGATGTATTAATCTTGGAAGAGACTGATATTCCTGGAATGTCCTCAGTTATTCTATCACTGATAGAATAGTCAGAGTTGCTTGTGTCATTAGTACAGAGCTGAGGGCTCTGTATGGTTGTCACTGAGTCCGCAGAACGGCACTCCACCATGGGTACACTGCCCTTGAATTTATACATGAGAACGTGGAGCCTTAGAGAGGTTGAGCCTCAAATTTCACAGTTCCAGGAGGAGCTAGAATTCAAACCCAGAGCCCATGCTGGACTTAGAAAGGATGCCAGGGAACAGAGACTAGGACACGAGCCTAAAGGTCATGAGGACCTCTCGGGCTACAGTTTTTGGCAGAGGTGGAACTAAAACCCAGGGTAAGTGACGCCAGGTTGGATCTTTTCGGACTTCTCCAACCTGCTTCGATTTCACCTAGTGAAGGGCGGTGGCCAGTTAGGAGGTGTTGGGAGTTATGAATTCTGAGCTGGCAGACAGGAGAGGGGGCCGAGACCCCTCAGTTAAGAAGGTGCATCCTGGTGACGTGAGTTATTGCAGGGGAGACAGCATAAGCACCCTCCTGTCCCCCTGTCTCCTCCTCAGAAGGTGATGATCCCCCCTGAGAGTTAAAGGAGACACCCCAGTGTGACTCCGGGCAGGAGCTCAGCCCTTCCCTGCCCCGCTCCCCTCATCCTGGTTAATGGTAGAGGCCTGGCTTCCTGATCCCCAGAGCTCCTTGCTCCACAGCAGCTGTGCTAGTTCTCTGTGGCTGCTGTAACAAATTGTCACAAGCCCAGTGGCTTACAACCACTGGAACTGTCCTTGTACAGCTCTGGGGTCCAGATGTTCCGAATCAACGTGTCCACAGCCCCTCCTCCTCCCTCTAGAAGCCCAGGAGAAAACCCGTTCTTGCATTTTGGTCTCGCTTTGTAGCCCAGGCTGTCCTGGAGCTCAGGATCCCCCGCCTCAGCCTCCCAAATGCTGTTCCTGCCGCCTCTCGCTCCTGGTGGTGGCGTCCTTGGCTCGTGCTCGAATCACTCCAGCTTCCATCTCCATGGACACACCCCTGGATCTTCTGTGTGTCTGTGACAAGCACACTTTAGGGTCCACCTGCATCATCCAGGGTGACCCTCTCATTCCAGGATCCTTTGTGCTGTTACGTTACAAGGGTCCTTTTGCACAGCGTCCCAGGACATTGACATCTTTGAGGAAGCCACCATTCGATTCAGCTCACTTCAGTCGTCAAGTGTTGGGGGCCCTGGCTCACCCATGCTCTGTCCCCACCAGGAGGCAAACTGCAAAAACCACAGGGTGAACCGGGTAGTGTACCTGGGAAACATGAAGCGACTGCTCACCACGGGGGTCTCCAGGTGGAACACCCGGCAGATCGCCCTCTGGGACCAGGTGAGCTCTCAGGAGGCTGGGCGTGCACAGGGAGGGGCAGGCGGCCTATACCTGAGCTGTGGGGTGTCTGCTTCACGGGCAGGGTGAGGTCTGTGGTCTGGGTCCAGTTGAAGGGGGAGCAGATGCCAGAGAAGGAAAGGGCTGGAAAGAGGTTTGCATGATGCTGGCAAGACAGAGCAAAAGGTGGGGCCCTAGCCCTGCTCTATCCTTGTGCAGAGAGCAGACCAGGCACTCGTTCACGGCTAGAGCCCAGACACAGGCATGCAGGCCTCCACGTGCACCACACGCACCTGTGGAGATCCATCCTGGAGAGGGATCCATCCTGGAGGGGGCAAGTGACCCACCGAGCCAGGAGAGCCTCAGTCCACTCCTTCCCAAGGTAGCCCGGGAACAGGAGCAGAGCTTGGCTCTCCTGTCCCCAACACCAGGTGCATCTGCTCCAGCTTCAGCCTTCAGCCAGGCCTGCTGGCCTCCTGTGGGTCTTTGGGGTTGTGGGCACCCCAAACTTCTCCCCCATCATCTCCCCACCCACCACCTCACCCACAGCATTGGCACAGGACCGGCCTGAGGTGGGCAGCAAGTGTGTGATTTGCAGCATGGCCTGTTCCCCTCAGCTAAACAAGGGGAGAGAAGAGAGGTCTCAGGTCTCTCGAACTACACACTCGCTCTGTTCCAAAGAGTGCTGCCCAGGGCTCAGCACGACAAAAGTGGGGAGCTGGAGGTCAGACGGTGAGAGTGGTCAGCCAGGTTTGGGCTGAAGGAGACATCCATTGGCCTCTTGAGGTCACTTCCTCAGAAGGACCTGTGCAGCTGGCCTCCAGCAGCATCACCTGTGAGAGGCAGAGGGAGACCTCTGCAGCCTAGGCCCAAAGGCTTCCTAACAATAACTGGCCACACCTGTGAGATGTTTGCCCCTTTTGTGCAGAACTAGGGCCAAGCTCCAGAGGGAGGCAGGGGCTTGCCTAGAGACACATAGCAAGTAGGGGATGTGGGGAGGAGACACTGAGAAGAAGCCATCAACCTCCTGTCTGCTGGGCCCTTCCTACTGCCCTGGGCTGTTTTCCATAACAGTGAGGGCAGCTAGGACCCCACCTTAGGATGGGCTCTTTAGCATCTGAAGGGGGTCTTGGCATAAAGGAGTCATAGCTGGGATTTGGAAGGTGACCTGTAGTCCTGCCTGGACACAGGCTGAGCTGGCCCTCCTCCCCTCTGCAGGAGGACCTGTCCATGCCTCTGATTGAGGAAGAGATTGACGGGCTCTCTGGCCTCCTGTTCCCTTTCTACGATGCTGACACCCACATGCTCTACCTGGCTGGAAAGGTAGTAGAAGGTGGGGAGGGACTGGGGCAGCCAGGGAGACCCCTGACCTCATCAGGACCCCTGCCTCTGCCCTCCCTTCTAAGAGCCAGCTAGTCACTCTGGCTTCCCACAAACCAACCCAGGTCCCTGGTTCTCACCTTGTTCCACCTGCACCCTCAAGTTCGTCACTCACTCTTACTGAAGTGTCCATGACTGAGAATTCACCCTTAGTCACACCATCCCACCTCTGTGTCTCCACTACCAGGAAGTCCCATGGTGGAGCCATTGTGTGTCCCTGATCTTTGACCACCTGTAAGGCACAGGGACAGCTCTCACCTGCAGATCCCCAGGCCGTGGCCTGTTCAGCCCTCTCCTCTGCTATACCTTCCTCACCCCCTCTCTCCTGTCCCCAGGGGGACGGAAACATCAGGTACTACGAGGTCAGCACAGAGAAGCCCTACCTGAGTTACCTCATGGAGTTCCGCTCCCCGGCCCCACAGAAAGGCCTAGGTAAGGGGCCCAGAGGCCACAAGACTGTTATGATAGGAGACTGGACATTTGCCTGGTGGGCTGCCCTCCCTCAAGTGGAAATCCCACTCAGAAGGTCACAGCCCATGGGCAAGTTGACATGGAACCTGCAGGTGCTGGCCTTGGGCAGGCCAGCTGGTCCTCCTTCTACCAGCCTGTCATAGCCCTTTGACGGCACTGTCACTCCATGGTTCTTGGTCCACAGCCATCTCTGTTTAGCAGCAGCCTGCAGGGGCAGTTTCCATGTCCTCCCTCCTCACCGCAGATGGGGAAACCACGCCTCTAAGTGGGGCTGACCCAGTAGGAGGTGGTCCAGTAATGACCCCAGCCCCTTCCTGGGGCTCTGAGAAGCCAGGACCCCCACCCCACAGCTCCAGCTTTGCCTGACTGGGCAGGAAGAAGTTCCAGGCTCACACCTGAAATCCCAGCAGTTGAGAGGAGGAAGAACTTCAAAGGCAACCTGACTTTCCAGGAGTTGGGGTGGGGGAGGCGGGGCAGTGGTTACCCCTGCCTGGTGTGGAGTCAGAGGGTGAGTTTGAAATCTGTCTGTGCCACTTTGCAGCTGCACAACCTGAACCTGGGAAAAGTGGGGAGGAGGGATTTGGAAGGAGCAGGAGGGAGGCAGGGAAGACATTTCTGGAAGCAGCTATGGACTTTTAGCAGGAGAAGCCTGTGACAGTCTGCAAATGGGCAGGAATGGGTGGTCCAGGGGATGTGTGGAAGGCAGACCAGCAGGATTTGCTAAGGTGTCCAGTGTGGTAAGAGAGGAGGGTCAGGGAGGGAGAGACCAAGGGTGATGCCTGTCTCCTCCCCTGTGTTCTCCTCCCCCACAGCCACCACTGAGTATCCACCATGAGCAGGCACTTTTCCCAGGTCCAGAGTTTAGTGAATTACCCCAGCAGGTCGTGCAGCTGCAAAGTGGCACAGACAGATTTCAAACCCACCCTTTGGCTCCACACCAGGCAGGGGTAACCACTGCCCCGCCTCCCCCACCCCAACTCCTGGAAGAGCAACTTCTGTTCCTGTCGGGGAGGCCCAGCACCCTAATGTGCTATTACAGGGAAAGATGTTATCTGTGCGTGACATGGTGCCAGGCAGGGATGAGCCTCTTTCAGTTCGTGCCCCAACCACCTCCTGCGTGGCTGCTTCTGCCCAAGGAACCAGAACCCAGACAGTTAGTGCCTTGTCCAAGGCCTCCCCGCTGGAAAGAGGAGCAAGAGTTTGGGGTCAAATTGACCCCAAAACTGAGCTCCCAACACCATGTTGCTGGCCTCCCTGTGATACAGCTGTTAGGGACATTGTGTCTAATGACACACAGACAACACGTGCCCACGCTGGTGGTTCTAGGAGATGTGCAACAGAAGAACCATCTTAGGCTGCACTCAGACCTCTGGGGTGTGCAAGGGGTAGCTTTGCCCTCCTTCTTGCTCTTTGAGGACTGGGCCACAGAGGCTTACAGAAGACTGCTCATGTCAGAAGGTGTGGAGCCCTGACCTGCCATACTGTGACCTTGGACAATGCCTGGCTCTCCATGTATAAAAGTGAACCAAGTTAAAATAGCTCCAAAGTTCCTTCTGGTTCAAAAAGGCCCAATTGTAAAGTGTACACCATGGTGGACACGCCTGGCCTTGGGGAGTTATTTGAGAAGTGATCATGGAGAGACAAAGACTGCAGAGATGCTGCAGCCAGCCTGCCCTCTGCATGGGTTGTGGCCTCCAGACCACAGGCTGTCCCTGGCTGGAGACGTCAGGCAGCAGGCATGGGCACTTAGAGAGTGGTGTGGGACCCTACAGAGCCATGTGCCTCTCCTCAGGGGTCATGCCCAAGCACGGGCTGGATGTGTCGGCCTGCGAGGTGTTCCGCTTCTACAAGCTGGTGACTCTGAAGGGCCTGATCGAGCCTATCTCCATGATTGTGCCCAGGAGGGTGAGTGGGGCGGGCTGGGCTCCCAGGGGCCTGTCCTGAGGAGCCCAGACAGAGGAGGTGCTGTGGACCTGGGTATTCGGGCTCCACCTGGGGTGGAGGGTGAAGGCCATGGTCAGATGGGGACAGCTCGGCTTGCTTCCGAGTGTGGGGAGCAGGTCAGACAAAGTCATGGAGGCAGAAAAGCAGGCAGCATGGCAGGAGGTCAGCGAGGAGGGCTCTGGCTGGACAGCGGGGGCTTGCTCAGCGGCCCCCGGATGTCTACTTCTCTCCCTCCCCCACTGTAGTCGGACTCCTACCAGGAAGACATCTACCCAATGACACCCGGCACGGAGCCAGCTCTGACCCCGGACGAATGGCTGGGAGGCATCAACCGGGGTATGACACGGCAGAGGGCGGCCTCCTGGCCACCTCCTGTTCCATGTTCCCCTGGCATAACCGCTCACCCAACAGCTGTCAAGCATGGACAGCCCGGCCAGGGGTCATGGGAACATGTTTCTTGCCTCTACAGACCCCGTGCTGATGTCCTTGAAGGAAGGCTATAAGAAGTCCTCGAAAGTGGTGTTTAAGGCTCCCATCAGGGAAAAGAAGAGCATTGTGGTCAATGGAATAGATTTGTTAGAAAACGTCCCACCCAGGACAGAGAACGAGGTAAGTTATGACCTCCATAGGCCATGGAGGAGCGAGACCTTCATGTTTCATTCCAGGCTCCAGGCCTTTAAGCCAGCTCCACCCCCAGGCATTTTTCTTTCTGTGACAAAAGCTGCTGGCTCATTCCCTCCGGCCCTAATTGATAGAGGCTGGGATGCTGGGTAGATGTGGTCACTTCCGGCCTCAAATTCACTAACACAGGGATGGCCACCTCCTCACAAATCCGCCGCTGCCACGCGGAGTTATGGGGATTGTAAATTGCCAGCCCGGCCTCCTGTGTCCCAGCTCTGCCTCTTCCCTGTGCTGCAGCAGTGGTCAGCTGTCACCCTTCCTGCAAAAGGCTTTTGGTACCACGCGGACCAGAAGCAAGCTTGTTCTGGGGTCCACACCCCCTGATGGCAGCTCTTTCCAGCCTGCACCCCAGGTCCAGCTTCTAGCACAGCTCAGCTCTCAGCTCAGCCAGGAGTCTCTGTGGCAGGCTCCAGGGCTGAGGCAGCATGGTATAGTGATGGCCTGCAGGGCTTCTGACCTTTCCACCTCCTTTCCTTGTGGGAAAATGGAGATAGGAAAGGCCGTGAGCAAGCACAGAGATGATCCGTAAGCATCTAGCTCTCTTCCTGCTGCGTGCTCGAAGAGGGAGGCCAGCTGTGCCAGCCGTCTGTTGCTGTGTAACAAATTATACAGGACTTAATGACTTAGGTGCACCACCAATTATTATCTCAGTTTCTGTGGGTGCCTGTGGCCCAAGGTCTCCCATGAGGCTGCAGTTGCACCGTCAACCGGGCTGCAGTCACATTCTAAGGCTCAGTTGAGGAATGATCTACTTCTGCCTTCACTAGGGCTGCTGGCGGCACTCGGTCCTCACAGAATCTGAGAACTGAGGCCTCAGATCCTCATGGTAGCTGGACCAGCTTTCCACAGGCCCTGGCCACATGGACTTAACCATGGGGCAGCCTGAATCATGGCAGCCAGCTGGCTTCCCTTAGAGCGTGGGAGAAACCATAGTATTTTTGTTCCCTGATCTGGGGAGACACCACTGCTTCTGCCTTATTCTGTTTGTCTCAAGCAAGCATAGGTTCAGCCCATCCCGCTGGGAGAGGCGATAACACAGGGCCATCTTGGAGACTGCCCGTCCTGCCAACTCGTGCCATTGCTGCTATTGATAAGAAAAAAAAAAAAAAGGCTATCATTGCTGAGATCTCACAGTCTTAAAGGAGAGATTAAACTGTGTGCTGGTGGCTCACACCTGTAATCCTAGCTACTTGGGAGGCTGAGATGGGGAGGATGGAGGTTTGAGGCCAGCCTTGGCAAATGGTTTGGAAGACACCCATCTTCAAAATAACCAGAGCAAAATGGACTGGAGGTGTGGCTCAAGCCATAGAAACCTGCTTTGCAAGAGCAAAGCCCTGAGTTCAAATTCCAGTCCCACAAAAAAAAAAAAAAGATAGGGAGAGAGAGAGAGAGGCAGGCATAATTGCCATGAAGCATGTTTATATGCCATTGCAGAGGGGTTTCCACATTTCTACATATGGACAGAATCCTGTGATAAACATGATTTTGCTTCAAAATAGTCCACAAGGGAGGCAGCGCAGGGGAAGTAGGTAGGAGTAGAAATGAAGCAAGAACGGCTACATATTGCTGGATGTTGTGGTGTACGACTGTAATCCCAGCACTTGGGAGTATGAAGCAGGAGGATCTTGAGTTCAAGACCAACCTGGGCTACATAGCGAGACCCTGCCTCAACTTAATATACAATAAAGATAAAGAAAATAAGAAAAGAATGGTCATCCATTATTTGTTGATGCTGGGTGATAGTAGGGTGCTATTCTTCCTATGTTTGTGTATATTTAACATTTTCCATTTTTAAAAGATTTTTGGAAAAGTGTCCTACTGTTTGAAGGTAAAGATATGTGGGCTGCCCAATTGCCCAGCTAAGGGCTCACACTCAGCTCTGCCCTGGGCATGGAAACAGCCATGGCTCCACGTGTAAACTGAGTCGAGTTCAGCTGTAGACATCTGCAGGAGGCAGGACTGAGAACAGGGACAACTTACAGTAAAGGGTCCTAAGAAAGCCACATCTGCACCGTGCGCCCTCCTTGCAGGGACGAAGCCAGCTTGGACAGAGCCCGCAGACTCTGGTTTTACCACAGTTCATCTCAGCAGACTGAGAGCCAGTGAAAAACTGGAGCTGTTGTTCACACCCAACTCGAGCACAATTGTTTAAGCATCACCCTTAGCAAGATCCCCTGCAGCATTCAACTAAGGTTTTATAGAACCAGCAACTCTTTTTACTTTTTACACTCATTTCGTTGGTGTATGTCATTTTTAACTAAATGATGCAATTACGACAGCAAACATGCTTCACGGCACACTTACATTAACACCGCTGGCTGCAGGCACCTCAGGTCAAGTGTGCAGGGGCCACGAGCTGCCTGCTGCCCTCCAGGCCCGGGTGTGTGGGCTTCTGTCAGAGCTTACAAAAGAAATGGTGAGGGCTGAGGTGTGGCCCAAGCGGTGTAGTGTCTGCCTAGCAAGAGCGAGACCCTGAGAGCAAACCCCAGTACTGGCAAAAAAAAAGAAAAAAAGAGAGAAGGAGAAGAAGAAAAAGAAGAGGGAGGGAGGGAGGAAGGAAGGAGGGAGGGAAGGAAGGAAGGACAGAGAGAAGGAAGGAAGTAGGGAGGGAAGGAAAGAGGGAGGGAGGAAGGAGGGAGGAAGGAAGTAGGGAGGGAGGAAGGAGGGAGGAAGGAAGGACAGAGAGAAGGAAGGAAGTAGGGAGGGAGGGAGGGAAGGGAGGAAGGAGGGAGGAAGGAAGTAGGGAGGGAGGAAGGAAGGAAGGAAGGACAGAGAGAAGGAAGGAAGTAGGGAGGGAAGGAAAGAAGTAGGGAGGGAGGGAGGGAAGGGAGGAAGGAGGGAGGAAGGAAGTAGGGAGGGAAAGAAGGAAGGAGGGAGGAAGGAAGTAGGGAGGGAGGAAGGAGGGAGGAGGGAAGGACAGAGAGAAGGAGGAAGTAGGGAGGGAAGGAAAGAAGTAGGGAGGGAGGGAAGGGAGGGAGGGAAGGGAGGAGGGAGGGAGGAAGGGAAGGAAAGGACGGAAAGTTAGGTTCCATTCTGTCCTGAACCTCCTTAAGAGGAGGATGCAAACCACTTTAGAAAGGTTTGCATCCAGGACAGTGAAGAAAAGCATTAGGTTTGACACACAAGAGGGGAAGCCTGGGCACCTGGGCTGCCTCCTCAGCGACCCTGTGTGGGCAACAGGAATGTATTTTCTCTTCTCCTGCCTCACAAGGGGAAGTGGGAGCCGCTGACCATCCTGGAGGGGAAGTTGCCAGGATGAGGAGCTGCCTGCTGGACAAGCAGTGGGAGGCCTCGGGTAGACAGGCAGCTAGGAGGCATGGGGGAAAGCCAGCCACCATCGCCCTTCCCATCCTCCTAACCCGCCCCCCACCCCCCCAGCTCCTGCGAATGTTCTTCAGGCAGCAGGACGAGATCCGGCGGCTGAAAGAAGAGCTGATCCAGAAGGACATCCGCCTTCGGCAGCTGCAGCTGGAGCTGAACAACCTGCGCAACAGCTCCAAGAACTGTTAGCCCTCCCTGGCCGCTTCGGATGCCCCTGACCCAGTGACCACAGAGACACAGCCAGGACTGCAACTGGGGGCCACCTCAAGAACTGGAAGCCGACCCTTGACCTCCTGACCTCACGCTCATACCAGTCCCCAGCCCCTTCCCTGCCATCCCAGCCAGACTTCCCCCGACCCTGGATGGGGAGCAGGGTCCCAGCTGACGAGGAAGTTGAGCTTTGCCCACAGAGGGGCTGCAGGACCTGTCCATCCTAGAACCCCAGGCCAGAGCCCTGCCTCTTCCCATCTGCTCTTCTTCCCCTCCCCCCCCAACAGCCCTGTGTGACAGACTCAGGGCAAGGGCAGCAGCTCGGCCACCTGGCTCCTGTCCGCCTCCTCCCCTCCCCTGCCCCTTGTCTTCAGGGAACGAAGAGGGTACCCAAGGCCATATGAACCCCGCTCCCCGTGATTCTCTTCAAAGCTCTTGCACACCCTCTTCCCACTTAATTCATGAGCCAGGCAGAGTAGGGATTGGTGTCCCCACTTGTTGGATGACAGAACTGAGGACCCAGGACCAGGACCTTGGTGTCCAGACCCAAAGGCCAGGGCCCTTCCCACAGTATCGAGATGCCAGTCCCTCTGTGGACTTCGCCAGGGTAAGAACCAGAAGCCACTTCTATCTGCCTGACACCAGTAGTGCCCACATGCCACACTGCCCCACCGAGGCCCCCACCCCCCAACTCGGTGTCCCTGCACCCTTTGCTCTCACCCCCAGCCCGGGGACTCCACCTGAGATGAGGCCTCTTCTTCTGGAAGCTGAGGCTGAGAAGGGTGGAGCTTGGCCCTGCGGCCAGCAGAGCAGGGGTGCAATGGCTTCTGGGGGACGCTCTGTGTCCCTCCCCACCGCTACTCAGCCACTTTCAGCCTTACGCTCGCACGATGACCACAGCCACCACAGCCACTCAGCACTTTAAGGTTATGAGGCTCTCTGACTGCAGGATCTCACTGGCCCTCACATCCCCATTTCACAGAGGAGTGACCCCAGGACACAGGGCTCAGGGCGCCACACACATTTCCTTCAGGCTTCTGCACATTTCTTGTTCTTTTCTCTCTCCATTTCCCACACAGCATCCAAGAGCTCTTCTCAGAAAAGTCACTGTTTGGGGTAGGAGGCCTGGGGATCAAGAAGTCGGTGTCCATTCTTGTCTCCCATTGGCTAGGGTCTTCTGGGCACAGGACACTCCATGCCTGCTGGCCCTGAAGCTTCTCTGCAGAGTGTCCTCTGCATGGTTCCCCAAGTGAGCTGGGAGAGGCCAGTCCCAGCCCTTGGACTCTGCTGTAAGACCCTCTGCCCTCTAGGCCAGCCAGAGCAGGTCTGCTTCCCCCAGCACACAGCTGGACAGTGTCAGCACTCATCACACACACACCCATGTCCAGCGCTTTTTGTTCTTCCCCATTGACCTTTGTGGTCTTCTGTGATTATTTATGCTGCCTCCCAAGGATAGAATTAAAATGTTTTCGACTTCTCAAACCCAGGATGGCCATGTCATTTAGCCCTGGGTAGTTTCTGTTCTTGGTCACCATGGTGTCTTAATGGCCAGTTTCCTACTCAGCTCCTGTTTCTGCAATGACAGCCACCTGGGTGTCTCCAGATACAGTCCCACACTTTCATTCCTCTGGGCAGTTCAGTCTTGTGAGACAATCACTCTTAGCTGTGGGGCTGTCCTGAAAACCTGCCCCACCAGCTAAGTGCCACAGACCCACCTGTGACACCCAAATGTTCCCAGATGTTGTCCACTGTTCCCTGGGGTGTCAAAATTGCCCCCAGCTGATACTCTAGGACGCTTTTTAATTTTGGGGGTGGGACTAGGGTTTGAACTCAGGGCTTCCTGCTAACAGACAGGCACTTGTAAGCAGGTGCTGTACTGCTTGAGCCACACCTCTTGTCCAAAATCGCCCCCAGTTGAGAAGTGCTATCTTACAGCTACTCAAAGGCATCTGCTCTGTACCCAGCCCCTGGGTCGGGTCCAGGGAGGCCAGTGTCTCACAGGAATGGTGCTTCACAGCTCACGAGGCACGATCTCGTGTGCAGCTCATTTGTGTTTGTTCACATTTTCAAGGAGGCAGTCATATTGAGTGGTGACATGCTCCAGGTCACTCAACCAGTGTAGTGGGGAAGAGGCTGGGGTCAGGCCAGAGGAGGCACGTACCCTGTCCCTGGCCAGGTCCCAAGCTGGGCAGAGCCTATTCTGGGGAACAGTGAGGGCCCATCATGGGACCAGGGACGTGGACACCCAATCTCCCTGGCCAGGGCTATTGGAAGAAAAGCTGTCAGGCTGACACCACAGGAAATTCAGGAAAGTGGTGTAAGCTTAACGAAGCCTGTGGGGGGACTGACCCAACCCAGTTCTGGCCCTGACTGGCTGTGTGAGACCAGGTCTCTCTTCCTCTCTGCACATCTTCCTCCTGTGTACAGTGAAGGTAGGGACCATCCCCAGGGCCCATCCTGGTCCAACATCCGAGGTTCCCATTACAGCAGCGGTTAAGAGGATGAGACAAAGTCCCACCCACTGTCTGGCACGGGTGGTGTGAATGTGAATGAATGTATCAGGAAAAGGGAAACAGAGGGGAGCTCCCTACTGGGCTTGGGTGCAGAAAAAATGCTTCTGCCGAACATGAGTTTGAACAAAACCCTCCCCTGCAATTTCTGCTCTGAATCACTTCATAGAGCCTGGTTTGAAAGACTTTCTGAGCTCATGGACGGTGTGGCCTGCCCTTCACAAGTGCCTTCTCGTCAGAAGCTAGGAAGCCAGGGCTGGTTGCCTGGCTGAGGCTCCCCCTGCCTGGACCCAGTGGTACAGGTGAATGAACGGACGAGGTGACCTGTCTCATCTATACCTCTGTCCCACCTAATCCCAAGTCTAAGAGCTTTTTAATTGTTGCTTACCATGGTAATGGTCTAAGGTCAGGGTCCATCTTGCTCCCCCGCCCCTCAGGAGCCATTTTCCCAACTGTGTTTGTTAAATGATCCATCGATGTACCATGGTTGGCTGTGCCCTTAAATTCTTCATATGCTAGGATATAGTTTGGTTAGACCATCCCTCTGATAATTACCTAACCTTGCTGGAGCGCCTCATGGCTCTTTGAACATCCCCACCACTGTGCCCCCTGCCAGGTGTTTGTCCCCTCTTTCTCCCAGGTGACATTTTTAGGTTCAACTCCAGACCCTTCTCTTCTCTGGAGAAGTCCTGACTGCCCCTAGGTTGGCAAGGTGCCCTCCTGGCATGCCCAGAACTCACTGTGTCCCTGACACCTGATTGAATTTCCAGCTCAGTCTAACACACACCAAGTAGCTGCAGCACTAAGTGTTGGGCCTGGGCCTGCCCTGGAGGGGCTGCAGCTGGGGTCTGTCTGTGACATCAGATCACCCAGCTGGCCCTTGGCCAGGGTGAGCTTCACTCTCGGCTGGATTAAGTGTGCAGGAGACAGTCGTTTTGGATATTGGCTAGCTTCTGGGTTGTTTTCTAACCAACCTCTGGGATTCCAAGATGGGCTCAGACATTTTTAGACTCTGGCACTGGGCAGGCATCCCAGACTGCCAGTGGACTGTGCAGAACATGGTTGCTTCTTCACCGTGGGAAACGACTTCATACTGAAGACACCCCATCCGCGCCCAGCTTGAAAGGCTCTGGTGACTGTGCCAGCTCTGCCTAGAGCAGAGGCACACACTTTCTTTGACCACAGGAAGCACTATTGGGTCCCTCTGGGGCCTGCAGGCCTGTGGTGCAGGAAGGGAAGAGGACCCTGTCTCTCTGTCTCTGTCTCTCTCTCTCTCTCTCTCTCTGTCTCTCCCTCTCTCTCTCTCTCTCTCTCTCTCTTTCTGTGTGTTTCCTATTTGGGAACAACCTGCAACCCGTCTTTCCTCAGAATTTCAGCTCAGTAGCAACCACAAATGGCTCAGTCTTACTCAGAGAGAAGGGAGCATCTGGGCTGGGTCTGGAGGTTCTAGGAAGCCTGGGACCCAAAGCCATTCCTTGACACCTGGCCGGCAAGGTCCTTCCCTGACACCTTCCTGCACACCCCTGAGGTGGAGTGCTGCTGTGGATACAGTAAACAGGTTGGGTCTAGGCAGAAGGAGGGAGTTGGGGACCCTGAGGACACAGAGCTTGGATTTCAAGGTCATAGTGATCACAGCAAGATTCAAAATCCAGGGAGAATTTGCTGGGAACTTGAATCCAGCCAGCAGGTGGCAGATTACAGCCTTCTTAATTGTTCTGGGTTGGGTCCCTTCTGCCACCTCCCACCCTGCCCCAGAATTAACAACCCAACCACATGCACCAGGGCTCCATGGCAAAGCAGGCATGTGGACCAGCCAGGGTCTGGAAGGCCAGGTGTGGGAGGAGAGAGCTCCCATGGGGGCTGCAAGCTACCCACTGCCCTGAAGGTCGCTGTCTCTGAAGAGTGGCCAGCGGAGGGCGCTCGCCCTTTCTTCCCTGGGAGGCTGCAGGCACTGAGGGCTGAGCACAGAGGAGGGAGAGAGGCCCGGTTGGCTTCCTGTCCCAGCCAGCCTGATCTGCCCTGTGCTCTTGAGCAGTTTCCCCACAGGGACAATGACAAGGAGGGGCCCTCTCTGCCTGGAAAGTCTGTAATTCCATCAGGATTGGGGTTGAGGTGGTGGCAGAAGAAGGGACCTGAAAGGCAAGAGGAAGGCAGGGGTCTTCCCTGAGGCAGGTGGTCACTGCCCACCCCAGCCCTGGGGCTCACTGGCTCCAGCCCTTGCAGTCTCCAGGAAGCTGCTGGAGAGACACAGAAGCAGTCCTCAAGGTTTCCACTTCCTGGGTGTGGGTACAGCCCCGGGCGCAGAGCAGAGAGGTCTGCTGGGGGAGGTCAGAATCCTTGTCCTGGGAGGCTGGACTCCCAGTGGGGACTGAGAGCCCAGGAATGGATCCCTCTCTCTAGGTGCTTCCCCAGGAGGGACGGCAGGGCACCAGTCACACACGACACCTGGTCCCACTGGAGGTGAGTGGCACAGGTGGAAGATGAGAACGGCCTGGACAGTGGTCAGGGGAGACTTCAGAGAGCTTGCTGAGGTTAGACCTCGACGGAAAGAAGGAGAAAAGACAGCAGGCAGGAAGGAGGACGAGGACATGTTAGGAGCATCCCCGGGAGTGGAGACAGAGCTGGGATGACCTACACGAAATGGCTCAGTCCACAGAGGCAGGGTAACATGACTGTCCTCTTATGAGTCACTGCCTACAGGGCCCTGGGATCCAGCTGGCCAAACCTTGCTTAGCACAGGCCCTTTAGGGCTTAAAATGAGGAAGAAGGGCCAATCTTAGAAAATGTGTAGGACGCTGTTGTCACCAAAAGCCGTGGCCATCCTTGGGGCTTCTTGGTAAGAATCCAAAGGCCTCCTCCTTCCCCAACTCATCCCACTAGCTTCTTAGGCTCTTGGAAAATTCACGGGAGTATCCAAAGTCATTCGCAATGATAACGGAAGGAAGTTCTTTTGCCCTGCCTACTGGGATTTTGAGAGTGTTTCCATTTAAAAACTTATTTAATGAAATATTCACCAAATGCCCTTTCTAGATCCAGTTTTGTTCTAGGTGCTGGAACTAGGTGCTTGGTCTCGGTGAGGGTGCAGTCTAGTTTATAATCAAAATCCATATGCACAGTAGAGGGAATTATCTAGATGGCTGAGGTGGCTAGCGGGGGTTATCTGCTATACCTACATTTTTCTGGAACAGACATAATTGTTTCCAATAACAGAAGGAAAAAAAATTTTTTTTTTGAGATGGGGTCTCTGTCACTCAGGCTGGTCTTGAACTTGGGTTCCTCCTTCCTCCACCTCCTGAGTGCTGGGATTACAGGTGTGAGCCACCAACGCCTGGGTCTCCTGGCCCCTTCTTGATGCTAACTCTGCCTTACCTTTCATCTCTCCAGGTCTGGTCCCACCCATTCTACTCCAAGTGGCCCCATCCCTAACCTTGCCTTTGGGAAGGGTATGCTGACGGGCCCCACCCCAGCCCACTGTGGCATAAAACTCAGAAGCTACTTTCCCCCCATTGAGCCATTCTTCCCCTCAAGTCAAATGTCTTGACCGTCAGGGATACCGTCTCACCGTGAACTTTTGAAATCTGTTCAGAAAGAACTTTTGAAATCTGTTCAGAAACTCAAAAGTTGAGTGTTGACTAGTTATTTGTTTATGTGTGCATTACAACTGTGGATATCCTGACCCTCCTTCTGGTAGCGAATTGGGAGGGAGGTATGCAAGAACGAGAGCCAAGAACTGTAATTATTTCCCAAATCCACCCTCTCCTCCTCCTGCCACACGTGCACACACACCAAAGAGATTAGGACCACATGGAAGAGGGATTTTTAACTAATGGTGATAGGAAGGTGAAGAATGGTGTTCCTTTGCTAATTTTCAATTAACTGCTGGACGGAGACACTGCAGGACTTGCCAGTGATACCTAACCCACGGTGACACTCCAACCGCTGGCCTCAGGAGCTTCAATGTGGGCTGCAGACACGTGGATCGGGAGGTCAGTGTGTCAAGCGGGTATCCACGATCCAAAACACAGAGGGCAGAGGAACACCTGAGTTCTTGGAGCAAGTGAGGCCTGGAGGGAGCAACAGGTCCAAGGTCACAGAGAAAGGCAACAGTTGCCGTGGTGTGGGGGGGAATCACCAGGGACCTGGATTCACTGAAGCCAAGGAGGGCTGGCAGGTGCACCATCTTGGTCTGCACAGGCCTTACACCCAGGCTGTCCCCTTCGAGGACACGTGGGCATGGAAAGGCTTGGGAGGTTTTTACACATCAGGTGAGTGGATGAAATCTGAAACACCCTGTGTGTGTTAGAAACAGCCCACGTGTGTGTTAGAGAGAAAGAGAGAGAGGCAGCGCAAGGCGACATGGGTTTCTGACTGTGGGGCACAATCAACAAAGTTTGAAAGCCACTGGTATAGCGTCCACTAGTGGTGCAGAGCGGAGCGGAACCGTCAACAGCTCTTGGGGAAGAGCGATCTGAGCATGCCACCAGGGAGGGCTTCCCACAGCACGGCCAGGAAGAGGACGGGCGGATGAGCGAGCAGAAAGGAGACCGTAGGAGCTGGTGCCCAATTATGCTGGCCGGATTCCTCCTGCTCAGCCCTGCCTAACAGCCTGAGATGGCTATCTTGGGGAGATAATATTTCAAGCTCAACACAGAAAAGTCAAATAACCCATGTCTCTTTTGACCTTCCACAAAACTGCTCACTTGACAAGCATTTCCCTAAGCACAGGGGTCATTGAGTGAGCTGAGGTGTGGGTTCAAGTTCTAGCTCAGAAGTTCAGCCATCCAGTCAGGGACCACTTCTTAACCATCAAAAAAATGGGTTAATTAGAGCCACCCAACCTTCCCAGCATCACATCCAACAAGATGATGGCTGCAGACCCAAGTCATCAGGACCGACCCTCACCCTTCCCATTGGCCAGGAGGTCCAACTAAGGTCAGCGCTCCCAAAGAATGGGAACAATTTGGCAACTTTGTCACTATTGTAGCAGATAAGAGAAGTTATTACTTTATCAGCTGGCACCAGAGTTCCTTTTAGGGAAGGAAGTGTCTTTGTTTAGGAAAACACCTTGATAGATCCCTTGAGGGCAGAAGGTGGGCCCTGAGGACATGGGTTGGGAGGAAAAAACAACAGCCCTAGAAGGTGGGAAATTGAAGGGGCTCTTTATAGAACAGAGAGATGGGAGAGGGAACCCAATAAATTGATGTCAGATTTAATTTCAAATTATCTGGGCCCCATGACTCTGTGACCCAGTCCTTCTCTCCAGGGTAATCCAGTTCCCAAATCTCCAAAAAATGTTTGTCACACAAGCTGCCTTGGAAGGTAAATGTGTATCAAGGGAAAGGGGGTGTGTTCAACTTTGGGGCAATTCTGGGATAGATGCTACACTCCAAAGCTCTTTGGATGGCTGGAGGAACAAGACAAGACAGCCAAGAAGGAAATTTAGAGACAGAAAAAAAGAAAAAGAAGAAGACAGAGATATAGAGCCAGAGATGATCCTGAGAGACCTAAGCCCAGGGACTTCCCAGAAATCTTGGGGGCGGGCATGGGGTTTGCCCTACCTGGTGAGATGGCGTTCAAGCCAATCACATCTGAGTCTTGGTGTCAGGACTCTGTGCTCGGCAGCCTTTAGCCATGAGTGATGGGGGTATGCAAAGAAGATCTGAAATGGAGGATTCGTCAAGGTCCCTGAGGAAAAAGAAAACACTGTTATTAAATTTCCAACTCTTAATAGCCTCTGTTAAGATCTGGGTCACGGGGTGTCCCAGGATGTTCCAAGTCTCCCATCCACCCTAAGGTGAGTGACATCACCTTGGAACAAGAAATCTTTAACTTCACAAAACGAAGAACCAGGCCTGTAAAGCAAACCCTAGGGGTCAGGTGGATCCAATTATAATTTGTTACTCGTAAATCTTTAGAAGTATCCTAGCCTGACCTTAGCCATGACTTCAGCCTCCTGGGCTGGTCCTAGGGAGGGACTTAACACTCCAGACCCCTTCCTCTTCAATAAAAACTAGTGCCAGGGTAAAAATGAGTTCAGTTCTCGACCGCTCCTTCTGAGATAACCCACTTTCAGAAGTGCATTCCGTTCCTAGTAAACTTTTCTGTCACTTTGGCTACATTTCCACGTCCTGCCTGAATTCTTCTCTGGCCAGATGCAAGGGCTGAGGTAGATAGCTGTGCTCACTTCCTGGTAACCTCAGCAGACATTTGAAAGTGGTGGGCATCCAATCTTTGTCCATTTCTGGGGTACACCTTTTCTCTAGAACAATGATTTGGTAGAGCAGATGAAGTGAGGACTCTGGCGTGAAGCTCGCCAGGTTAGAAAGTCTTTCAATTTCATGCCTATAATCCTAGCTACTCAGAAGACAGAGATCGGGAGGATCACAGTTCAAAGCCAGCCCTGGACAAACAGTTCACCCAAGACCCTATATGGGAAAAAAACCTAACACAAAACAGGGCTGGTGGAGTGGCTCAAGTGGTAGAGCACCTGCTTAGCAAGCATGAAGCCCTGGGTTCAAACCCCAGTACTAAGGCAGGCTAGACTTTGGGAAAGTTTGGGACTTTTTAAGATCCTACAGTGCCTCCATTCCACCTGGCAGAAACCCCACCTGTGATTCCCTTCCCCATTCCTATAATAAAACTCCGTTATCACCCTCAAGACACCCATGTGTTCTGCTTGGGTTCTTCCTTATCAGAGTTCAAGTTCTCCTGATTAGAGGCATCAACACGTCTGTCAGCACCACCAAAACAAAAGGAAACAAAAAGCGTTCTCTCTAGGCTAAGTCAGTACCATTTGGCTATTACAGATTGAATTTCAGTCATAAGTCCAGAATCAAACAGGCAAGAGAGGGCACTGTCACCAGAAAGTTTCGTGCTGTTGTATACTTTGGTTCTTGTGTCCAGCAAGAGAAAATGTAGTAAAAGTGTAGTAAGGTTCATTAGGAGAAGAGTTTAGTGCAACAGGACAAAAGTGGGGAGAAGTGGAGAAACAAGGAGAAACCTTTCCTGCTCCCCATGCGGGAAGTGGGAAGGGACTCACAATGGTGGTCTCATCTCTTAGTGTGCTTTCTGAGCTGCAGTAAGATAAAGGAGCTGAGTGGCTAAGATGGGTGCTAAAACAGGGAGGTGTCATCCAGGCCAACTCACACCACAGGGACAGAAGTGCCTTAGGACTTCCATTTCCGTTCTCCTCCCTCCATCCCTCCACCTGTCCAAGGAGCCTTGGACGTGTTAACATCTCAAAGGGAAGGGCGGTGCAGATGGACTCAAGTCTCCCAGTTCTAACTTAGCATCTGAAAGGAGATGGGCGGGGTGCCTAGCTGCTCGGGCTGTTCCGTTTTTACTTTCTAGTTCCAATGTCTTTGGCCCATTGAATAACTAGTAAAACAATTTAATTTCCCTGTCTCCTCATCTGTCCTGCCTCACCCATCCCTCAGCTGACTGTTGCCTAACAGGTACACCAGCTTCCCCCTCTCTAGTCTGGCTGCCTCCTGACCGCTCTACCCCATGGGCAGTGCTCACCTGATGCGGACAGGTGACACCTTCACGATTGCTCTGGGTGCTAAACTTCTCTGCCACCTTACCTCATCGATCACTAGATCTTCAAGTAACCCTGCCAAGCAGGAAAGCATGGACTCCTTGTGTCAGCAATGAGGAACCCCAGGCCTAAAGAATCCTAAAGTTCAGTATGGATTAGGCAGGAAAGACAAGATGCAACCGTACAAAAAGACAGTAACGGTGTAACCAGGACTGCAAAACAGAAGAACTTGTGGTGTAGCCAGCTCACAAGCTGGCCAGTTCACTCTGCTTCTTTTTTATTTTTATTTTCATTTTTATTAGGATATATTTGTTGTATGGGGAATTCATTGTGACAATTCCAAATAGGCTTATATTGTACATCAGCCTCACCGTCTCACCCCCCAACTCCTCCTCGCCCCACTTAAAGCCATTGCGAGAGGTTTCATTGTTCTCTTTCATTAAGAATAAGACCATTCACCCAGACCCTCACCTTAATCTCCTTAGCCTGCTTCTTAATCACGCTGACATTCTCCTCTTCTGTCTACACACTGAGGAGCTCAAGGTTGATCCCCTTTCCTCTTCCGTTAAACCAGGCAATCTTCTACTCCTTATCTCTCTCTGACCACCAAGAAGTAAGCCTGACAGCCAACACACACAACTTCAGAGATGCCAGGGCACCTGGAGAATCAGGGCCAGCAACTGTTGTGGGACCTGCATTTTGTCACATCCTCAAGCTGAGCCCCTGAATTCCCCTTTAAAGAGTGGACTTTTTCTCTCAAAAGTGGGATGACAGAGATTTGAGAGGTTCACTCTCCCTGTCCTCCTCTTTTGTTTGATAAATAATAAACCTTATTTCCTTTTTCTCAAAACCCTGCTCTCATTTTTCGTGAACTGGCATTGAGCCAAGGGACTGACTTTCCAGTAATAATGGCATCAATGAGGTAAGAACATATATGAAAGTAAGGACTCTGGATATGGCTTGGTAGACGACAGCTTGCTGGGTATGCAGAAAAACCGGGGTTTCTACACTGGGGAGATAGATGATAGATAGATAGATAGATAGATAGATGATAGATAGATACATAGATAGATAGATAGATAGATAGATAGATAGATGATAGATAGATGATAGATAGATAGATAGATAGATAGATAGATAGATAGATGATAGATAGATAGATAGATAGATGATACATAGATAGATAGATGATACATAGATAGATAGATGATAGATAGGTAGATGATACATAGATAGATAGATAGAGACAGGTAGAGATATAGATCTCTACCGGAAAGTGGAGGTTGCATGTTGTGTCTATACTTTAACTGAATATGGTACAAACATTTACAAAGTTAAAAATGTAAAGCTATATTAAAAATGAGCTAGAGCTCTCGCTTATCCAAGCGTGTTATACTTAACCTAAATCCTGACAGCTCCTGCCTCCCACAGGTCACCTACCTAGGTGTGGCCTTAAAGGGAGAGACTCACTCCCTCAGTCATGAGTGCATCAACCCAATCTTCTGTATCCCTCTCCCCATACCATAAGGCAGCTTGGAGCTTTCTTGGGAGTTACAGGATTTTACAGAATCTGTATCCCTAGATATGCAGTCCTTTAGCAGACACCATTTATGCTCCTTCTAATAAACTTGTCTCCAACAGACCCTGCTCCTCTGGCTGACTATCTGCCTTATCTTAACCTTCTCAGGGAAATTCTCAGAGAGCATGCAGACCAGATCCTGCCCCACCCTATAACAATTTCTGTTAAACCAGGGGATCTTGCTCTCCTAAAGGATCTTCTACCCTCTCCATTGGGATTTTGGTGGACCAGCCCTCATCTGGTCATTCTCACAAAACCCACTGCTGTCGAGCTCAATGGGATCCCCCAGTGGTGGCGCCTCTCAAGGAACCATTAGAAAAATGGAGAAGGGATATGCCTGTTTCTTGCTCTCCTGTTCTTAAATTTCCTCCCTTGTATCATACTGCATGTCTGCTATTGCTAATCAAAAGTTTAACCAGTTGTACCTCCAGGGATCTCAACCTCTCCAAAACCATCCAGAGGACTGCTGTGAGGGCCCCCACCAGGATGCAGGAGTCTGAGGATCTCACCCCATATAATGCTCCCTGCCAGCAGGAAGTAGCTAAGAGGACAACGCTTTGTCCCAATTCCTGATCCTCAGCCCCGACCCCCATCATTATTAAAGAAAAAATGGGGGAATGATAGAGTAATAATGTCGCCATTTTGTGAATCAGCTGCAAAATGACAGCCCTACTCCTTAACAGAAATTCCCGAGCTCTAAGACAGCCCCACCCCTACCAGAGACGACCGTGCATGCACTAACTTCCTTACCCTCCCCCTTCTATAAAAGCCACACCTGGCCCAGAGTCTGTGCTGCGCCATCTTTCCCCAGCCAGCTTGGCGGTTCGAGGCTGCCATTAAACTTTGCTCTTGGACATGACTTTTCTCGTGAGCTTTCTTTGTGAGCGGTGTTTTTCCTAACAGTCTGGGATTGTTTGTGGATGCACACACACACACACACACACACACACACACACACACACACACACACACACACACACACACATATCACTGACTGAAAGTCAGCTTGGGGAAGTCCTGAAATCCTGAATCTCAGCCCAGCTCCCTGAGCGCAGCATAGCCACTCTGCCACCTTGTGCAGTCACCTCAGCAACGGCAGACAGCACCCAGAGCCCTCCTCACCCCTGCAGGAACCAAGCTGTGAAGGGCACCACCTGCCAGCACCAAATGCTTCACGACCTTTTTCTCCCATAGGGAGGTGCTATCTCTCCTATCAGTGTCTGAATAAAGGATATTTTAAAAATCAAATTGTCAGGGCTGGGGATGTAGCTCGGTGGTAGAGCACTTGCCTAGCATTTATAACTCCCTAGGTTTCATCCCCAGCACCACACACACACACAAAACCCCTTGTTCCTTCCTATTATTGCTTATACTCTCTCTACAACAAAATTAGAGATAAGGGCAAAATAGTTTCTGCTGGGTATTGAGGGGGGGGAGTGGGAGGGGGTGGAGTGTGTGGTAAAGGAGGGGGTGGGGGCAGGGGGGAGAAATAAACCAAGCCTTGTATGCACATATGAATAATAAAAGAAAAATGAAAAAAAAAAATTCTCAGAAATATGTATATTTTTGTCAGTAGTGGGGCTTGAACTCAGGAGTTAGTGCTTGCTAGGCAGGCGTTCTACTGCTTCAGTTACACTTCCAGCCCTTTTTGCTCTGGTTATTTTGAAGATAGGGTTTTGCTTTTTGCCCAATCTGGCTTCACTGTCAAGGAGATGACAGGCACGTGCCACCATGCCCAGCTTCTTTCTGTTGAGATGGGGGTCCTGCCAACTTTTTGCCCAGACTGGCCTTGAACTGAGAGCCTCCCAGTTTTATCCATCCAAGTATCTAAGATTATGGGTGTGAGCCACTGATGCCCAGCTGAATCTCAGGCATTTTAACTCCTCCCTTTAATTCCCTGTGTCAACCAACTTCCCCTAGCACTGTCTTTTAGGTGTCTAAGTGCCAGGGTAAGCCAGCACCCTGACTGCTAGGAGATTCCAAACTAGTGGGGACAGGACAAGTCAAATGATGGCTACTAAGGATGTCCGTATACTTAGGACTGAAACCTATGGATTTATTTTGGTACACACAGAGAAGGGTTTTGCAGACATCATTAGGGCTCTGGACTTAGAATAGAGATGTCCTGCCTCCTCCAGGTCGGGTCAGTCTAGTGACAGGAGGCATTAAAAATAGAGAACTTTCTCTGGCTGGAATCAGAGATAAGGAAGAGGAAGTGGAGACTCAGTGTGTGAGTGAGACTGAACTCATTGTTGCTGGGTGGGTGGTGACATGGAAATTGAAAGGAAGAACAAGGGCAGCCTCCAGGAATAAGGCCTGGATCTTGAGTTGCAGCCAGTGAGGGCACAGAGCCCTTCTCACTCCTCCACCCACTGACCTGCAACTGAAAAGGCTGAATTTCACCAAGTCAAGAGAGCTTGGCAACAGATTCTCCCCAAGAGCCTCAGCTCAGAGACTGGTCCTGCTGACACCTTGGCTTTGGCCTTCTGAGAACATAAGCGGGGAGCCCAACTGAGCTGGCCTGGCCTCTCACCTACACAACTGAGCTCAAAGTGTATGGGCTTCATGAACCTACAATTGTGGCAACTTGCTACTACAGAAACATAAAGCAAATGCAGGGAGATGGAGCCCACGTACTGGGGGGTCCCCAAACCCAGTCCTTGACCTTGAAAACTGCCATAGCTTTCATTCCTGAAAATCTGAGCTTAGCTGGAGAGTGGAGGTGGGGGAGGGGAGAGGACAGAGACAGAATTAAGGGAAAAGAACCATTTTCCACTGAGGTCACGGTGCCTCTCCTACCCTATAAGCCTGGCACAAAGACCCAGCCCTGGGGACAGGGATGGAAGGAGTGCCCTTCACACTCACACATGGAGCATATGCAGAGTATGAAACCCAGGCTGGAATCAACCCCACCCCTTGTGGAACTGCAGGCCTGTGGCCGAGCCCCACAGAGGGACAGTGGGGGAAGAGAAACCTCCTGAGTGAGGGTCAGGTGGAATTCCCGGGAAGCACAAGTGAGACCCCAGCAGTTCAGAGACTCGGGCACCTGTGTTCCGCGGGAGAGGATATGTCAGAGAAATGTTGTTTTGTTCGTGCTATCCTGATATAGTCACACACAACCACCCATGCTGGGGTGGCTGGGGAGCAGCGCCCAAAGTCTGCTAACTCCAGGGAACAGGGAGGAGCATGGTGGCCTGGGAAGGGAGGCTGACAGAGGATGCAAATGGGTATGAGCCCTTCCTCCACTGCTTGAACAAATCATTTTACCTTTCTGAGCTTTAGCTTCCAAACCTAAAAACTAAAAAACATAATATGACTTCTGACACCAAGAACAATGACAACACAGTCAGCAGGTGACAGTCCATGCTGTCTTCTACAGTTCAAAAGCCCTGATTTTTCCCACTTTTTTTCTCTTATTTTGGTGGCACTTGGGATTGAACTCAGGGCCTCACACTTGCTAGGCAGGTGCTCTGCCATTGATGCAAACCCCAGTCCTTTTCGTCACCTTGACACCCCTGATACTAGGATACACCTCATGAACTTATCAGCTAGGCAGCTGTCCTGGGGGACTTCCTGCATCTGCAAAGTGGTGTCTGTGGTTAGAAGAATTTCCAAACCACCAAACCATCCAAAGACAGCAGCAAATGATCCTTTTAAGAAATGCTTTTTAAAAAATAATAAAAGAACTAAGGGCTGGAGATGTAGCTCAGTGATAGTGTATGCACCAGACCTCAGATTTGATTCCCAGCACTGACAGGAGAGAGACAGAGAGAAAAGAGAGAGAGAGAGGGGGCGGGAAAGAGAGTCAGAGAGAAAGAGAGAAGATATTTGCCAGGCATGGTGACACATGTCTGTAATCCCAGCACTTGGGCACTTGGGAGACCAAGGCCAAGAAACGGGCATAATTAAGTCATCGATGCTGGGCCGTGGTGTCATGGTGACACAGAAGAGCCATACATAACCAATTTGTTTTGCTAATATTTTTCTTTGTCGGGGATGTGCAAAAGAGACATATGAGAAAAGCAAATCTAAACCAGCCTAAGAGTCTTTCCATATGCACAAAGTTAAAAGAAAATTCTAAGTGATAAAAAGTTGTCAAAATTCAGAATATATTTGATTATATCCAACCAACTTTAGGGAAGCCAGCCCAAAAGAGCATTTTCCATGTGACCATGGAATAACAGAACAGAGAAGTGAGACAGACTCAGGCCCAGCACGGATGCCAGCAGTGTGGCTGGAGTCTATCGGTCATACTCTAAATCCTTCACAGGGCACTGAGATATGTGGCCTTTGCTCACCAGAGACGTCACACCTCAGTTTTGCCCAATAAGTGTGTGTTTGCGCTCACACAATGCCCAAGTTAGAGCAGTCAGTTGAAAAATGCAAAAACCCTAGGAAGAATAATATTCTGGGAAAAAGGTGAAGCCATTTGTATTGGTTTCCCCAGGGCAGGCAGGTTCGCTTGCAAACTGTCATAAATGATGGGGTTTCCTAAGCCTCAGGTTCATCACTCACTGACTGTTGTGTCAGTTATGCTGTCCTTTGTCTTTGACCATGGACACCCAAGTCCTAGGCCTCCAGTCAGTATTCATGAAATCACAATAGACTAGCTTGTGATTACAAATATACAAATAGGATAGCAGCTCAAAACCTGCGTGGTTCTCATGGATGAAGTTTTGTACTATTATTTGGAGCTAGACTGTGATGATTTAAAAATGTATAGGTGAACTCTAGAGTAGCCATTAGAAACTAAAACTGGATGTAGCCAAAATTGGAGATAAAGAAAAAACATTAAAATATTTAGTGAATGTTGGGGCTAGAGGTGCAGCTCAGGGTTAGAGCATTGGGTCAGCTTGGCTGGCATGCCCGAGGCCCTGGGTCTGATCCCCAATAGTACAAAAATATAAATATATAAAACATATGTTTATATAATAAATATATGAGATGATACTTAAAGAACAGATGAGACAAACTTCAAAAAGGCATCCATAAATACAATCTTAGTCATCATTACACTAAATATAAATGGTCTGGATGCACCAATTAAAAGTCAGAGATGTCAAAGAAAAAGTCAGACAAGTCAACTGTATTAAAAAGTCCACAACAATGAATTTTAATATAAATGCATTGGTAGGTTAAAAGTAAAAAGATCAAGAAAACACTAATCATTAAAGAACAGAAAAGTTGAGATGGATGTATTGCTGTTGCGCAAAGTAGACTTCAAGAAAATGATTAAAAGCAAGGATAAACCACAAACTTCCAGCTGGCGGAGTGACCTGAGATAGAGCAAGCATGAGGCTCTGAGTTCAAACTCCAGTGCTGCCAAAAAAATAAATAAATAAATGATAAGAAAAGGACCATTTCGTAAGGAAGATATAACTAAGCACATATGTGTTGAGTAACAGAGCTTCAGATAACATGAAAAAAAAAAAACCAATAAACTCAAAGACAAATCTGTAATTATAATAATACATTTCCAGGGTCCTCTCATTAACTGATAGAACAATTAGATAGAAAACTAGAAAGTATATGAAAACTTGAACAATGCTAGTTTAATACATAGTTATGAAATGTTATGCCCCAAAAGAAGATACATGTCCTTTTCAGCTGCACATGGGACATTCACAAATGCACACATACATTAAGCTATGAACAATCTCAGTAAATTTAAGAGCATTAAAATTATTCTTTGACTCTGGCAAAGACATTAGAAAGAAGAATATCTGGATAATCTCTAAATATTGAGAAATCCAACTGTGTACTTCCACTTAATTCAAGACTTAAAGAAGCAATTGTAATGAAAATAGAAAACCTTTATTACTGAATGAAAATGAAAGCACAATATAAAAAAGCTTTTGAAACATATCTAAAACAGAGCTTAAAAGGAAATTTATATGCTTTTAAGACTTACCTTAGGTAAGAAGAAGTATCTAAAATCAATGTTCTAAGCCTCTACTCAAGAAAGCCACAAAAAAATGAGCAAAATATATCCAAAGTAAGAAGGAAGGAAATCATAAAGGGTAAAATCCATGAAATAGAATCAGCTAAACTAGTGCAAAAACAGAAGTTTGAAATAATTAATAAAAAGGATATAACTAGCTAAAGTAATCAAGAAAATAAGACTTGAATTAACCATGCATATCAAAGGAGGACATTCCACAGATATCGCAGCTGTAAAACGGATGAGGCATTATGATAAATTTGTGTCCACATGTCCTAAACCTCAGACGAAATGGGCACATTCCTTGAAAGACACAGTGCAATTCTTACTCTAAAAGAAATAGAAAATCTGAACACTCCAGTATCTGTTTAAAACATTGAATCTATTTAGGAGACTGAGATCAGGAGGATCAGAGTTCAACACCAGTTGGGGCAAATGGCTCACAAGACCCCAAATAACCAAAGAAAAATGGACTGGATGTTTGGCTCAAGGAGTAGAGCACCTGCTTTGCAAGCATGAAGCCCTGAGTTCAAACCCCAGTGCCACAATCAATCAATAAATCAATAAACAAACAAACATTGAATCCCTAAAGAATACTCCAGAATCTTTGGCTTCACTGGTAAACTTTAGAAAACAAAAATTTTTAAATTTTAAAAAATTTTATTAAGAAGGAGGCACTTCTCAATGCAACACACTTAATGACACTAGTATCACGGATACCTAAATCAGAAAAAGACATTACAAGAAAAGAGAATTACACACCAATGAACATAGATGCAAAAAATGTTCTTAAGATTTTAGCAATTTGAATCTGGTGATATATGAGAAAGAATACTACATCAGGACCAAGTGGGCTTTGTTCCCAGGGTTCAAGGTTAATGTGACAAAATAAAAGATAAAATCCCTATCACCATCTCAATAGATGTAGGAGACATATGTGGCAAAATTCAACACTCACTCCTAATTAACAACACATGAAATAAAAGGAGTTTTGTCACTCTGACAAAGGGCATTGTCATACTGAATGGTAAAGGTAGCTCTTTCTCCTGAAGATTGGGAACGAGGCAAGATATCCATTCTCACAAGTTCTATCTAGAATTGTGCAGGTGGTCCTGGCCTGGCAATAAATCACAGAAAAGAAATGAAAGACACACAGATTGAAGAAGAGGTGCAGTTGTCTTTATTTGCAGGCATTATACCAGTACACATAAAAAAAAACAAAACAAGTGAATGTATTGAAAAGCTAGCAGAATAACTAACTTTAACAAGATTTGGAATACAAGGCGAATGTACCTGTCAGTTCTATTTTTATAGAATGCCAACAAATGCTTAGAAAGAGAAGTTAGTGTTCAGTCCTATTTATAACAGCATTAAAGATACAATTTTTATTTTTTGGTGATACTGGGGTTTGAGACAAATTTTTTAAAAGGCAGTGCAAGAACTACAAAAAACTGTTAGAGAAGCCAAATGGCCTATGAAATTGATGAAATATGCCATGTTCATGGGTTAGCAAGTCCGTAGTTTCAAGAGGCCAATTTCCCCCCACCTTGATTATTTTTGGAGTGTTTCTCTTATATTTACTTTTTAAATTATTTATTCTTTATCATACATTGAAAATACGAGGGGATTCCATTGTGATAACCCCATGTATGTGCACAGTGTACCTCGGACCTTGTTTTCATTTGTAGATTCAATTAAGCCTGGATCAAAATTCCAGCAGTCTCTTTTGAAGAAATTGACAAGATTTATTTTGCACGTAGACAGACAGAGGACTTGCAATAACCAAAGTAATGCTGGAAAAGGACAAAACGCAAGGAGTTGTATTACTGCATTTCACGACCTATGATACCATTACAGTAAACAGAACAGCTGGACATGTGACAGACACTGGATCAAGGGAACCTGATGGATAATCTAGAAATGCAGTGACGCAGGTGCCAGAGTATCCAGTAAATGGTAAAAAGCAGAGTCGTTTCACAAATGACGTGGCAATGGATGGACATCGTACAGTCACTCTTGTGTCCACAGGGCTCCAGCAAAGTGGGATCACAGCTCTTCCCAGGGGTGGCCAGGGGAGACACTGTGAGGACCCATACCTGCCCACAGCCTCCCTAACAGGAATGGCTTCCTTTGGAATGGAGTTTGGGGAAATTCGTGCCTAAGGGTATTATGGAATACGGTGCAGCTTTGGGTGGTAAGAAATTAAGAGAGGGAGAATACAAAAAAGGAAAGACAGAGGGAGAGAAAAAAAGAGAGAGAAGGAAGGAAGGAAGGGAAAGGGAGGGATAAACTGTAGACCAGGAAATTAGTTAAGTTAGCTAGTTAGTTAGTTAGTTAGTTGTAGGCGTGTTGGGATAGGGTTTCATTATGCAGCCCAGGCTGGCCTCAAACTCACAACCTCCTGCCTCAGCCTCCTCAGTACTGGGATTACAGGCATGTTCCACCATGCCCAGCTTCCAGCTACAGAAACTCGAGGCAAGAGATGGCCAAGAAGAATCAGCCTCAGAGCCAGGAACACCTGCCACTGCAGAGGGGCTCAATTTAATTGGACCAGATGGCAGAGCAATCTTTGCCCTAGGGTACTGTCAAAAACAACAGGGCAGTTAGCGATGTTGAGTCACTGAGTCAACTGAGGAACCTCCCTAACCGAATACCCGGGTCCTCCTGTGACACCGCAGCCTAACTGAGGATACAAACAGAAGAGAACCCAATGTAGGAATCTGCCTCTGTAACAACCAGTCGAGCCTCAGCCAATCGCAGGTGGCCAAGTTCCGCTCAGCCAATCACAGCAGCCAAGCTCAGCCAATCACAGGCGGCCAGCTATTCAATCCAGCTTCAAATGAGGCCAACATTTGCCCAGCTTCAACCAGCTGAGCTGTCTGGGCACCTCACTTCCCTTATGTGGACGTCACTTCCCCTTTTCTGTACATGGATGTCACCCAGCTGTGTGGCTCCTGCGTTCTTTATAAACCTGGCCTGGTCCTGGGGGCTCCCCTATTTCACAGACCATCCTTTGCTTAACTAAACTCAGTTAAATTGAACTGTGTAAAGTTTCTCTTTCAACAGTGGGGCGGACTGTGACCACATGAGGAGGGGAGAGCACATAAGGGAGATATAGAAATAGGTAGAAAACCCAAAACATGAAAGCGTTCGATGTCCCCACTCCAGAGGAATTAATACAGAAACCTTAAAGCAGCAGAGGTTATCATGAGAAGGGGATCAGTAACCAGGGTAAAGATCAGTTAGACATGAATCAACATGGGTCGTAACACGTGTACACGAAAGCAGTGCTAGGAATATTTCTGTATAGCTGTCCTTAACTCAACAAGCAAAAACACTTTGTTTTCCTTATTATGCTTGTCTCTCTTCTTCAAGAGAACTAGTGATAAAGGCAGAACAGGACCTGCCTGGAACTGAGGGGAGAAGGGGGGAGAGGGTGGGAGAGGGGTGCAGGGGAGGAGAAATGGCCCAAACAATATATGCACATGTGAATAAATGCATAGTAAAAAGTGTGATTGAACTAAAATTCCAGGATCTTACTGCTAATGACTTGCAAAAAATCCTTAGTGTTAATTGTTCAATAGTCCAGTACCACACCCACAGTGGCGCAGCCTGTCCCCAGTGGTCTCCCGGTCTAAGTTATTATATGACTGACTTATAGTGTTTGCTGTTTGTCTTCCTCGGTTAGGGTGCAAATTTTGCAAGGGCAACCATCTTTGTTTTATTTACCATAAGCCTGACCCCCCCAAAAAAATACTCTCAATAGCTTCAGCAGTTAGCTGGATTTTAACATTTTGGATTACAAAACATTTTCTATTTGAGGTTTCAATGAGCTTTGTGTTTTTTAATTTTATTAATTAAGCCACAACTTGGAATTGTCATCAGAGTTTCGGGGTGGTCCTTTTCTTTCCAGGTGGATGCAGAGCACTTAGCATTATTTGATATCTGCAGCCACTCTGTCCATCTCACATCCCCCCTTTTTATTTATTTCACTGCCTGATCTTTGGATATTCCCCACACAGAGTGAGTTTCCACAATGCTGATCAATCCTCACGGTGACATTGTGTTTCATTTCTGACATGTACCCAGTGTGGCTTGTTTGTTTCTGAGTTTTAAAATACACCTGTCATAAATTTGATGTGTTTAAAAAAAATACAACAGCTTTGTGAATGTCACAGTGTAGCCCCAGTACAACAATAAAATTAAATTAAAAACAACAGTAAGCAAATGAAAGAATTAATTAATCAGCTAGGTGCTGGTGGCTGGCGCCTGAATCCTAGCTACTCAGGAGGCAGAGATCAGGAGGATCAAGGTTCAAAGCGAGCCTTGGGCAAATAGTTCAAGAGACCCTATCTCAAAAAAACCCATCACAAAAAAGGGCTGGTGGAGTGGCTCAAGTCGTAGAGTGCCTGCCTAGCAAACGTGAGGACCTGAATTCAAACCCCAGTACCACCACCACCAATAATAAAAGAATTAATTAGTCAGTACAAAAAGATAGTACAAACCAATAAAGACACCTCACTAAAACGTGAGATGCATAAGTACCGAACCCAGTACAGAGGAGAAATGGTTGTTAAATGTGTGGAAGGAGGGTGAATGTCATCAGTGACCGGGAAGTATGAATTCAGACTCGGTGAGACGTCACTTTGCATGGCCAGTCAAGCCGTTGAGAAGCAGACAGCTGAGTGGGAACCCTGACCCGCCGCTGGTGAGCGCAGAGTGGTCCAGCTGCTGATAATGACTCACCTTCATGCCAAGGTCAGCATCTCCACACTCCCCATGCAGCCCTTTACTTTGGTGTGAGTCAGAATCACCTGGGAAGCGGTTCAGAGAAACAAAACCTGGCTCGGGTCCTAGGCCACTTCCGTGAGCCTGGCTCTTATACTGCTCACGGTTCTGACACAGAACGGTTCTAGATCCATCTCCCAGGGTCCCACTAACAAAACTCGTGCACACAGGCACCAGAAGCAGGTAAGGCAGTGCTTGTTGAAGCAATATTTCTAATTATTTCTAATACTGAAAAAAAAAAAAAAAGCCATGAAAGCAGCTTAAATGTCCAACACCAGAGCAGGGATAAATAAGTACAGAATAGTATACAGCAGTGAAAAGAAACAAGATGACGTGCAACTTCTTGGAAGAAGGCCAGAATCACAATGGCAGGGGAGGAAAACCAAGACTCCAGGGTATTTACACACCTATGAAATAGAATTCTTATACAGTGCAAAAAATTATTGTTAAACAGTGTACTATGTAGCATATGTATACATGATAAGAACTATTTTGTGTGTGTGTGGTGCTGAGGATCAAACCCAGGGCCTCACACAGGTTAAACAAACAAGCACTTCCTACCACTGAGCTATATCCCAGCCCTAAGAACAACACAGAAGGGCAAAGGAAACCCTCACAAAATTTAGGACCGTGGAAGGGAGGTAGGGGAAAAGTGTGGGGGATAACTTGTCTTTTCCTTCAAAGAAATACAATCATATAATCGATCCAGATAAATGGACCTGAAAGCGGCACCCTTGATGCTTGCTTAAGTCAGGGCTTCCTGGAATGTTAAATGTTAATCTTGCCCTATACCTCCTCTAGTGTCAAAAGAGGAGCGAACCCTGACTCCTACCAAAGGGGATGGGGGCAGTGTTGCGTCAGGGATAAAGCCCGAGTGGCTTTCCCACTCAACGTGCTTGCTTGTTAGACCCTTCTATTAAGCACACCCTTCCGCAGAAGTAAAACTGCCTTGCTGGCTGACTCCCAAGTCTTATTCATTAACCCAGAGTTTTTTTCCAACAAAAGGAGTAGGAAGGGAAGTCCACACGGATCAGTTACTGATGACGTTCCAAGTGTGGTTCTGGGTTCTGGTTCCTGGGTGTTATTTATTCTTTGAAGTAGCTTATGATTGTCTATAGCACACACTTAAAATCAAATAAGAGAAATGCATGAAACTGAAGACTAGTGATGTCCACTGTGATTGGACTGTCAGGGGCTCTGGTTGTATTGTCAGGCTTCGTTTCCTAAGCTGGGTGGTGAATAGTCTAGTTTTTATGATTTTCCTTAATAGAGTATAGAACAGAGAGAGAGAGAGAGAGAGAGGGAGAGAGAGGAGATGACTGAAGAAGAGGACAGAAGGCTGACTGCCCTCAACAGGACTGAGTTGTCACTCTGTGTGACAAATGTTGAGTTTTAATGACGAGTTCTCGCGGCCCCATCCGGAGGCCACCAGAGAGATCGGTGATGCTGGATTAAATTCATGAGACTACGTCCAAATAACCTGCCGGTGACAAGGACAAAAGCGAACAGGGAAATTATTGGCTCCCAGCAGCCAGTGTGATGCTGGACTCCAGGAAGTGACACTTCTTCCCGGAAGGAAGTTGCGCTCACAGGAAGACAGAGCCCGGGAAGTGGCGTCTGTCCCTGTTGAAGGCCGAGGAGGCCCACGTCCTGTTGAAACCACACAGGGAAGGGCGTGAGCTCCGAAGGTGACACATGTCTCTGCAGAGCCGTGGAGCCTGGGGAGGAAGGACAGGAAAGACGGCGATGGACATGAACTCCCACACCCCGAGGAGTCCCTGACAGTTCCATCAGCAAGGATCTCGGGATGACATAGGACCGGGAAGCAGCTCCCTCCCTCTTGATCACAAGATGAACAGCTGGAGAGGGCAGACATTCCAGCCTCTGCGAAGAGAGAGCCCAGGCGCTGACTGACTTAAGGAAGACAAGTCTAGGGGAGAGGGGGCCGAACAGCAAGAGCGTAGGGCAGACGTTCACAGTAGGACCTCAAAGAAGGTGACAAATCCTGACGCTTTTTCCCCTAAAGCCCGGCATGTGGCTTGTAGCTTAGGGATTCCAACCACCCACTGCAGATTCCTTCGGCTTCTGGACAAACAGGGAACTTGCCAGTTCAGGAGTCATATGGGATCCTGAAATCCGGTGACCTGAAAGACACCAGGAAAGAGGAGTGAGTGGGAACGTGATCACAGGGTGGTAGAACAGGGTCTGCAAGACACACAAACACCCAGATTAAGATGAACAGAAAGAGCCAGCACCCAAGGTTCACACCTGTCATCCTAGCTACCCAGGAGACAGAGATCAGGAGGATCTCGGTTCAAAGCCAGCCTGGGTGATAGTTCAGGAGACCCAATCTTGAAAAAAACCCAACACACACAAGATGAACAGGAAAGGAGGAGGCAGAATAAGGAAACTTTCTCCTAAAAACGATTTTCTTTCTTTCTTTTTGTAGGACTGGGGTTTTTTTTTGTTGTTGTTGTTGTTGTTGGTTTTGTTTTGGATAGAGTCTTCTGAACTATTCCCCCAGGCTGGCTTTGAATCTTGAACCTCCTGATCTCTGCCTCCTGAGTAGCTGGGATTACAGGTGTAAGCCACTGATGGCCAGCCTAAAAAGATTTTCAAATGGCCCTTACCCTGGAAAACTCTCGGTGGAAAAACAGGAGGAAAAAGAGTCAAGGTGGAGGAAGGTAGACTGAGTTGCTCAAATAGTATAAAAATGACAATAAAATGCTTGGGAAATGAGGACAGTCACAGGCAAAGTTTACCCAGAGTCTGGAGTAGACGGTACAGTTACTTTTCCTTGGAGGGTCAGGTGTACAGAAACAGGTCTTCCTGCTGACAGCTTTGGAGCCTAGAAGCCCTTTACTGGAAGATGAAATTTTACCCTCTTTCCCCTCAGTTTTCCTGGAAGGAAATGAATTCCTCAAACACTCCCTATGAGGGCTGGGTGTGGTGGCTCATGCCTGTAATCCCAGCTGCTCAGAAGGTAGTGATCTGGAGGATCAATGTTTGAGTTGTGAACAAAAGTTAGCAAGACCTCATCTTGACCAATAAGCTGGGCATAGTGATGCCTGCCTGGCATCCCAGCTACCCAGGAGACATAGATAGAAGGGTCATGGTCTGAGGCCAGCCCTGGACAAAAATGCAAAACCCAACCTGAAAAATAACGAAAGCATAAAAGGACTGGGGGCGTGGCTCAAGTGGTAGAGCACCTGCCTAGCAAGTGCAGGGCCCCGAGTTCAAACCCCAGTACTGCCAAAAAAAAAAAAAAAAAAAACAAAACAAAACCCCTCTGTGATTTCAAACAACACCCTCCAGAGATAGACTGCACTTTTTTTTTAGGTGCGATTTTATTTTTTTAGCTATTTTTAGCATTGCTGTACTGTGGGTACATTGTGACATTTACAAAAGTTCTTATGTCACAGTTGAATTTAGACTGCACCGTTAGTTCTTCCGTGGTCCTCCTTTCTGGAGACCAGGTTTCTGCGAGGCAGCATCCAGCAGTGCAGGTCGCAGGTCACACCTCCCCGATGCCAGGCACCGGGCAGGCCGTGGCTGGGTCCAAGATGGAGGCCACATGAGGCACCTGGGCTCTGTGTTGCTGCCATCGTCATTGCTGTGCCCGCCCGGTCCACACCCAGACCTCCCAAACCAGGTGCTTCCTTTGGGATCATTCACAGACATCCCAGTTGGTAGGTGCTGTGGTTTAACGGCGGTGGCCCTGCAGCACTCATGGTGAAACTCAGCTCCCAGTGCCGTGGTGTCAGGAGACTTTGGGAAGTGACGGATGGGAGGGCTGGGGCTGGAGGGAGCGCCCTCTGCCCACCCGCCTTCCACCACCTGAGGAGCAGCAGCAAGGTGTCATCGTGGGAGCAGAGGGACACCTATGCCCGCATAATAAACGAAAGAATGTTTGTTTTTACCCTCCAACTGGAAGCAACTTCAATGTACTCTAATGTGTGAGCAGTCAACAAACCGTTACATCTCGACCACGAAATGCTACTAAGTCATGAAAAGAAAAAGTACTGACGCGTACAGCAACTTGCATAGAGAAAATTATGCCGGGTGAAAAAGAGCCCATCTCAAAACTGTGTGTGCCATATGTTCCGTGAACAGAACACTCTCGAAATGACAACAGCAAGGGCTGGGGGTAGAGCAAGAGGTGGTCTGGCCGTGAAGGGACAGAAGGAAGGGGCACCTTGACTGTGGTGGTTGTCACACCAGCCTACGCGCACAGCAAGCCCGCCTGAGCGTGCAAACACGCGCACACGTACACGTAGGACTGCTGAGATGTGAAGAAAGTCACCTGCCCCGTACCCATGTTGGTTTCCTGGTTGTGACGTTACCAGTGGGAGAATCTCGGTGACAGGTGTACAAGTCCTCGTGAATTTTATGTCTAAATAAAAAGCTTTTGAACATTAAACAAACAGCCTGAGGTGGGAGGATCGTGAGTTCGAGGCCAACCTAGGCTACAGAGTGAGACCCTGTCTCAAAAAAACAAAAAAGAAAAATGATATTTGCCTTTTGATCAGTGGTTTTTGTGGGGATAAATCTGAATAGTTTTCCAAATAATACAGCAGCGTGAGTAGAACGGGTCACAGTTATTTATCTTTAAATATTAGTTGATTCTGGTTTTCTGCCTTTTTATTTTTCAGTCACAGAATCCATAGTGCCCCCACCCTCTCTTTGTTTCTTTTTGAGACAGGGTCTCTCTCTATATCCCTGTCTGGCATGGATTTCGTGATCTTCTTGCGTCAGCTTCCCAAGAGCTGGGATTACAGGTGTGCTCATAGAGCCCTTTCATTTATTTATTTTAAATTTGTATTTATTTACTAATTGCCATACTGGGGGTTAAGCCCAGAGCCTCACCCAGGCAGGGCGAGCCATGCCCCGGCCCCCCAGCGATGAAGACTTCCCTGCTCGGAAACCTGGCAGCTTAAACTTGCGCTCCACATAGCTGCAAAGTTTCAAAAGCATACGCTCTTTGACCGGCCACGCCGATTCTGGGGACTGATTCTCCAGACAGCCGGGAAGACTTGCAAAACGATGTAGTCCAGGTTACCCAGCGCCATCGTTTCTCACGGTGCAGCCTGGGATCTAACAGGAAGGACCGTCAAGTTCCTCTTGGTGCTCTCTGCACCGGGATAGAACAACGGCCACCATGCGTTTTTCACGCGCAAATAAGAGTGGACTCGCTAACACCTGTCTCCCGCATCCCGTCAGTCCTGAGGTGTGTGCTTCTGTCCTCTTTGTGACGTGTTCGGATGAGGGTGATCTCTAGCCCAAGGCATTTCTTAATTTGATTGCAATGCTTTATCCTAGGATATTAAGCAGTGCTGTGTGCCACACTCCCCACGGCATTTTGGGTTTGAAAGGATGCAATGATATTTAGCCAGTGCAAGACATTGTCCTAAGTGACAGATGGGTATTTATAGATGGATATCATCTACCTATCACCTACCTATCATCTAGTTATCATCCATCTTTCTATCATCTATCTATCTATCTATCTCTATCATCTATCATCCATCTAATCTCACAACCACCCTCCGAGGGCAGGTGTGCCGTTATCTCCGTCCCACAGGTAAGGAAAATAGGTTTGACCTTGGGTCCACGCTCTTGGGCTCCGGAGACCACCCTCCCTCTAAGAATGACGGCACCACTTTCACAGTGTGTGGAAAAGCATGACACAGACCATACGATCTCAGTTACCTAAAATGGATCGTTATGTGTACACAGGATTTAGGACAGTCCAACTGTACTGCTTGTGGCTATGGATGATTTTGTTCTTTGCTTCATGTGTTTGTTTCCTGTAATGCACATGTTAACTTAGTAAAGGTTATTTTAAAAACCTGAAAAAAAAAAAACAAAAAAAAAAGAATGACGGCACCAGATGTAGAGGGCCCACTGGCACACGCTTCTGTCTTCAGTCCTGTTTTTATTTGTTTGGTGGCACTGGGGTTTGAACTTAGGGCCTCGTGCTTGCTAAGCAGGGGCTCTACTGCTTGAGGCTCATTTAATCCTCAACTACCAACGTGAGACAGTGGTGTCGAAACGGAGGCACCAAGAGGTCACGGAACTGGCGGTAAACACACGGCTCGTAGCTGGGGCTTGGATGTTACCACTTCCTCCAGAGTCCATGGTGGCTTTTTTTTGTTTTTTGTTTTTTGGTGGTACTGGGGTTTGAAGTCAGGGTCTACACCTTGAACCACTCTGCCGACCCTTTTATGTGATGTGTTTTTTGAGATAGGGTCTCATGAACTATTTCCCTGGGCTGGCTTTGAACAGAGGTCCTCCTGATCTCTGCCTCCTGAGTAGCTGGGATTACAGGTGTGACCCACGGGTGCCGGACTTCAAGTGAATTTAAAAGAAAGCTCAATCTCGGTTTCCAGGAAAGATTATAAAATGTCTGGCTCTAATTTGCGACAGCCCCCTGCTGTGACTCGCATGAAGGCCGTTGTGAAATGTTCCGGTTTTGGGAAACACTTTACCTTAGTTGGTAGATCAGCTGGGGCCGGGAGACAGCTGGCAACCTTGGAATGACAAGTCCTGGGGGGCCTGCTCCAGCACAGTCTCTCTCTGAAGGCCTTGCACGTCATCTGACACGAGTCCAGTCCTCAGAGATCAGAGTTTACACAACTCACAGGACTGGGGACTCTGCAACCACATCCCATTAATGTGGCGGGAGCGTGACTCAGGTGGAAGAGCACCTGCCTAGATGTGCGAACCCCCGAATTCAAACCCCAGTGTAGCCGAAGAAAAGAAAAGAGAGAGAGACCTCCACCATGCCATGTTTTACAGCTCCTGATAAGTTATAAAGTGAAGAAATATCCCACGGGTCACAGAAATTATGATGTATCTTAAATATCTACACCATTTAACTTGGTCTTTCTAATGCAAAGACAATCACGTGTGCTCCTAGTTACTCAGGACACGAAGATCAGGAAGTCTGAGGTTCAAAGCCAGCCCTGGGCAAAGAGTTTGCAAGACCCTATCTCAAAAATAACCAGTGCCAAAAGGGCTGGTGGAGTGGCTCAAGTGGTAGAGCACCTGCCTAACAAGTGTGAAGCCCTGAGTTCAAACCCCGGTGCCACCAATATCACAACAAAGAGAGCCTTAGGACACAAAGCTGGTTACACACTTGGAAATTAAGAATGTCATCCATATGAACAGGCTAAAGAAGAAGAGTGGGACGATGAGGAATGTCACAGCAAAAGCGTTTGACAGGACTCGGCACCCATCCCTGGTGAAGACTCTTAGAAAAATAGAAACGGAGGCAAACTTCCTCAAAGTTTGTTACCCAAAACCACCTGCAGCTAACAGCATAGGGCTTTCTGGAGAACGGCGAACTGCTTTTCCCCCAAATTTAGGATCACTGCAGGGAAGGTCAAGTTCACCATTCTTATGCTACAGAAAATCACAGCCAGAGTATTTAGGCAGGAAAAGGGAATCCAAGACATCGATTGGAAGGAAGGCATGAACTGTCTCTAGGTGCAGACGATGTGACTGCACACAGGATTCATTGTTTTGTTTGTTTTTTTGCAGTGTTGGGGATCGAACCCAGGACCTTGCACATGCTAGACAAGTGCTCTACCACTGAGCTACACCCCCAGCCCAATTTTTTATCATATTTTATTTATTTTATTGAGACGAGGTCTTGCCAAGTTGCTCAGGCTGACCCTGAGTTCTTGGGCTGAAGGGATCCTCCTACCTCAGCCTCCCAAATACCTGGATTAAAGATGCACACTACCACACTCACCTCTGATCATCAGTATGAAAACTCCAAGGAGTCTGTCTGTCAAAAAGGAAGAAGAAAGAAGGACAAAAGAAGAGAAGAAAGGAAGGGAAGGAGGGAGAAGTTTTAGGACTTAAAAGAGAGTTTAGAGCCGGGCACTGGTGGCTCACGCCTGTAATCCTAGCTACTCAGGAAGCAGAGATCAGGATGATCACGGTTCAAAACTAGCTGTAGGCAAACAGTTCTCGAGACCCTATGTCAAAAACACCGTCGCAAAAAAGGGCTGGAGGCGTGACCCAAGGTGTAGGCTCTGAGTTCAAACCCCAGTGCCGTAAAATAAAAGAATTACGTTCAAGTATTTTAGTTGAATATAAAAAATACAAAGTTAACAGTTTATGTGACATCATGGTTTGGATACAAAGTGTCACTGAAACTCATGTGTTCAAGTCTTGGTCCAGGGCTGGTGGATCCAATCATTGAGAGGTGATCAGACCCTGGTCTGGGGGGGGTCTCTGACCTCACCAGTAGATTAGAGCTAATTGTGAATTACAGAATCATGATTTGATGTCTTTCTTGGGAGGTGGGGCCTGGCTGGAAGAAGGAGATCTCTGGGAAGTACCTTTGAAGAGTATACCTGGCTCCTTTCTCTTCCTTCTCCTCCTCCTCTGCTCTCCTCTCCTCTCCTCTCCTCTGCTCCTGCCTTCCCCTCCCCATCCCTCTTCTCTTCTCTCCTTTCCTCTCCCTCTGTCTACTCCCTCCCCCTCTCTTCCTTCCTCCCTCTCTCCATCTCCGCCCTCGCTCCATCTCTTCCTCCCTGCCTCCCTCTCTCTCTCTACCTCCCTTTCTCTTTCTACTCCCCACCCTCTCTCTCCTTCTCCCTCCCGGCTGCCTTGATGAGCACTTCTGCCCCCCACCCAGAGCTCCCCACCATGATGCTTTGTCCTGCTTAGATCCAAAGCAATGGAGCCAGCCAAACCTCAAACCAAAACGTCTTCAATCGGGAGCCAAGAGAACCTTCCTTCTTCAATCCGTTTCTCTCTGGTACTTGTCACAGCAGTGAAAAGTCTAACACAGGTGCTTCTTAAAAATTGGCCACAGTCTTAATTCTCCGAAATCTTTGTTTTGCATGCGATTTTCAAGCCTTTATTTCATCATGGGATTTCCATGCACACATTTCCTCTCTCCCATACACATTAAGCCGCCTAACTTTTTATGCATTTCTAGAGAAATCCCAGAAATCAGTGCATTCCTCACTAAAGGCTGCAGCACACATATCGTTAGCTCCAATTCAATATTTATTGATGGGTCTGCATCGTTTTTAGTTTAAACAGTGAAATGCACAGATCTGAAGTGTCTGATGAATTCTGACAAATTAAACAAATGTGCAATCCATTCCCCAATCCAGATGTGGAGTAATTCTACTACCTCAGGTCTATCCATCATGCCTGGTTCCAGCCAGTCCCCTTCCACACTGGCTTCTGTCCTGTCACTATGGATCCATCTTGCTTGCTCTTAAGTGCCCTGCGAGGGGCTGGGGTGCAGCTGGCTGGAGGAGCCACACTGAGCATGCCCGAGGCCCTGGGTTACATCCCTTGCACCACAAGGGATATGCCATATGGAGTCGTATGACACCACTCCTTCTGGCTTCTGGCTTGATTTTGCTTGGCACAATGTTCTTTGAGACCCTTTTGTGTTCTTGCGGTGTTTTTTGGGGTAATCCATTTACTTTTTCTGTTGGGTAGTAAGTATCCCATTGTACAGGTGTACCACAATTTGTTTTTTCATTCAGTTGATTTTGGACATTTCAGTTGGTTTGAGGTGAGGGTTACTACAAACAAAACTGCTATAAATATTCTTCTGCAAATCTTTTTGTGAGCAGATTTCATTTTTGTTAGGTGATTATCTCAGCTTGGAATTGCTTGGTCAGAGGGTAAGTACACAATTCTAAAATTAACAGAAATTACCAGAACCTTTATGAGGGTTATGATTCTGTACGCCCACCAGCAGCGTGTGGGGTTCCGGTTGCTCCCATGCTCACTTCTTTTTTGTTGTTGGTCTTTGAAATTGTCACCATTCTGCTGGGAGCCATGGTAACTCATTGTCAGTTTAATTTGCTTTTGTCTGATGACTAATGTTGGCCAGAGCTTTTTCACCTGTTTTTCTGGCCTTTTGTATCTTCTTTTTTGAAGTGGTCTGTTCAAATAAATTATTCACCATTAAACTGTTTTTTGTTGTTGTTCTTATTGAATCACAGAACATGCTATGTTTTCATTTGATCATAAACTTTGTCTACTGTTACCAGTTGTGTACATACTAATTTATGTTCTGCTCTTTCCAATAAATATTGTGACATCTCCCCTAGAAGGCTAGAAACTTGATCTTTTGTTTGTTTATTTGTTTGCAGTGCTGAGGACCACGCACAGGGCATCCGGCTTGCTAGGCAAGTGCTCTACACCAGCCCCGGTTGTTTTGTTTTTTCTTTTCTTTTTGAAAAGCCAGGGTCTTACTATGTCGCCCAGGCTGTCCTCAAGTGATCGTCTTGCCTCAGTCTCCTGAGTAGCTGGGACTACAGGTGGGAACCCCACCATGCTTGGCTCAGTCCATTTAAAGGTGTCATGAGCTTTTTTCTATTCTGATACTTTAAGAATGATCTTTTTTGGTGACTTTTGATCAAATCTGGCAAGATTTAGTTTGTCATTATAAACTCTCAAGGGACACCTTGAGGCTACATTGAGTTTCCATTTTCCAGTTTGAAACAGAGCAGAAGCGAAGCCTCCCTAAGCTTTACCATCCAGCCCAATACAACAGCTGTCATGGAGGCTGTACTGTCTGCTCACTGTGTTCTGTAGTGTGGTCGTTTCCCTTGCCTCTGAGCTGCAGCTCATCATGTCAACAGAATGGTAGATGGAACCTCTCAGTCAAGACCTCTCATCCTTTGCCTTCTAGGGACCCAGATGGCAGCAGTCTGGAGCAGTAAAGACCATGTCAGGAGCCGTTATCTTGGAGTCAGAGAGACTTATGGACACCAGTGGAGGCAGACAAGATCTGCAGAATCTGAATAGGGCTTGAGACAGTCAGCAAAGTCAAGGTCTGTGATGGAGGCCCAGGGGAGACCGGTGTGGGCAACCTGAGACCGCAGAGTGGAGCTCCGTTCTCTGGAGTGGGGCCCGAGCCATTCTTTCTGCACAGTTGAGAGGCCCTGTCAGTTAAGGTTTACGGCCCCTGTCCCCAAGGCTGAAGCAGGGGGTGGTGTCCAAGCCAGAACCTGCCGGATAGGAGGCCCTCTATTGTGGGTGACTAACCAACTCAGGCACTTGTTTTTGGCCTGAGATACAGAGAGCGTCAGTCAGCCAGTGCCAGAGGCCCTGGGGCTGCTGTTGGATTTGAACAACAGAGGAGCCAGTGCGATGGTTCTACCCAAGCACTGTGGTACAATGTGTGCACAGCTGTACAAGGCTCCTGTGGGGTGCTTCCCAATATCCCCCCTCCGTCTGAATCCTAACCATGAGGTGTGGAACACTGGCCAAAGGTATGCCAGCACAGGGGACACCTGCCATATCTGTTTGGTGAGTCGGCTCCAGTGTGGATGCTCAGTCCCTGATTTGAGGTGACAGATAGGGATGATGGCTGCCCTGTACCTGGCTGGAGCAGAGAATTAAGAGGTGTTGGTTCACTGGGAATTGGGCTGCCCTGAAAGAGAGGGCAGCAAGGACCAAAGCCTCAGAGAAAACAAGCAGAATGCAAGACAACCAGCTCTCTGCGGACACACAGAGACCCTGGGATGGGACAGGCATGGCCCTCTCCTGCCCCGCCACCAGCTTGCAAATCCATGGAAGTTGCCATTGGAGGAACAAGGGCTGTTCTCCACCCTTTTAGCTTTGTGGCCTCCGGAAACCAGGTGTAGCTCACGGATGTGCAAGTGATGGGCTCCCTCTCTTCCTCCTACCTGAGGGTCCCACCAAGCCCTTGGTGATGGCCCTGATCTTGCTCCATGGCCCCATTCCCTCTGCAGTCTTGTGAGGAGGCCAGGAGGGAGGCTGTCGTTCGCCTTTGTGTGCCCTAGAGCCTCGAACTGGAGACCTCTCTGGGGCAGGTCAGCAGGCAGGAAAAATCACTTACCAGGGACTTCTCTTAGGCAAACAAAGCTAACCCTGAACCATCCCTAGAGCATAATCCCCTCTAAAATGCAAATATCCTGGTGGTCATGAATAACATTGCAGGTTAGTGTCCAGAAGGGTCTGTCCCGCTTGTTGAAAAAGTGGCCTGTCCCAGTGTGACCTCCCAGGCCAAGTCCTCTTACCTAGGACCTCATGAATGCTGGTCACAGCTCATGCATATAATTAAAGGCCAAAAATTAGCATTAGCACCTGTACAGGACACCCCACATTACATGATAAGGCTGTGGTCATTAAAACTATCAGCCACCCTTGACCCTCCCTAAGGACTACCCTGATTTTTCCCACCTCACAACTTATAAATTGGTCTTTATTTTATTTATTTATTTTTTGTAATACCAGGGTTTGAACTCAAGGCCTTCACCTTCACTCCAGCAGTTCTGTTTTGTGATGGATTTTTTCGAGATAGGGTCTCACAAATTATTTCCCCAGGCTGGCTTTGAACTGCAATCATCCTGATCTTTGCCTCCTGAGTAGCTGGATTATACACGTGAGCCACCAGCACTCATAAATTGGTCTTTAATCAAAGAAATCAGTGTTTCTGTGTCACCTGGCAGGAGCCCACCGCTTCGCTCATGGTGCTTCCTCATACTTTTTTCTTTCAATAAAGTTTTGCGGTTTGTGTCTCTGTCCAGTTTTCTGTCCAGGTGACACAAGAACTTCGGATCTTCCAGACTAGTGTCTCCTTGGACCACTCAGCCCGGTAACAGCTCCATCCTCCCCCGCCACCCTCTTCAGGAGTGGTTCCTTATCTTTGTCCTGTTCAAGGATGACCATCCAATTTTTTGGCCTCTCGGGTCTGGGACCTCCTTGTCTGCAATCGAGATCTGTTGCTCTTCCCCTGTGACACTCACTTTCATGGTCACATCCTTGGACTGCTCACTACTGCTGCTGCATCTTGACACCTCCACCTCTGAGCCCTGCCTCCTCCCTTTCAGCTCCCACCCAGCAAGCCCAGTGGCTCTCCAACGTCCCCACCGGCTCACTCTATCCTGATGACCCTCCTTAGTCGCTCAGAATTAATTCATGGTCCATCCACACAGCCTTCTAAACACCCCCTAGCCCCCAGGGGTTATTTGTACCATCTCCTGGCAAGGAGAATCTCGCTGTCACCAACTCACCACCTGCCCTGCTGGCCGGCTCCCTTCAAAACTAGATTCACTGGCCAACCACGGGCAGCCAGCCTCCCAGTGATTGCCCACCCCAGAATGTCTTCTCAAGCCTGCTGTCCCTTTGCAAATCTCTGCTCCCATACTGCCGTCTCTGTCCCCCACTCCCACTGATGACCCGCCAGCCATTTCCTTCAAAGGCCACCAGGAAATGTCCATCTTCCTCCATCAAGTCTGCCACCTCTGTACACAGCCTTGCTCTTCTGTCTCCTGCTGTAAAGCAGAAAAGTGTGCTGTCTCTAGACCACAGTAACCCTGCCTTATCTACGGATTTATTACATGTGGTTTTGACCAAGCACAGTCAAAAAATACTAATTGATTTTTTTTTTTAATCAAAAGAAGTTTTGAAAACAAAACCTTTAAATTCCACAGTTCAGTGGATATGACACTCTCGGTCAGTCTGGCATTGTTGTCAGCTGGGTTTAAATCTTTGTGCGATCTGCTGAGTGTTTCCCTGCCCTTAATTCTGTGAAACTCTGCCTCCCAAAAGCAACTGGTGCCCAAGAAGCAAGGTCAAGATGCTTAACTGGAGATCTGTCGAAAGGCAGCATGGCTTTTCAGAAGTTGGGAGGCCCTATGGTAAAATAAATCCAGCGTCTGTAGAATTTGAGATAAAGAGCATGAATTATTATACTTACCTGGCAGGGGAGATACCATGACCACGAAGGTGGTTTTCCCAGGGCGAGGCTTATCCATTGCGCTCTGGATGTGCTGAGCCCTGCGATTTCCCCAAATGTGGGAAGCTCGACTGCATAATTTGTGGTAGTGGGGGACTGTGTTTGCGCTCTCCCCTAAAAATGAAGAAAATTTTAAAAGAGCATGAATTAAGACCTAGTTTTTGCTGAGCTGTGTCAATGTGTACCTCACTTTTTTTTTTTTGTGGTGCTGTGGCTTGAACTCAGGGCCTACACCTTGAGCCACTCCACCAGCCCTTTTTGTGCTGGGTATTTTTGAGATAGGGTTTTTCGAACTATTGGCCAGGGCTGGCTTTGAACTGCGATCCTCCTGATCTCTGCCTCCCGGGTTTCAGGCGTGAGCCATGGGCACCTGGCATGTCAGTCACTCTTGTGACAGCGATGTAGCTGACTCAAGTCACGAGTGTCAGACTCCTGTGCGTGTGGGATGCGCACCTTTGAGTGGTTTGGAGTACTGAGTTCTGAGCACCCTTAGCTGAGGTTTTTCCTCCGCCGTCGTCTCCTGGGGACCAGGTCCCTGTGGGCGCCCAGACCTTCTGTATGTAAGCGCTACAGCCCTGACACACTCCAATCCCTCCGTCCCTCCTGGTCCACTCCTCTCACACCTGCTCTAGATCTCCTGACACTTCTGGGAGGTGGACAAGGTCACTTGGGTCTCCGGTACCCAGCCCAGGATGGCACCACCAACCATGCTGTCTTCTCTGCATTTTCGAGCACTGAAGATGAGTGGTGTCCCCTCCCCAGAAGCAGGGACTCATTCTCCTTGTTCCTGAAGTTCAAAGCATTTTTGTCACACGACATCTGTTTCTAGGGACTGTGGAGATCTGGCTTTGTGACAGGCAGGGAAGACGGGATTGCTGCGGAGATGAGTGGGAGGAGTGTGCTGGGTCTGAGAACCAGTTCCAGGGAAAGGTGTGAAGTTAGCCCCACCACTTGGGCCACACGAACACTGCTGCTTTGGCTGTGGGTTGCACAGGCTGGGACATTGAGGAAACACCTCCAACCTTCAGGCCAGGAAGCTGCGGGTTCTAATACCAGCTCACGCCTGCCAGGCTGTATGAACTTGAGCAATGTACACAGTGTCTCTGAACCTCAGCTTCTTCATCTGGAAAGTGGGGGTGATGACGGCCTCAAGGAGAATCCATCCATGAAGATGAAGTCTCGATTTGTGCTTGGCCCAGCTGGAGCGTGTGTGAGTGCTCCAGCCGTAATGGTTCAGCCTCTGTCTTCTGCTTTGTACCTTGCACAACTTTGAGGCAAAATGCTAAACTCCTTGTGCAGAACAGATTGAAATAACACAAACCATCGGCCAAGACTGTTGCGAGTCACTCAGCACGCATGCCTTTCTATAGGACAGAGGGGGACTTGCCAGCAATTACTCTGAGTTCGATGAGAATCTGGGCCTCCTGACTGCTGAGCCCTGGCCCTGGGGTGGGCACCTTTCAGAAGGACATCAGAGCCGGGTGCTGGTGGCTCACTCCTGTAATCCTAGCTACTCGGGAGGGGAGGCAGAGATTAGCCTCGTGGTTTGAAGCCAGCCCAGGCAAATATTCAGGAGACCCTATTCCTTCATAAAAAAGGAACGTGGAGTGGCTCAAGTGGTAGAGTGCCTGCCTTGCAGGTGTGAGTGAGTTTGAGGCTCTGAGTTCAAAGTCCAGTGCTGCCAAAAAAAAAAAAAAAAAAAAAAAAAGGAGGCCATCAGACAGAATATCCCTTGAGGGCAAAACCCCTTCTTTTAATAACTAACAGTGGGTTTCACTGTATGTAAATTTTAAAGGAAAAAGGAAGCAATTCCTATGTCAATTCTTTTTTTCTTTTGCTTTTCTGTGCTGGCCCTTAAGCATGAACTCTACCACTGAGCTACACCTCCACCCCTTCATTGTCCTTATAAGAGATGGGGTCTCTCTGTATGGCCCAGGGTGGCCTTGAACTCACAATCCTCCTGCCTCAGCCTCCCTGGGATTAGAGGCATGCATTATCACGCACAGTTTAGGTTATTTTAATTACCAAGCAGTGTTTAGAACATATTGTTACCACTGAAAATATTTGGGTCGCTTGGGCTTCTGTATCATTTTGTGGGGGGGCGAGGGGTGGGGGCTCAGGGGGACTGGACACAGGACTTTGCACAAGCTCAGGAAGTGCTCTATCACTCAGATAGACTCCTCACCAGCCATTATTAAGTTATTAAATAATTATTAAATAATTTTTTGGTGGAACTAGGATTTGAATGCAGAGCGTCGCACTTGCAAAGCAGGCGCTCTACCACTTGAGCCACTCCTCCAGTCCATTTTGCTCTGGTTATTTTGGAGATGGGGGTCTCTTGAACTATCTGCCCCAAATGGCCTCGAACCTCGATCCTCCAAATCTCAGCCTCCTCTGTAACTAGGACTACAGAACGGAACCACCATGCCCAGCTGCCACTGTTTCTTTAAATAACAGGTTTTGCTCTCACCTCTCTTCCCATATATCCTCTCATCTCATAGTCCGTGAGACTCACAGACACTGTTATCGGCCCATTTCTACAGGAGGCGTGAAAGTCACCCACACCTGGATTGAATCTCAGCTCTGCCGCTTGCCAGCTGTGTGAGTTTTGGCAGGTCACTCAACTTCTCTGAGCCTCTCTTTCCTCGGCATTAAATGAACACGGCTGACATGGGTATTGAGTATTTTTGTTTGTTTGCTTTTTTGAGGTACTGGGGCTTAAACTCAGGGCCTACACCTTGAGCCACTCCACCAGCCCTTTTTTGTGAGATAAGGTTTTTTCCGAGGCAGGGTTTCAAGAACTATTTGCCTGGGCTGGCTTTGAACCGTGATCCTCCTGATCTCTGCCTTTTGCGTAGCTAGGGTTACAGGTGTGAGCCACTGGCACCCGGCGGGTATTGAGTTTAATGTAGCATTTTGTCATGACTTCATCATGGCGAGAACCTCCTGAGTAAGGTTGAAAACACAGAGCTCCAATCCACTCACTGAGCCAGCATTCCTAGGGAGACGAGGCCCAGAGATTCTTAGCAGGGAAATTTGGGAAACACTAGGTTGATTTTCTAAAGCTTCCATCGTCTCTGACACTAAGCAGCTCATACTTATTGGGCACTCACCTGTGTTCAGTCTTTGAAATCGGGGGGTCATAGTTGGTTTGAGTGTTTGCTGGAGTCTGCATTTCCTTGTGTGGGTCAGACTCTGGGGCCGGTGGAGTCATGGAGGCTGGCTGCCTCTGCGTTCCTGGCCCTGGGCTTGGGTCTATGCTCCCCAGGTGCCTCTACACCAGGCTCTGTTGGGAGCCCAGCATGGCACCTGGAGACTGGCATGTCCGCATCCCATGATCCAAACCTTGTGTGACCAGCATGGGTGCCAGACCCATCTCATCGGGGCGTGGATCACCCTGGACTCCAGCGGGGTGGGGCTCAGCCCATCTGAACTTCAGAGACGAACAGCCCATGTCCACGGAGTCCTTCTGGTGGTCTCACACCAAGAGAAGCTGCCACTTGGCAGGTGGCTCCTGGCTGTCCCTGGCATGGGCTCTGTAAGTTCCAGTTAGGAATGGATGGATGCCCTAGGGGTTTGACTTTTTCCATTCTGATCTCTGCTGACCCTCTTGTGGCAGGTCTCAGATTTGTCTCCATGGCCAGCCTCTCCTGGGGCTGCTGGGCCCTAGTCCCAGCCTGCCACAGGGCCCATCGAGGGCTGGTCCAGCTTCTGTGCCCAACAGCTGCTTGTTGGGATCTGCTGAGGAAATCCCTCCATACTGGAGCACTTCTGAACCAGGATAAAACCAGCCACGGCTGAGAGTCAGCAAACTAGAGCCCAACCCTCACCCCCACGTGCCGGGCACCTTTGACTTGGACAGAACAGCATGTAGCAGTGTTGAGGCCTGGCACTCACCTCCCAGAGCCTCAGTTTCTGCCTCTGCAGTCCAGGAGGCTCCGGGAAGCAACAGACCTGAAAGCTTGTTGCCCACAGGAGGTGCTCACACCCACCGAGACTCACCACCATCCTCTCCCGGCCCTGCACGCCACGAAGGTCAGTCCCTTCAGGGTGATCTGTGCTCGGCAGCACCCTGGAGCCGAACTATTCCGAACGTGAGAACGTCTGACACAGCCCCCATCACCTAAGTGTACATGGCTGTCCACTCCTTGCTTGGCTTCCCTCACTGAGGCATCGGCTGCTTGTCACCACGGCAACCAGTGTCACTCCCTAACTCCCTTGCAGTGATGATCTTTGTTGTCCTCCTTTGTCGGACTGTGTGACTTCCGATGGCTTTTTCCTGTTAGGGTTGTGTGGTAGTAGCTGTTATGATCAAGGGCATGGTATGACCCAGCTGCCTCTTGTAGGTGGCCGCCAGTTAGGGCAGCAGCAAGCAGGAAGCAAGGCCCTTCCCTCAAGGGCAAGGCAGCTGGCTCTGGGGTCAGACACACCTGGCGGGTCCTGAAGGCTCTTCTTCCTGGCTGTATGGCTTTGGGTGAGTCACTGGCCATCTGTGCAGTGGCACCTGCACAAGGCACCGTGCTTCAGTACCATCGATGAGACTGCATTGGAAGCATGGACCAGGACCCAGCAAGTGGTCACACAGGTCATAGAGGTCCGCTTCCCCCCAGCTTCCTCTTCTTCCTTGCTATTCATGATTAAGTCTGATGAAATGGAAGTGGGGTGCCAGATCTGAGCACCCCCTCTTAATTCCAAATAACTCAACCTGTCTTTGTCTGTGAAGGGGGTATAAAATGACCTTGCTCACAGCAGATGTGAGCAACACACAGGGGTGCTCCAAGGCCTATCAGCACCCCATTCTTCTTACCTTCACCTCCACCGAGGGACTCAGAGCCAGAAAACCTGAGGACAGACCATCGTGCCCCAATTTCACCCCACTCCTGGGTTCTTTCAGCAGCTGAGGCACAGATGTGCCAGCCTGGCTCCTCACCATTTGGGAAAACATAAAGGAGCCTCACACACAGCCTTGTGAAAAAGGTTAAGAGAACTTTGGCCCAATGACTCTGCTGCATTGGGAGTTGTAAGAACTTCACAAAAAAGTGTATCAGTGTCTGCCATGGTGGTAAATTGGAAATAACCCAAACATCTAACCACCTGGCTGTTAAGGAACCAAGTCAGAGGAGTTCCCAGTCTAGCATGTAGTCACGTCAGATGTTCGGAAACTATTCACATGCATGGAAGAAATGATAGAGTAAAAAATGAACAAAGTGCTTAAAGGTGTAGGTGGGACGGTGTTTTGGTGCTTTATTTTTACCTACATTGTCTACATACCTACTTATCTGGCAGGGAGCCTCGCCTGTTTTGTTTTGTTTTTTTTGGGGTAGGACTGGGGTTTGAACTCAGGGCTTCACATTTGCATAGCAGGTGCTCTACCACTTGAGCCATACCTCCAGTCCATTTTGCTCTGGTTATTTTGGAGATGGGGGTCTAGTGAACTATTTGTCCGGGCTGGCTTCGAACCTTGATCCTTCTGATCTCAGCCTCCCAAGTAGCTAGGATTATAGGCATGAGGCACTGGTGCCTGGCTTGTTTTGATATTTTTAAGGTAAATCTTTTTACATCTTTTTTTGGCTGTACTGGGGTTTGAACTCCAGGCCTCATGCTGGCTAGACAGGCACTCTACCATTTGAGCCATTCTGCCAGCCATCACTCTTTTTATAATACAGTTTTTAATGAAGACACATCCCACCAAGTCTTGTTCTGCAACCTCACCATCAGGTCGTGCCTGCTGTAAGAAGAGTCACC